>NC_086447.1:241570618-242170618 GCF_028390025.1 Pseudophryne corroboree | reverse complement strand
TACAGTCACATTAACAAGTGGTTTGTTGATTCATAGACTGTCACATTGCAATGTTCATGTAAGTGAAGAGCAGGGGAAATGGAGATTTTTGAAGGTAGGTGCTAGTCACACCATATGTACAGGCCACACCCCCTGTGCAGACCACACCTCCACAACATTAGTAACACACCCCACATCACTAGTCACACTCTTGGTGTGCTGGTCACACGTTCTGCAGCAGGACACAATAGGCCCTTCATAAATTTCAGGCCCAAGTGGACCTTAATTTGGCACTGAGTGTGGGTAATGTAAGTAGTGGCTCAGCGCGTCCCTCACAGTGAAACACACGCACACAGCATGTCATTCTGAGCCCTGGAGCGCAGCCTGCCTGTCAGCGCTGCGCTCCACACCCTTATGCCGCCATTTCAGCAGGTGACCCGCAAACCTGGGACATCGGCCACCTACTCACCACTCTTCTTACTTCTGGTTCTGTTAGGGGTGGCGGCGTGCTGCGGGACCGTACTCTTGCCATGGTGGGGCTTGCGAATAGGACCCTCATGAGCTCAGTGTCCTGTCAGCGGGGAACGGGACCATTAACCGTAGAGGAGGTTGTGCCGTACCCCCCCCCCCCCCTTAGTCCCATGAAGCAGGCAGGCTGTTGCCAAACAGCGCTGTCTGAAAATAACATACAAAAAATAAATGTAGAAAACTCCTTAGGAGCTTCCCTAAGCGTGACCAGCTCCTCTGGTCACATTTTCTAAACTGAGTCTGGTAGGAGGGGCATAGAAGGAGGAGCCAGTGCACACTATTGATTTCCTAAAGTGCCCAAGACTCCTAGTGGTCCCGTCTATACCCCATGGTACTGATGTGGAACCCAGTATCCTCTAGGACAGAGGTTCTCAAACTCGGTCCTCGGGAGCCCACACAGTGCATGTTTTGCAGGTAACCCAGCAGGTGCACAGGTGTATTAATTTAATTACTCACTGACACATTTTAAAAGGTCCACAGGTGGAGCTAATAATTATTTCACTTGCGATTCTGTGAGGAGACCTGCAAAACATGCACTGTGTGGGCCCCCGAGGACCGAGTTTGAGAACCTCTGCTCTAGGACATAAGAGAAAATCACATGGCAGCCATTCTACTCATGATTTGTGCATGTGCAGTACCAAAATCACTGGGAACATGGCATAGGCACCCTGCACATGCGGTAGACATGCAGATTTTCACAGCCTTTGCACATTGGGGGTCATTCCAAGTTGTTCGCTCGTTGCCGATTTTCGCAACGGAGCGATTAAGGCAAAAATGCGCGTGCGCATGCGCTAAGTATTTTAGCACAAAACTTAGTAGATTTACTCACGTCCGAACTAAGAATTTTCATCGTTGAAGTGATCGGCGTGTGATTGACAGGAAGTGGGTGTTACTGGGCGGAAACTGACCGTTTTCTGGGAGTGATCGGAAAAACGCAGGCGTGCCAGGATAAAACGCGGGGGTGTCAGGAGAAACGGGGGAGTGGCTGGCCGAACGCAGGGCGTGTTTGTGACGTCAAACCAGGAACGAAACGGGCTGAGCTGATCGCAGTGTAGGAGTAAGTCTCGAGCTACTCAGAAACTGCTAAGAATTATCTATTCGCAATTCTGCTAATCTTTCGTTCGCTATTCTGCTAAGCTAAGATACACTCCCAGAGGGCGGCGGCCTAGCGTTTGCAATGCTGCTAAAATCTGCTAGCGAGCGAACAACTCGGAATGAGGGCCATTGTTTTAGTTTCACTGAAATGTATTGCAGTACAGGACTTTTGGAGCTCCAAGCCCTTTAATTCACATTTTTTAAGTAAGCAGATCACATTTACCATACTTGTATTGGGAAATGCAATCTGCACAGATTTGTTAAAAAAAAGGTCAAAAAATACTGTAGGGAGCCCTGCGATGACATCTCCATCTTGAGATGGTGTTATCCACTCTTCCCTAGCTCCTTCTCCACCCTGACAGGCAGAGCAGAGTCGGGAGTTAGCACCTGTGATCAGCGCTGTGTGTCTAATAAGACCACAGGCTGATCACTGTAAAAAAGAAAACTTTTTTTAATTCACTTACAGGCCCCTGCAGCAGTGATCAGCGACGCGGTTAGCTCCTCCATGACTCCAATCATCTGATCGCTGGCTTGCTGCTTTTTGACCCCGGTAATCTGATGTCTGCTGTAAACCTCATCAACATCATCATCTTAGTTTACAGCAGAGACATCAGATGACAGGGTCACAGAGCTGGAAGCTGGTGATCAGATGGCAGGAGTCACGGAGGAACTCACTGTGGGTCACTGATTAATGGGTAAGTGCAGGGGGGGGGGGGGTACCCAGCGGTGGTGCATGCACAACACAAAATACCCGAGAAGTGTGCGGTGACGATTCACAGGGACTGAGATTTCTCGCAAGATCCATCCCTGCATGCGATAACTGAGATGCAGATTGTGATAAGTATGCCCCTAAAGGGTCTATTCATGAAGCAGTGAAAAGTGTGGAGAAGCGAGCCAGTGAGACCGGTGGAGACCATGGCGACCAATCAGCATTGATGTAACATTTATATTTTGCATACTCTAAAATTCTACAGAGCAGCTGATCTACTGGATCACTTCTCCACTCTTTTCACTGCTTAATGAATAGACCCGGGTGTAGTATGATTCGCCGGCGCTTGGGATCCCGGCGCCCAGCATACCGGCACCAGGATCCCGACCGCTGGAATGCCGGCAGCGGTGGAAAGCGCAAAAGATCCTATTGCGGGTTTGTTGTGCTCGCCACGCTGTGGGCACAGTGGCACACGCTACTTATTCTCCCTCCAGGGGTGTCGTGGACACCCCAAGAGGGAGAATAGTTGTCAGTATACCGGCGGTCGGGATTCCGGCGCCGGTATGTTGAGCGCCGGGATCCCGACAGCCGGTATATCAAGTGCCACCCGAATAGACCCCTATGTGATCACTGCACTTGAAGTTAGCTTCTCCAGCAGAGCTGTCAGTGTGATTGTTTTATGTAAGGAGAGGATGCAACATATAGTGAATTTATCAAAATTCATAACAAGATAACGAGAAGGCTGGAAAATATTGTTAAATACTGAGAATAGCCAGATGATTCTTTTATGGACTACTATCATAAAGTAAGATGTTGTAATGCCAAACTTCCTACATTGACTCTCCAGGAAAATAAACATTATTTGCCTTTGGATTGCATTTGAACCATCTAAAAAGAAAGGCATATATAAAACTGTAATAAAATTGCTTTATTATGTTGTTATGGAAACCTGTGTAGAATAGAATCCTCGGTTTTGACATTTTAAAAAGTAGATTCATGCTGAATTAAGAACCACAAAGTATTTCTTGGTGACTGATAGCAGGGGAAAAATACACACATTTGCTTTTAGTTCACTTTCTTGCAATTTTAGTAAACAACACTTTTTTGACTATTAACGGGAGATTTGTTTACAAAGTAAGAAATCATTATCAAACCAATGTGATTTTAAGAAACTAAGGTATAATTTGTCTGGGCAAACATATTACTAAAGTTATATTGACATCAGAATGCGTATAGCCCAAAAAGGGCTAAAATAGACTCAGCAAAGGGGCGAGAAAACTATCAGCGGCTAAGGCAGTGGTTCCTAAACTTGGTTCTCAAGGCTCCCTAACGTCCAAGTTTTAAGGATATCCATGCTTGAGCATAGGTTGCTTAATTAGTACCTCAGACATTTTAGTTTAACCATCTGTGCTCAAACATGGATATCCTTAAACCTGGACTATTAGGGTACCTTGAGGACCAAGTTTGGGAACCCCTGGATGAAAGGGTAGAAACATGTAACATACTAAAAAAGCTTTATTGAAAACATTATCCTTAGATAGTTAAACCAAATCATACTGCTGTGATAGGGATAGGGGAGTATAATGTCCTGTAATCCTTAATGTTTAATGCAACATCGCTATCAAACATACCTAAATCTCTAGTGTGTTGTTAATAGGAGAGGCATCGGAATCCCAACACTAGAATGCAGACCAGGGGTGTCTGAACAGCAGTGTAGGCCCTTGGCACAGCAATGCACTGGGCCCCCTACCCATCCTCCAGCGGTAGGGATGGGGGGTGCTATCAGTGCTGCTTTGATGTCCCGCGGGTGGTAGAGGGTGTTCTCTCTTCCGCTCAGCATGTAGGAACTGGAACAGTAATTTCTGCTAATTACTCCTTTACTGCACAGATGGGGCTAAACTGTAGAATGGGGCATTGCGCTGAATGAACAAGCCCTGGTACATGACTTCCAGAGTGGTAGGGGGTGTTTAATAGGTAGGGGAGGGGTGGTTAGTGGAGTGGGCTTAATATTTAGCATTTTCCGATGGTAGGGCAGCTTGCGTGACTGCAGATATCTCAAGTTCCTGGAAATATATTTCTTAGCTTTGAATGTGATAAAAAAAAAAAAACTAGAGAGTCCCACCTTTCAGAAGGTTCTGGGGACTTGGGGATCAGAGTTCAGGAACCAAAGCAATTCACCAACGAAAATCTAAAACTGTATATTAGGCATGTGGAGCTGGAGCAGGGACCAGCTGCTTGAAGGCTGATATCTCTGGTTCAGGGCATAGTAGAGACAAGCTGCCAGTGTCCACCAAAAGGGGAGAGTCGCAGCTTTTGGATTATACCCTCAGAAATACTCTAAGTCAGACAAAACCCGAGATATCAAGCTGGGAAGAGCAATTAACAGGCTTGGTTGGGGACCACTGCTTTCAAGTCAGATATCTCTGGTTCCCCAGGGCTGATTTTCAAAAATCTGGTACCCCTGGAAAGAGGGGGCCCTCAGCTATCAGCCTAGGGCCCTTATACTCCTGGGGCCTTTGGGCAAGAGCCCATCGAGCCCATACAAAAAGACGGCCCTGATGCAGACAGCTACATCCCGACATGCATAATCCCGACACCTGGTATGTAAGTAGTCTAACCCTCCCCACCTAACCCTAACCCTCCCACCCCGCCGCCTGACCCTAATCCCCCACCACCCCCCACAGCCTAACCCTAACTCTCCCCGGTGGTGCCTATCACTAACCCTCCCCTCTCGCAGCCTAAACCTAACACTCCCCCCTCCAAAGTCTAACCCTAGTGTCATCTTCTGCCCAGTGTCAGGAGTCTGGCATCGGTATTCTGACTGCAGGCACCCTGATCACGGCTATGCTGACCAGATCCCGTTGATAGACCTGAAAAAACTGCTTTAACCCCTGTCTTCACTAAGTCCCACTGAGACCACAAGTTCCTCTGTAGAAACAGCAAAGATTGCTCACTAGTGGAGAGCAGTGGCAATTTTCCCATTAGGCATGTGAGGCACGTGCTTATGGGGCGGCACTTCTTGACAGGTGTTACTTGGGCACATGTTTCATTACTACCAGTCTGAAATTACCAGTAACTACAAAATATTTCCACTGTAATTTACTGTACACCATCTTGAGTTGAGTTTGAATGGGTAGGACATGGGCAGATTGCCCCATAAGCTGTCCTACTTAGTACATATGTATACATAATTAAAAAATAAATGAAATGTCATAGATCATGGCTTATTTTGTTATTAGGCTATGTTATACTAAACTACCAAGTGCCAAAATGAGGGCTTATATTCAAACAATGAAAATAATAAAATTGGATGGCAGGGGTAACCAATACTGTTGTTCCTAGGGGCGGAGTAACCCCTAAATCCGCCCCTTGGTGGAGTGTACCACGTTGTACAATTTTGTGCAGAAGCGGCGCCAGTTCTCACTCATAGTCTTGATAGCTCTTTTATAGGTCTGTACATATTCCTTAGCTAGACCATTGGTGGCTGAACAGTGAGGAGCCATTGTAAAATGTTTCATTCTACAGTATTTCTTTGCATGGATTGTGGAATTCAACAGACATGAATGGCAGACCATTGTCACTACAAATCTGTTCTTCTAAATCGCAGCTGCAACGGCATATGGGCTCATCTCTGAATCAGGCCCATAATCATGTGACAATTATACTCTGCCTAACTTGGAACAGCTTTCCATGTGTACAAATCATCGGAACTGGGAATACAGTAAGTGGGATATATCAGACCAGGCAATTTTCTTGTCAACCATAGCCACTGAAAGATGGAGCGTGTTATCAGAGGACAGGCTAGTATGCAATCTCTGCGAAGCCCCCTCCTGCTGGTGTATGCGCATATCTCTGGCAAAATTATGCAGATTACATTTTCTTGTGATGTATTCAGTGGTGACTGCCAGGAAAGTATAATCAATGGGTACAGGGTGTGCAGCATGACCCCACTGACTCAGGGGCCCATTGTACTATACACCCTGTTCACATTATAGATATGGACAAAAGGGATGAGGGGTTTCCTGGGATGTAAGCAAGCATATCTGTGCTGAAATGGGGGGATCTACTACAGTATGTAGTCAGAGCCAGATTGCAATGGGGCAGAAGTGCCTAAAGTCCTTGATATAAAAATAGGTCATGTCAGCCATAAATCATAAGTATTAAACTTGTATTTCTATTTTCTCAGAAAGTAATGCAATACTTCTACTTTTATGTACGTAGGGAGACACTGGGCCTCATAGTGTAGGCAGTGTACTCGCCCACTTGGCACAGGCAAAACCCGCACAGCACTGGCCACACCTCCTCATTCCATCTCACAAACAGGACAACATGGGCCTGGGGTTGAAAAGGATCAATGGCCTATTATGGGAAGCTGAGGACCTGTGACCAGTGCACCAGCATGTGGCGTGGCCAATGCCATGTGGGGATGTGCACTGCTACACTATCAGCCCCAACGTCTCTCTAAAAAGAAATTACAACTTTTGGGAGGAAAAATAAGAATTTACTTACCGATAATTCTATTTCTCGTAGTCCGTAGTGGATGCTGGGGACTCCGTCAGGACCATGGGGATTAGCGGCTCCGCAGGAGACAGGGCACAAAAGTAAAAGCTTTAGGACTAGGTGGTGTGCACTGGCTCCTCCCCCTATGACCCTCCTCCAAGCCTCAGTTAGGAATAGGATACTGTGCCCGGACGAGCGTACACAATAAGGAAAGATTTTGAATCCCGGGTAAGACTCATACCAGCCACACCAATCACACTGTACAACTTGTGATCTGAACCCAGTTAACAGCATGATAACAGAGGAGCCTCTGAAAAGATGGCTCACAACAATAATAACCCGATTTTTGTAACAATAACTATGTACAAGTATTGCAGACAATCCGCAATTGGGATGGGCGCCCAGCATCCACTACGGACTACGAGAAATAGAATTATCGGTAAGTAAATTCTTATTTTCTCTGACGTCCTAAGTGGATGCTGGGGACTCCGTCAGGACCATGGGGATTATACCAAAGCTCCCAAACGGGCGGGAGAGTGCGGATGACTCTGCAGCACCGAATGAGAGAACTCCAGGTCCTCCTCAGCCAGGGTATCAAATTTGTAGAATTTAGCAAACGTGTTTGCCCCTGACCAAGTAGCAGCTCGGCAAAGTTGTAAAGCCGAGACCCCTCGGGCAGCCGCCCAAGATGAGCCCACCTTCCTTGTGGAATGGGCATTTACAGATTTTGGCTGTGGCAGGCCTGCCACAGAATGTGCAAGCTGAATTGTACTACAAATCCAACGAGCAATCGTCTGCTTAGAAGCAGGAGCACCCAGCTTGTTGGGTGCATACAGGATAAACAGCGAGTCAGTTTTCCTGACTCCAGCCGTCCTGGAAATATATATTTTCAGGGCCCTGACAACATCTAGCAACTTGGAGTCCTCCAAGTCCCTAGTAGCCGCAGGCACCACAATAGGTTGGTTCAGGTGAAACGCTGACACCACCTTAGGGAGAAACTGGGGACGAGTCCGCAGTTCTGCCCTGTCCGAATGGAAAATCATATATGGGCTTTTGTGAGACAAAGCCGCCAATTCTGACACTCGCCTGGCCGAGGCCAGGGCCAACAGCATGGTCACTTTCCATGTGAGATATTTCAAATCCACAGATTTGAGCGGTTCAAACCAATGTGATTTGAGGAATCCCAGAACTACGTTGAGATCCCACGGTGCCACTGGAGGCACAAAAGGGGGTTGTATATGCAGTACTCCCTTGACGAATGTCTGGACTTCAGGAACTGAAGCCAATTCTTTCTGGAAGAAAATCGACAGGGCCGAAATTTGAACCTTAATGGACCCCAATTTGAGGCCCATAGACACTCCTGTTTGCAGGAAATGCAGGAATCGACCGAGTTGAAATTCCTCCGTGGGGGCCTTCCTGGCCTCACACCACGCAACATATTTTCGCCAAATGCGGTGATAATGTTGTGCGGTCACCTCCCTCCTGGCTTTGACCAGGGTAGGTATGACCTCTTCCGGAATGCCTTTTTCCCTTAGGATCTGGCGTTCAACCGCCATGCCGTCAAACGCAGCCGCGGTAAGTCTTGGAACAGACAGGGTCCTTGCTGAAGCAAGTCCCTTCTTAACGGCAGAGGCCATGGGTCCTCTGTGAGCATCTCTTGAAGTTCCGGGTACCAAGTCCTCCTTGGCCAATCCGGAGCCACGAGTATAGTTCTTACTCCTCTCCGTCTTATAATTCTCAGTACCTTGGGTATGAGAGGAAGAGGAGGGAACACATACACTGACTGGTACACCCACGGTGTTACCAGAGCGTCCACAGCTATTGCCTGAGGGTCCCTTGACCTGGCGCAATACCTGTCCAGTTTTTTGTTGAGGCGGGACGCCATCATGTCCACCTTTGGTTTTTCCCAATGGTTCACAATCATGTGGAAGACTTCCGTGTGAAGTCCCCACTCTCCCGGGTGGAGGTCGTGCCTGCTGAGGAAGTCTGCTTCCCAGTTGTCCACTCCCGGAATGAACACTGCTGACAGTGCTATCACATGATTTTCCGCCCAGCGAAGAATCCTTGCAGCTTCTGCCATTGCCCTCCTGCTTCTTGTGCCGCCCTGTCTGTTTACGTGGGCGACTGACGTGATGTTGTCCGACTGGATCAGCACCGGCTGACCTTGAAGCAGAGGTCTTGCTAGGCATAGAGCATTGTAAATTGCCCTTAGCTCCAGTATATTTATGTGGAGAGAAGTCTCTAGACTTGACCACGTTCCCTGGAAATTTCTTCCCTGTGTGACTGCTCCCCAGCCTCTCAGGCTGGCATCCGTGGTCACCAGGATCCAATCCTGAATGCCGAATCTGTGGCCCTCTAGTAGATGAGCACTCTGCAGCCACCACAGAAGAGACACCCTTGTCCTCGGAGACAGGGTTATCCGCTGATGCATCTGAAGATGCGATCCGGACCATTTGTCCAGCAGATCCCACTGAAAAGTTCTTGCGTGAAATCTGCCGAATGGAATCGCTTCGTAAGAAGCCACCATTTTTCCCAGGACCCTTGTGCAATGATGCACTGACACTTTTCCTGGTTTTAGGAGGTTCCTGACTAGCTCGGATAACTCCCTGGCTTTCTCCTCTGGGAGAAACACCTTTTTCTGGACTGTGTCCAGAATCATCCCTAGGAACAGCAGACGTGTCGTCGGGATCAGCTGCGATTTTGGAATATTTAGAATCCACCCGTGCTGTTGTAGCAGTACCCGAGATAGTGCTACTCCGACCTCCAACTGTTCCCTGGACTTTGCCCTTATCAGGAGATCGTCCAAGTAAGGGATAATTAAGACGCCTTTTCTTCGAAGAAGAATCATCATTTCGGCCATTACCTTGGTAAAGACCCGGGGTGCCGTGGACAATCCAAACGGCAGCGTCTGAAACTGATAATGACAGTTCTGTACTACGAACCTGAGGTACCCTTGGTGAGAACGGCAAATTGGGACATGAAGGTAAGCATCTTTGATGTCCAGGGACACCATATAGTCCCCTTCTTCCAGGTTCGCTATCACTGCTCTGAGTGACTCCATCTTGAATTTGAACCTTTGTATGTAAGTGTTCAAAGATTTCAGATTTAGAATAGGTCTCACCGAGCCGTCTGTCTTCGGTACCACAAATAGTGTGGAATAATACCCCTTTCCCTGTTGTAGGAGGGGTACTTTGATTATCACCTGCTGGGAATACAGCTTGTGAATTGCTTCCAATACTGCCTCCCTGTCGGAGGGAGACGTTGGTAAAGCAGACTTCAGGAACCTGCGAGGGGGAGACGTCTCGAATTCCAATCTGTACCCCTGGGATACTACCTGTAGGATCCAGGGGTCCACTTGCGAGTGAGCCCACTGCGCGCTGAAACTCTTGAGACGACCCCCCACCGCACCTGAGTCCGCTTGTAAGGCCCCAGCGTCATGCTGAGGACTTGGCAGAAGCGGTGGAGGGCTTCTGTTCCTGGGAAGAGGCTGTCTGCTGCAGTCTTTTTCCCTTTCCTCTACCCCGGGGCAGATATGACTGGCCTTTTGCCCGCTTGCCCTTATGGGGACGAAAGGACTGAGGCTGAAAAGACGGTGTCTTTTTCTGCTGAGAGGTGAGTTGGGGTAAAAAGGTGGATTTTCCAGCTGTTGCCGTGGCCACCAGGTCCGAAAGACCGACCCCAAATAACTCCTCCCCTTTATACGGCAATACTTCCATATGCCGTTTGGAATCCGCATCACCTGACCACTGTCGTGTCCATAAACATCTTCTGGCAGAAATGGACATCGCACTTACTCTTGATGCCAGGGTGCAAATATCCCTCTGTGCATCACGCATATATAGAAACGCATCTTTTAAACGCTCTATAGTCAATAAAATACTGTCCTTGTCCAGGGTATCAATATTTTCAGTCAGGGACTCCGACCACGCCACCCCAGCGCTGCACATCCAGGCTGAGGCAATCGCTGGTCGCAGTATAACACCAGTATGTGTGTATATACTTTTTAGGACATTTTCCAGCTTCCTATCAACTGGCTCCTTGAGGGCGGCCGTATCAGGAGACGGTAACGCCACTTGTTTTGATAAGCGTGTGAGTGCCTTATCCACCCTAGGAGGTGTTTCCCAACGCGCCCTAACTTCTGGCGGGAAAGGGTATAATGCCAATAATTTCTTAGATATCAGCAATTTTTTTATCGGGGGAGACCCACGCATCATCACACACTTCATTTAATTCTTCTGATTCAGGAAAACTACGGGTAGTTTTTTCACACCCCACATAATACCCTTTTTTGTGGTACTTGTAGTATCAGAAATATGCAAAGCCTCCTTCATTGCCGTGATCATGTAACGTGTGGCCCTACTGGAAAATACGTTTGTTTCTTCACCGTCGACACTGGAGTCAGTGTCCGTGTCTGTGTCGACCGACTGAGGTAATGGGCGCTTTAGAGCCCCTGACGGTGTTTGAGACGCCTGGACAGGCACTAACTGACTTGCCGGCTGTCTCATGTCGTCAACAGTTTTTTGTAAAGTGCTGACACTATCACGTAATTCCTTAAATAAGACCATCCAGTCAGGTGTCGACTCCCTAGGGGGTGACATCACTAATACAGGCAATTGCTCCGCCTCCACACCATTTTCCTCCTCATACATGTCGACACACGCGTACCGACACACAGCACACACACAGGGAATGCTCTGATAGAGGACAGGACCCCACTAGCCCTTTGGGGAGACAGAGGGAGAGTTTGCCAGCACACACCAGAGCGCTATATATGTATAGGGACAACCTTATAAATAAGTGTTTCTCCCTTATAGCTGCTATATATGTTTTTATATGCCAAATTAGTGCCCCCCCCTCTCTTTTTTACCCTGTTTCTGTAGTGCAGGACTGCAGGGGAGAGTCAGGGAGACGTCCTTCCAGCGGAGCTGTGAGGGAAAATGGCGCTTGTGTGCTGAGGAGATAGGCTCCGCCCCCTTCACGGCGGCCTTTCTCCCGCTTTTTATGAGGTAAAATGGCAGGGGTTAAATACATCCATATAGCCCAGGAGCTATATGTGATGTATTTTTTACCATAAATAGTGTTTTCATTGCGTCTCAGGGCGCCCCCAGCGCCCTGCACCCTCAGTGACCGGAGTGTAAAGTGTGCTGAGAGCAATGGCGCACAGCTGCAGTGCTGTGCGCTACCTTTCTTGAAGACAAGATGCCTTCTGCCGCCGATTTCTGGACCTCTTCACTCTTCTGGCTCTGTAAGGGGGCCGGCGGCGCGGCTCCGGGACCCATCCATGGCTGGGCCTGTGATCGTCCCTCTGGAGCTAATGTCCAGTAGCCAAGAAGCCCAATCCACTCTGCACGCAGGTGAGTTCGCTTCTTCTCCCCTTAGTCCCTCGATGCAGTGAGCCTGTTGCCAGCAGGACTCACTGAAAATAAAAAAATCTAAGTCTATACTTTTATTCTAAGCAGCTCAGGAGAGCTACCTAGATTGCACCCTTCTCGGCCGGGCACAAAAACCTAACTGAGGCTTGGAGGAGGGTCATAGGGGGAGGAGCCAGTGCACACCACCTAGTCCTAAAGCTTTTACTTTTGTGCCCTGTCTCCTGCGGAGCCGCTAATCCCCATGGTCCTGACGGAGTCCCCAGCATCCACTTAGGACGTCAGAGAAATAGAAATACAATTGTAATACTTATGACCGACCGTGTGGCCAACTGATGGGTGGTCATCGCCATGCTGTCTTGAAGATGGGCCTATTTTTATGAGGAAACCTGGGGCTGTAGCTCAATTTGCCCTATTGTTAATCTGCCTCTGCTCACAATGAGCCCTTGATCATGTTCAGCCCAGGCCCATGTGTAATCATTCTATGGGTAAAGTGGGAAATGATGACACAAGTATGGGCAGGGGTGTAGCGTGGGTGGAAACTGTGAAGCACATGCTCCGGCAGCCGACAAGGACATAAAAAATTGGTCCTTTTTACTTTGGGGATCGGCATTGGGAAATAAGTGCCTGCACATTTTTAACACAGGGGGTGCAGATCTTCCTACGTACATGCTCCTGCCCTTCACCTCCACTCCTCTCCATGAGTGTACTGCTCTCACTGTGTTTCCTTAGCACCTCTGCAAATGCTCCTCCGCCTCCTGTCATATTAGGAGCACACACGCTAGTCTTAGGAGGCTGGTGTCTTTCAGTGGGCAGTATGTTCATTGGCCAGTATGTTGTTTTTTTCCTACTATTTAATTATTTTCTGTATTTCAGTAATGCATGCTTTTTTTATATTGCAGCAGTGGCATGGGGAATTTATCCTTTTTGTGTGGAGTACTAGCTATTCATACCTCCTACTACTCCCCCAAATGTGTTTGTCTCTATGACCCCCTGTTTTGCCCATTTGTGTGTGTGTGCATGTGTCTCCCCCTCTTAGGTTGTGTCCATGCCTGTCTCCCTCTGTATGTCTCCCTCCAATTTTGTGGTTTTCTATTTCTTCATCGTGTCCTTTATTTCTCTGTCTGAATCCTTTTGCCTCTGTTATATGATCTATCCCTCCATCTTCTTCTAACATTATCTCCCACCTTTCAGTTTTCCTCTGTGCACTTTACAGATCACTTCTACTCTTGCCCTTCTCACACCATCCACTCATTTTTGTACTTCTGCCCTCGTCACTCCTAATCTTCCTCTTCCTCTACTGCTGAAGTCAGCGGCTTTCCACAGGCTGTCAAAAATAAGTGACAAGTACAAAATCTGATTTAAATCATTTTTGCAATATAGAGCAAGCGAATCTTTGGCAGCTTTTATCAGCGAAAGCTTCCCCATACTTGCTACAGTATGCCTGCTTACAGTATATGTCATCCATGGGCTGTCCAGATACCTTCCCCATGGTTCAGTTTTTTGGGCTCCAACCATTGCATTTCCCTAGTGTACCCTCCAAGCCCAGCCTGACACTGCTCTTGATGGTTCTTCTTTTCTTTTGAACTCCCACATTCTGGGCATGCCTCCTCCCCATGTGCACTTCATTAACAGTGGAGCATCATAACATGCACTTGCTCCAGGCACCATGGCTCCACGCTACAGAGTAGAGATGAGCGCCGGAAATTTTTCGGGTTTTGTGTTTTGGTTTTGGGTTCGGTTCCGCGGCCGTGTTTTGGGTTCGACCGCGTTTTGGCAAAACCTCACTGAATTTTTTTTGTCGGATTCGGGTGTGTTTTGGATTCGGGTGTTTTTTTCAAAAAACCCTAAAAAACAGCTTAAATCGTAGAATTTGGGGGTCATTTTGATCCCAAAGTATTATTAACCTCAAAAACCATAATTTCCACTCATTTTCAGTCTATTCTGAATACCTCACACCTCACAATATTATTTTTAGTCCTAAAATTTGCACCGAGGTCGCTGTGTGAGTAAGATAAGCGACCCTAGTGGCCGACACAAACACCGGGCCCATCTAGGAGTGGCACTGCAGTGTCACGCAGGATGTCCCTTCCAAAAAACCCTCCTCAAACAGCACATGACGCAAAGAAAAAAAGAGGCGCAATGAGGTAGCTGTGTGAGTAAGATAAGCGACCCTAGTGGCCGACACAAACACCGGGCCCATCTAGGAGTGGCACTGCAGTGTCACGCAGGATGTCCCTTCCAAAAAACCCTCCCCAAACAGCACATGACGCAAAGAAAAAAAGAGGCGCAATGAGGTAGCTGACTGTGTGAGTAAGATAAGCGACCCTAGTGGCCGACACAAACACCGGGCCCATCTAGGAGTGGCACTGCAGTGTCACGCAGGATGTCCCTTCCAAAAAACCCTCCCCAAACAGCACATGACGCAAAGAAAAAAAGAGGCGCAATGAGGTAGCTGACTGTGTGAGTAAGATAAGCGACCCTAGTGGCCGACACAAACACCGGGCCCATCTAGGAGTGGCACTGCAGTGTCACGCAGGATGTCCCTTCCAAAAAACCCTCCCCAAACAGCACATGACGCAAAGAAAAAAAGAGCTAATATAGACTGGATGATAATGAGATGTAGTATGTATAAAGAAGAAAGAAAAAAAAAACCACGGGTAGGTGGTATACAATTATGGATGGACTGCCGAGTGCCGACACAGAGGTAGCTACAGCCGTGAACTACCGTACAGTGTCTGCTGCGACTGGATGATAAATAATGATATAAAAAATATATATATATCACTACTGCAGCCGGACAGGTATATATTATATAATGACGGACCTGCTGGACACTGTCAGCAGAATGAGTTTTTTATAGAATAAAAAAACACCACACAAGTCACACGACGAGTGTTTAACTTTTTCAGGCAATCACAATATAGTATACTATACTGGTGGTCAGTGTGGTCAGGTCACTGGTCAGTCACACTGGCAGTGGCACTCCTGCAGCAAAAGTGTGCACTGTTTAATTTTAATAATATGTATGTACTCCTGGCTCCTGCTATAACCTATAACTGCTCCCCAGTCTCCCCCACAATTAAGCTGTGTGAGCACAGTCAGATATTATACATAGATGATGCAGCACACTGGGCTGAGCACAGATATGGTATGTGACTGAGTCACTGTGTATCGTTTTTTTCAGGCAGAGAACGGATTATATTAAATAAAACTGCACTGGTGGTCACTGGTCAGTGGTCAGTCACTAGTAAACTCTGCACTCTCTCTCTAGTACTCCTAAGCTCCAGTAAATCAAGTGTCTCTGTCTCAATCTCACTCTCTCTCTTCTAATCTAAATGGAGAGGACGCCAGCCACGTCCTCTCCCTATCAATCTCAATGCACGTGTGAAAATGGCGGCGACGCGCGGCTCCTTATATAGAATCCGAGTCTCGCGATAGAATCCGAGCCTCGCGAGAATCCGACAGCGTCATGATGACGTTCGGGCGCGCTCGGGTTAACCGAGCAAGGCGGGAAGATCCGAGTCGCTCGGATCCGTGTAAAAAAAGCTGAAGTTCGGGCGGGTTCGGATTCCGAGGAACCGAACCCGCTCATCTCTACTACAGAGTATGGGTGTCTCTGTGCTGCAATTATGGAAATTTCTGTGCTGCTAAGTAGAAGTTTATGCTGCAATGTTCTTGGTCTGTGTGCTGAAATAGGAGGGTCCCAGAGCTGCAATTGGCTGATTGTGCACTGGAAAGTGGAGATGTCTCTGTATTGCAATATCAGGGTTTCTCTGGGATGTAAGTGGATATGGGTGTCAGTACAAAGTGTGGGGGGAGGGGTCTGATCAAAGGAGCAACTGTGTAAGGGGGATTTTTGCAAGGGGGATCTCTGTGCACTGATTTGTGTTTTCATGCTTTGGTGGAATCCTGTGCATATGGCTCTCTGTGAAAGGAGGTGTTCGGTGGGCAATGCCATTTTGTGGATCTATAAACCATTGCCTCCACTGTATTAAGGATTGCTAGGCTCAGGTTTTATCAGGAATTATCATTATGCCACAGGGGTGTGGCTCATAGGGTCGACCACACTTACGTCAACAGTGTCTAGGTCGACTACTATTGGTGGACAGTAACTAAGCCGACACCCAAAATAGGTCGACACAAGCATTAGCTCGTCGTGAGCAAGGTCGACGTGACAAAAGGTCGACATGAAGTTTAAAAAAAAAATTGTGTTGTTTCCTTCGTAGAGTAACCGGGAACCCCAATTTCTCTAACGTCCTAGTGGATGCTGGGAACTCCGAAAGGACCATGGGGAATAGCGGCTCCGCAGGAGTCTAGGCACAACTAAAAGAAAGCTTTTAGACTACCTGGTGTGCACTGGCTCCTCCCACTATGACCCTCCTCCAAGCCTCAGTTAGATTTTTGTGCCCGGCCGAGCTGGATGCACACTAGGGGCTCTCCTGAGCTCTTAGAAGAAAGTATATTTTAGGTTTTTTATTTTACAGTGAGACCTGCTGGCAACAGGCTCACTGCAACGAGGGACTAAGGGGAGAAGAAGCGAACCTACCTGCTTGCAGCTAGCTTGGGCTTCTTAGGCTACTGGACACCATTAGCTCCAGAGGGACCGACCGCATGGAACTGGCCTTGGTGTTCGGTCCCGGAGCCGCGCCGCCGTCCCCCTTACAGAGCCAGAAGCAAGAAGAAGTCCGGAAAATCGGCGGCATGAAGACTTCTGTCTTCTCCAAGGTAGCGCACAGCACTGCAGCTGTGCGCCATTGCTTCTCATACACACTTCACACTCCGGTCACTGAGGGTGCAGGGCGCTGAGGGGGGGCGCCCTGAGCAGCAATAAAAACACCTTGGCTGGCAAAACAATCACAATATATAGCCCCAGAGGCTATATATGTGATAATTACCCCTGCCAGAATCCTTAAAAAAGCGGGAGAATAGTCCGCGAAAAAGGGGCGGAGCTATCCCCCTCAGCACACTGGCGCCATTTTTCCCTCACAGTTCCGCTGGAAGGAAGCTCCCTGGCTCTCCCCTGCAGTCTACACTACAGAAAAAGGGTAAAAAAGAGAGGGGGGGCACTAAATTTAGGCGCAGTAAATATTATAGCAGCTATAGGGGACATAATTCAGTTAGTCCCTGCAGTATATAGCGCTCTTGTGTGTGCTGGCATACTCTCTCTCTCTGTCTCCCCAAAGGGCTTCTGTGGGGTCCTGTCCTCTGTTTAGAGCATTCCCGGTGTGTGTGCGGTGTGTCGGTACGGCTGTGTCGACATGTTTGAGGAGGAAAATTATGTGGAGGCGGAGCAGATGCCTGTAGAAGTGATGTCACCCCCTGCGGGGCAGACACCTGAGTGGATGGTTTTATGGAAGGAATTACGTGCAAGTGTCGTTTCCTTACACAAAAAATTTGACGACATGCCAAATGCGGGACAGCCGGCTTCTCAGTTTGTGCCGGCCCAGGTGTCTCAAAGGCCATCAGGGGCTCTAAAACGCCCGCTACCTCAGATGGCAGACCCAGATGTCGACACGGATACTGATACCAGTGTCGACGACGATGGGTCTAATCTAATGTCCACTAAGGCCATTCGCTGCATGATTGAGGCAATGAAAGAGGTGTTACACATTTCAGATTTAAACCCAGGTACCACAAAAAAGGGTATTATGTTTGGGGAGAAAAAACTGCCCGTAGTTTTTCCCCCATCTGAAGAATTAAATGAAGTGTGTGAAGAAGCGTGGGCTTTCCCTGATAAAAGATTGCTAATCTCAAAAAAATTACTAATGGCGTTCCCTTTCCCGCCAGAGGATAGGGCACGTTGGGAAACACCTCCTAGGGTGGATAAAGCGCTCACACGTTTGTCTAAAAAGGTGGCACTTCCGTCTCCGGATACGGCCGCCCTGAAGGAGCCTGCGGATAGAAAACAGGAGGCGATCCTGAAGTCTATATATACACACACAGGCATTATACTTAGGCCAGCTATTGCGTCAGCATGGATGTGCAGTGCTGCCGCTGCGTGGTCAGATTCCCTGTCAGAAAATATTGACACCCTAGACAGGGACACTATTCTGCTAACCATAGAGCATATAAAAGACTCAGTCTTATACATGAGAGATGCACAGAGGGAGATCTGCCGGCTGGCATCTAAAATAAGTGCATTGTCCATTTCTGCTAGGATATGGACCCGGCAGTGGACAGGGGATGCAGATTCCAAAAGGCACATGGAAGTTTTGCCTTATAAGGGTGAGGAGTTATTCGGGGATGGTCTCTCGGACCTCGTTTCCACAGCGACAGCTGGGAAGTCAGCATTTTTACCCCATGTTCCCTCACAGCCTAAAAAAGCGCCGTTTTATCAGGTACAGTCCTTTCGGACCCAGAAAAACAGGCGAGGAAAAGGCGGGTCCTTTCTGTCCAGAGGCAGAGGTAGGGGAAAAAGGCTGCAACAAACAGCTAGTTCCCAGTAGTGATGAGCGGGTTCGGTTCCTCGGAATCCGAACCCCCCCGAACTTCAGCCCTTTTACACGGATCCGAGGCAGACTCGGATCTTCCCGCCTTGCTCGGCTAACCCGAGCGCGCCCGAATGTCATCATCCCGCTGTCGGATTCTCGCGAGGCTCGGATTCTATCGCGAGACTCGGATTCTATATAAGGAGCCGCGCGTCGCCGCCATTTTCACACGTGCATTGAGATTCATAGGGAGAGGACGTGGCTGGCGTCCTCTCCATTTAGATTAGAAGAGAGAGAGTGAGAGTGAGACACTTGATTTACTGGAGCTTAGGAGTACTCAGAGAGTGCAGAGTTTACTAGTGACTGACCAGTGACCACCAGTGCAGTTTTATTATATTATTATTTAATATAATCCGTTCTCTGCCTGAAAAAAACGATACACAGTGACACAGTAACAGTTTACCATATCTGTGCTCAGCCTCAGTGTGCTGCATCATCTATGTATATCTGACTGTGCTGAGTGCTCAGTGCTCACACAGCTTAATTGTGGGGGAGACTGGGGAGCAGTAGCAGGAGTACATATTATTTAACAGTGCACACTTTTGCTGCCAGAGTGCCACTGCCAGTGTGACTGACCAGTGACCACTGTCTGACCACCAGTATATTGTGATTGTCTGCCTGAAAAAGTTAAACACTCGTCGTGTGGTGTTTTTATTCTATAAACGCATTCTGCTGACAGTGTCCAGCAGGTCCGTCATTAATTATATAATATATACCTGTCCGGCTGCAGTAGTGATATATATATATATATTTTTTATATCATTATCATCCAGTCTATATTAGCAGCAGACACAGTACGGTAGTCCACGGCTGTAGCTACCTCTGTGTCGGCAGTCGCTCGTCCATCCATAATTGTATACCACCTACCTGTGGTGTTTTTTTTTTTTCTATCTTCTTGATACTAGTAGCTTACTTTAGGAGTCTGCAGTGCTGACAGTGTCCAGCAGGTCCATCATTATAATATATACCTGTCCGGCTGCAGTAGTGATATATATATATTTTTTATATCATTATCATCCAGTCTATATTAGCAGCAGACGCAGTACGGTAGTCCACGGCTGTAGCTACCTCTGTGTCGGCAGTCGCTCGTCCATCCATAATTGTATACCACCTACCTGTGGTGGTTTTTTTTTTTTTCTATCTTCTTGATACTACTAGTAGCTTACTTTAGGAGTCTGCAGTGCTGCTGACAGTGTCCAGCAGGTCCGTCATTATATAATATATACCTGTCCGGCTGCAGTAGTGATATATATATATTTTTTATATCATTATCATCCAGTCTATATTAGCAGCAGACGCAGTACGGTAGTCCACGGCTGTAGCTACCTCTGTGTCGGCAGTCGCTCGTCCATCCATAATTGTATACCACCTACCTGTGGTGTTTTTTTTTTTCTATCTTCTTGATACTAGTAGCTTACTTTAGGAGTCTGCAGTGCTGACAGTGTCCAGCAGGTCCGTCATTATATAATATATACCTGTCCGGCTGCAGTAGTGATATATATATATATTTTATATCATTATCATCCAGTCTATATTAGCAGCAGACGCAGTACGGTAGTCCACGGCTGTAGCTACCTCTGTGTCGGCAGTCGCTCGTCCATCCATAATTGTATACCACCTACCTGTGGTGTTTTTTTTTTTTTTCTATCTTCTTGATACTAGTAGCTTACTTTAGGAGTCTGCAGTGCTGACAGTGTCCAGCAGGTCTGTCATTATATAATATATACCTGTCCGGCTGCAGTAGTGATATATATATATTTTTTATATCATTATCATCCAGTCTATATTAGCAGCAGACGCAGTACGGTAGTCCACGGCTGTAGCTACCTCTGTGTCGGCAGTCGCTCGTCCATCCATAATTGTATACCACCTACCTGTGGTGTTTTTTTTCTTTTCTATCTTCTTGATACTAGTAGCTTACTTTAGGAGTCTGCAGTGCTGACAGTGTCCAGCAGGTCCGTCATTATATAATATATACCTGTCCGGCTGCAGTAGTGATATATATATATTTTTTATATCATTATCATCCAGTCTATATTAGCAGCAGACGCAGTACGGTAGTCCACGGCTGTAGCTACCTCTGTGTCGGCAGTCGCTCGTCCATCCATAATTGTATACCACCTACCTGTGGTGTTTTTTTTTTCTATCTTCTTGATACTAGTAGCTTACTTTAGGAGTCTGCAGTGCTGACAGTGTCCAGCAGGTCCGTCATTATATAATATATACCTGTCCGGCTGCAGTAGTGATATATATATATTTTTTATATCATTATCATCCAGTCTATATTAGCAGCAGACGCAGTACGGTAGTCCACGGCTGTAGCTACCTCTGTGTCGGCAGTCGCTCGTCCATCCATAATTGTATACCACCTACCTGTGGTGTTTTTTTTTTCTATCTTCTTGATACTAGTAGCTTACTTTAGGAGTCTGCAGTGCTGACAGTGTCCAGCAGGTCCGTCATTATATAATATATACCTGTCCGGCTGCAGTAGTGATATATATATATTTTTTATATCATTATCATCCAGTCTATATTAGCAGCAGACGCAGTACGGTAGTCCACGGCTGTAGCTACCTCTGTGTCGGCAGTCGCTCGTCCATCCATAAGTATACTAGTATCCATCCATCTCCATTGTTTACCTGAGGTGCCTTTTAGTTGTGCCTATTAAAATATGGAGAACAAAAATGTTGAGGTTCCAAAAATAGGGAAAGATCAAGATCGACTTCCACCTCGTGCTGAAGCTGCTGCCACTAGTCATGGCCGAGACGATGAAATGCCAGCAACGTCGTCTGCCAAGGCCGATGCCCAATGTCATAGTACAGAGCATGTAAAATCCAAAACACCAAATATTAGTAAAAAAAGGACTAAAAAATCTAAAATAAAATTGTCGGAGGAGAAGCGTAAACTTGCCAATATGCCATTTACCACACGGAGTGGCAAGGAACGGCTGAGGCCCTGGCCTATGTTCATGGCTAGTGGTTCAGCTTCACATGAGGATGGAAGCACTCAGCCTCTCGCTAGAAAAATGAAAAGACTCAAGCTGGCAAAAGCACAGCAAAGAACTGTACGTTCTTCGAAATCACAAATCCACAAGGAGAGTCCAATTGTGTCGTTTGCGATGCCTGACCTTCCCAACACTGGACGTGAAGAGCATGCGCCTTCCACCATTTGCACGCCCCCTGCAAGTGCTGGAAGGAGCACCCGCAGTCCAGTTCCTGATAGTCAGATTGAAGATGTCAGTGTTGAAGTACACCAGGATGAGGAGGATATGGGTGTTGCTGGCGCTGGGGAGGAAATTGACCAGGAGGATTCTGATGGTGAGGTGGTTTGTTTAAGTCAGGCACCCGGGGAGACACCTGTTGTCCGTGGGAGGAATAGGGCCATTGACATGCCTGGTGAAAATACCAAAAAAAAATCAGCTCTTTGGTGTGGAAGTATTTCAACAGAAATGCGGACAACATTTGTCAAGCCGTGTGTTGCCTTTGTCAAGCTGTAATAAGTAGGGGTAAGGACGTTAACCACCTCGGAACATCCTCCCTTATACGTCACCTGCAGCGCATTCATCATAAGTCAGTGACAAGTTCAAAAACTTTGGGCGACAGCGGAAGCAGTCCACTGACCAGTAAATCCCTTCCTCTTGTAACCAAGCTCACGCAAACCACCCCACCAACTCCCTCAGTGTCAATTTCCTCTTTCCCCAGGAATGCCAATAGTCCTGCAGGCCATGTCACTGGCAATTCTGACGAGTCCTCCCTGCCTGGGATTCCTCCGATGCATCCTTGCGTGTAACGCCTACTGCTGCTGGCGCTGCTGTTGTTGCTGCTGGGAGTCGATGGTCATCCCAGAGGGGAAGTCGTACTCGTAAGACCACTTTTACTACTTCCACCAAGCAATTGACTGTCCAACAGTCCTTTGCGAGGAAGATGAAATATCACAGCAGTCATCCTGCTGCAAAGCGGATAATTGAGGCCTTGGCATCCTGGGCGGTGAGAAACGTGGTTCCGGTATCCATCATTACTGCAGAGCCAACTAGAGACTTGTTGGAGGTACTGTGTCCCCGGTACCAAATACCATCTAGGTTCCATTTCTCTAGGCAGGCGATACCGAAAATGTACACAGACCTCAGAAAAAGACTCACCAGTGTCCTAAAAAATGCAGTTGTACCCAATGTCCACTTAACCACGGACATGTGGACAAGTGGAGCAGGGCAGGCTCAGGACTATATGACTGTGACAGCCCACTGGGTAGATGTATGGACTCCCGCCGCAAGAACAGCAGCGGCGGCACCAGTAGCAGCATCTCGCAAACGCCAACTCTTTCCTAGGCAGGCTACGCTTTGTATCACCGCTTTCCAGAATACGCACACAGCTAAAAACCTCTTACGGCAACTGAGGAAGATCATCGCAGAATGGCTTACCCCAATTGGACTCTCCTGTGGATTTGTGGCATCGGACAACGCCAGCAATATTGTGTGTGCATTAAATCTGGGCAAATTCCAGCACGTCCCATGTTTTGCACATACCTTGAATTTGGTGGTGCAGAATTATTTAAAAAACGAGAGGGGCGTGCAAGAGATGCTGTCGGTGGCCAGAAGAATTGCGGGACACTTTCGGCGTACAGGCACCACGTACAGAAGACTGGAGCACCACCAAAAACGCCTGAACCTGCCCTGCCATCATCTGAAGCAAGAAGTGGTAACGAGGTGGAATTCAACCCTCTATATGCTTCAGAGGTTGGAGGAGCAGCAAAAGGCCATTCAAGCCTATACAACTGAGCACGATATAGGAGGTGGAATGCACCTGTCTCAAGCGCAGTGGAGAATGATTTCAACGTTGTGCAAGGTTCTGCAACCTTTTGAACTTGCCACACGTGAAGTCAGTTCAGACACTGCCAGCCTGAGTCAGGTTATTCCCCTCATCAGGCTTTTGCAGAAGAAGCTGGAGACATTGAAGGAGGAGCTAACACAGAGCGATTCCGCTAGGCATGTGGGACTTGTGGATGGAGCCCTTAATTCGCTTAACAAGGATTCACGGGTGGTCAATCTGTTGAAATCAGAGCACTACATTTTGGCCACCGTGCTCGATCCTAGATTTAAAACCTACCTTGGATCTCTCTTTCCGGCAGACACAAGTCTGCTGGGGTTCAAAGAACTGCTGGTGACAAAATTGTCAAGTCAAGCGGAACGCGACCTGTCAACATCTCCTCCTTCACATTCTCCCGCAACTGGGGGTGCGAGGAAAAGGCTCAGAATTCCGAGCCCACCCACTGGCGGTGATGCAGGGCAGTCTGGAGCGACTGCTGATGCTGACATCTGGTCCGGACTGAAGGACCTGACAACGATTACGGACATGTCGTCTACTGTCACTGCATATGATTCTCTCCCCATTGAAAGAATGGTGGAGGATTATATGAGTGACCGCATCCAAGTAGGCACGTCAGACAGTCCGTACTTATACTGGCAGGAAAAAGAGGCAATTTGGAGGCCCTTGCACAAACTGGCTTTATTCTACCTAAGTTGCCCTCCCACAAGTGTGTACTCCGAAAGAGTGTTTAGTGCCGCCGCTCACCTTGTCAGCAATCGGCGTACGAGGTTACATCCAGAAAATGTGGAGAAGATGATGTTCATTAAAATTAATTATAATCAATTCCTCCGTGGAGACATTGACCAGCAGCAATTGCCTCCACAAAGTACACAGGTAGCTGAGATGGTGGATTCCAGTGGGGACGAATTGATAATCTGTGAGGAGGGGGATGTACACGGTGATATATCGGAGGATGATGATGAGGTGGACATCTTGCCTCTGTAGAGCCAGTTTGTGCAAGGAGAGATTAATTGCTTCTTTTTTGGTGGGGGTCCAAACCAACCCGTCATTTCAGTCACAGTCGTGTGGCAGACCCTGTCACTGAAATGATGGGTTGGTTAAAGTGTGCATGTCCAAGGACAATTCCATCTTGCACCTCTTTTTTCTTTCATTTTTCTTTGCGTCATGTGCTGTTTGGGGGGTGTTTTTTGGAAGGGACATCCTGCGTGACACTGCAGTGCCACTCCTAGATGGGCCAGGTGTTTGTGTCGGCCACTTGGGTCGCTTATCTTACTCACACAGCTACCTCATTGTGCCTCTTTTTTTCTTTGCGTCGTGTGCTGTTTGGGGAGTGTTTTTTGGAAGGGCCATCCTGCGTGACACTGCAGTGCCACTCCTAGATGGGCCAGGTGTTTGTGTCGGCCACTTGGGTCGCTGAGCTTAGTCATCCAGCGACCTCGGTGCAAATTTTAGGACTAAAAATAATATTGTGAGGTGTGAGGTGTTCAGAATAGACTGAAAATGAGTGGAAATAATGGTTATTGAGGTTAATAATACTTTGGGATCAAAATGACCCCCAAATTCTATGATTTAAGCTGTTTTTTAGGGTTTTTTGAAAAAAAAAAACCGAATCCAAAACACACCCGAATCCGACAAAAAAAATTCGGTGAGGTTTTGCCAAAACGCGTTCGAACCCAAAACACGGCCGCGGAACCGAACCCAAAACCAAAACACAAAACCCGAAAAATTTCCGGTGCTCATCACTAGTTCCCAGGAGCAAAAGTCCTCCCCCGCTTCTTCCAAGTCCGCCGCATGACGGTGGGGCTCCACAGGCGGAGCCAGGTATGGTGGGGGGCCGCCTCCAAAATTTCAGCGATCAGTGGGCTCGCTCACAGGTGGATCCCTGGATCTTTCAAGTAGTATCTCAGGGGTACAAGCTGGAATTCGAGGCGTCTCCCCCCCGCCGTTTCCTCAAATCAGCCTTGCCAGCAACTCCCTCGGACAGGGAGGCTGTGCTAGAGGCAATTCACAAGCTGTATTCCCAGCGCGTGATAGTCAAGGTGTCCCTACTTCAACAAGGACGGGGTTACTATTCCACACTGTTTGTGGTACCGAAACCGGACGGTTCGGTGAGACCCATTTTAAATTTGAAATCCTTGAACACATACATAAAAAAATTCAAGTTCAAGATGGAATCGCTCAGGGCGGTTATTGCAAGTCTAGACGAGGGGGATTACATGGTATCCCTGGACATCAAGGATGCTTACCTGCATGTCCCCATTTACCATCCTCACCAGGAGTACCTCAGATTTGCGGTACAGAATTGCCATTACCAATTCCAGACGCTGCCGTTTGGTCTGTCCACGGCACCGAGGGTGTTTACCAAGGTAATGGCGGAAATGATGATACTCCTTCGAAAAAAGGGAGTTTTAATTATCCCATACTTGGACGATCTCCTAATAAAGGCGAGATCCAAGGAGCAGTTGTTGGTAGGAGTAGCACTATCTCAGGAGGTGCTACACCAGCACGGTTGGATTCTAAATATTCCAAAGTCACAGCTGGTTCCGACGACACGTCTACTGTTCCTGGGAATGATTCTGGACACAGTCCAGAAAAAAGTGTTTCTCCCGCAGGAAAAAGCCATGGAGCTGTCGTCTCTAGTCAGAAACCTCCTGAAACCAAAACAGGTGTCGGTGCATCACTGCACGCGAGTCCTGGGAAAGATGGTGGCTTCTTACGAAGCAATTCCTTTCGGCAGGTTCCATGCCAGAATCTTTCAGTGGGACCTGTTGGACACTGCCAGCCTGAGTCAGGTTATTCCCCTCATCAGGCTTTTGCAGAAGAAGCTGGAGACATTGAAGGAGGAGCTAACACAGAGCGATTCCGCTAGGCATGTGGGACTTGTGGATGGAGCCCTTAATTCGCTTAACAAGGATTCACGGGTGGTCAATCTGTTGAAATCAGAGCACTACATTTTGGCCACCGTGCTCGATCCTAGATTTAAAACCTACCTTGGATCTCTCTTTCCGGCAGACACAAGTCTGCTGGGGTTCAAAGAACTGCTGGTGACAAAATTGTCAAGTCAAGCGGAACGCGACCTGTCAACATCTCCTCCTTCACATTCTCCCGCAACTGGGGGTGCGAGGAAAAGGCTCAGAATTCCGAGCCCACCCACTGGCGGTGATGCAGGGCAGTCTGGAGCGACTGCTGATGCTGACATCTGGTCCGGACTGAAGGACCTGACAACGATTACGGACATGTCGTCTACTGTCACTGCATATGATTCTCTCCCCATTGAAAGAATGGTGGAGGATTATATGAGTGACCGCATCCAAGTAGGCACGTCAGACAGTCCGTACTTATACTGGCAGGAAAAAGAGGCAATTTGGAGGCCCTTGCACAAACTGGCTTTATTCTACCTAAGTTGCCCTCCCACAAGTGTGTACTCCGAAAGAGTGTTTAGTGCCGCCGCTCACCTTGTCAGCAATCGGCGTACGAGGTTACATCCAGAAAATGTGGAGAAGATGATGTTCATTAAAATTAATTATAATCAATTCCTCCGTGGAGACATTGACCAGCAGCAATTGCCTCCACAAAGTACACAGGTAGCTGAGATGGTGGATTCCAGTGGGGACGAATTGATAATCTGTGAGGAGGGGGATGTACACGGTGATATATCGGAGGATGATGATGAGGTGGACATCTTGCCTCTGTAGAGCCAGTTTGTGCAAGGAGAGATTAATTGCTTCTTTTTTGGTGGGGGTCCAAACCAACCCGTCATTTCAGTCACAGTCGTGTGGCAGACCCTGTCACTGAAATGATGGGTTGGTTAAAGTGTGCATGTCCAAGGACAATTCCATCTTGCACCTCTTTTTTCTTTCATTTTTCTTTGCGTCATGTGCTGTTTGGGGGGTGTTTTTTGGAAGGGACATCCTGCGTGACACTGCAGTGCCACTCCTAGATGGGCCAGGTGTTTGTGTCGGCCACTTGGGTCGCTTATCTTACTCACACAGCTACCTCATTGTGCCTCTTTTTTTCTTTGCGTCATGTGCTGTTTGGGGAGTGTTTTTTGGAAGGGCCATCCTGCGTGACACTGCAGTGCCACTCCTAGATGGGCCAGGTGTTTGTGTCGGCCACTTGGGTCGCTGAGCTTAGTCATCCAGCGACCTCGGTGCAAATTTTAGGACTAAAAATAATATTGTGAGGTGTGAGGTGTTCAGAATAGACTGAAAATGAGTGGAAATAATGGTTATTGAGGTTAATAATACTTTGGGATCAAAATGACCCCCAAATTCTATGATTTAAGCTGTTTTTTAGGGTTTTTTGAAGAAAAAAAAACCGAATCCAAAACACACCCGAATCCGACAAAAAAAATTCGGTGAGGTTTTGCCAAAACGCGTTCGAACCCAAAACACGGCCGCGGAACCGAACCCAAAACCAAAACACAAAACCCGAAAAATTTCCGGTGCTCATCACTAGTTCCCAGGAGCAAAAGTCCTCCCCCGCTTCTTCCAAGTCCGCCGCATGACGGTGGGGCTCCACAGGCGGAGCCAGGTATGGTGGGGGGCCGCCTCCAAAATTTCAGCGATCAGTGGGCTCGCTCACAGGTGGATCCCTGGATCTTTCAAGTAGTATCTCAGGGGTACAAGCTGGAATTCGAGGCGTCTCCCCCCCGCCGTTTCCTCAAATCAGCCTTGCCAGCAACTCCCTCGGACAGGGAGGCTGTGCTAGAGGCAATTCACAAGCTGTATTCCCAGCGCGTGATAGTCAAGGTGTCCCTACTTCAACAAGGACGGGGTTACTATTCCACACTGTTTGTGGTACCGAAACCGGACGGTTCGGTGAGACCCATTTTAAATTTGAAATCCTTGAACACATACATAAAAAAATTCAAGTTCAAGATGGAATCGCTCAGGGCGGTTATTGCAAGTCTAGACGAGGGGGATTACATGGTATCCCTGGACATCAAGGATGCTTACCTGCATGTCCCCATTTACCATCCTCACCAGGAGTACCTCAGATTTGCGGTACAGAATTGCCATTACCAATTCCAGACGCTGCCGTTTGGTCTGTCCACGGCACCGAGGGTGTTTACCAAGGTAATGGCGGAAATGATGATACTCCTTCGAAAAAAGGGAGTTTTAATTATCCCATACTTGGACGATCTCCTAATAAAGGCGAGATCCAAGGAGCAGTTGTTGGTAGGAGTAGCACTATCTCAGGAGGTGCTACACCAGCACGGTTGGATTCTAAATATTCCAAAGTCACAGCTGGTTCCGACGACACGTCTACTGTTCCTGGGAATGATTCTGGACACAGTCCAGAAAAAAGTGTTTCTCCCGCAGGAAAAAGCCATGGAGCTGTCGTCTCTAGTCAGAAACCTCCTGAAACCAAAACAGGTGTCGGTGCATCACTGCACGCGAGTCCTGGGAAAGATGGTGGCTTCTTACGAAGCAATTCCTTTCGGCAGGTTCCATGCCAGAATCTTTCAGTGGGACCTGTTGGACCAATGGTCCGGATCGCATCTTTAGATGCATCGGCTAATAACCCTGTCTCCAAGAACCAGGGTGTCTCTGCTGTGGTGGCTGCAGAGTGCTCATCTTCTAGAGGGCCGCAGATTCGGCATACAGGACTGGGTCCTGGTGACCACGGATGCCAGCCTTCGAGGCTGGGGGGCAGTCACACAGGGAAGAAACTTCCAAGGACTATGGTCGAGTCAGGAGACTTCCCTACACATAAATATTCTAGAACTGAGGGCCATTTACAATGCCCTAAGTCAGGCAAAACCCCTGCTTCTACACCAGCCGGTACTGATCCAGTCAGACAACATCACGGCGGTCGCCCATGTAAACCGACAGGGCGGCACAAGAAGCAGGACGGCAATGGCAGAAGCCACAAGGATTCTCCGATGGGCGGAAAATCATGTGCTAGCACTGTCAGCAGTGTTCATTCCGGGAGTGGACAACTGGGAAGCAGACTTCCTCAGCAGGCACGACCTCCACCCGGGAGAGTGGGGACTTCATCCAGAAGTCTTTCAAATGATTGTAAACCAGTGGGAAAAACCACAGGTGGACATGATGGCGTCCCGCCTAAACAAAAAACTAGAGAAATATTGCGCCAGGTCAAGGCACCCTCAGGCGATAGCGGTGGACGCTCTAGTGACACCGTGGGTGTACCAGTCGGTTTATGTGTTCCCTCCTCTGCCTCTCATACCAAAGGTACTGAGAATAATAAGAAAACGAGGAGTAAGGACAATACTCGTGGTTCCGGATTGGCCAAGAAGAGCGTGGTACCCGGAACTTCAAGAGATGATCTCAGAGGACCCATGGCCTCTGCCGCTCAGACAGGACCTGCTGCAGCAGGGGCCCTGTCTGTTCCAAGACTTACCGCAGCTGCGTTTGACGGCATGGCGGTTGAACACCGGATCCTAAAGGAAAAGGGCATTCCGGAGGATGTCATTCCTACGCTGATTAAAGCCAGGAAAGATGTAACTGTAAAGCATTATCACCGCATATGGCGGAAATATGTTGCTTGGTGTGGGGCCAATAAGGCCCCAACAGAGGAATTTCAGCTGGGTCGATTTCTGCACTTCCTACAGGCAGGAGTGACTATGGGCCTAAAATTAGGCTCCATTAAGGTGCAGATATCGGCTCTGTCGATTTTCTTCCAAAAAGAACTAGCTTCACTACCTGAAGTTCAGACATTTGTAAAAGGAGTGCTGCATATTCAGCCCCCTTTTGTGCCTCCAGTGGCACCCTGGGATCTCAACGTGGTGTTGAATTTCCTAAAATCACATTGGTTTGAGCCACTAAAGACCGTGGATCTAAAATATCTCACGTGGAAAGTGGTCATGTTATTGGCCTTGGCTTCGGCCAGGCGTGTATCAGAATTGGCGGCTTTGTCATTTAAAAGCCCTTATCTGATTTTCCATATGGATAGGGCAGAATTGAGGACTCGTCCACAGTTTCTCCCTAAGGTGGTATCAGCTTTTCACTTGAACCAACCTATTGTAGTGCCTGCGGCTACTAGCGACTTGGAGGATTCCAAGTTGCTGGACGTAGTCAGGGCCTTGAAAATTTATGTTTCCAGGACGGCTGGAGTCAGGAAAACTGACTCGCTATTTATCCTGTATGCACCCAACAAACTGGGTGCTCCTGCTTCTAAGCAGACTATTGCTCGCTGGATTTGTAGCACAATTCAGCTGGCGCATTCTGCGGCTGGACTGCCGCATCCTAAATCAGTTAAAGCCCATTCTACAAGGAAGGTGGGCTCATCTTGGGCGGCTGCCGGAGGGGTCTCGGCTTTACAACTTTGCCGAGCTGCTACTTGGTCAGGGGCAAACACGTTTGCAAAATTCTACAAATTTGATACCCTGGCTGAGGAGGACCTTGAGTTCTCTCATTCGGTGCTGCAGAGTCATCCGCACTCTCCCGCCCGTTTGGGAGCTTTGGTATAATCCCCATGGTCCTTTCGGAGTTCCCAGCATCCACTAGGACGTTAGAGAAAATAATATTTTACTCACCGGTAAATCTATTTCTCGTAGTCCGTAGTGGATGCTGGGCGCCCGTCCCAAGTGCGGATTGTCTGCAATAATTGTACATAGTTATTGTTCACTAATGGGTTATTGTTATGAGCCATCTGTTGAGAGGCTCAGTTATGTTTCATACTGTTAACTGGATATGGTATCACGTGTTATACGGTGTGATTGGTGTGGCTGGTATGAGTCTTACCCGGGATTCAAAATCCTTCCTTATTGTGTCAGCTCTTCCGGGCACAGTATCCTAACCGAGGCTTGGAGGAGGGTCATAGTGGGAGGAGCCAGTGCACACCAGGTAGTCTAAAAGCTTTCTTTTAGTTGTGCCCAGACTCCTGCGGAGCCGCTATTCCCCATGGTCCTTTCGGAGTTCCCAGCATCCACTACGGACTACGAGAAATAGATTTACCGGTGAGTAAAATCTTATTTAGTGCATCATGTCCCCTCGCATGGCTCGCTTTGGGCAAGGTGCCTCGCTGCACTCGGCACAGGTTACCGTTCCCAGCTGTAGTCCACGTGGATCATAAAGTATGAAAAAGTAAAAAAAAAAAAAAAAATTCTTGAAAAACTCATGTTGACCTTTTGTCATGTCAACCTAGAACATGTCAACATAGTGACCATGTCGACCTAATGCATGTCAACGACTAGTGGTCAACCTAGTGACTGTCAACCTAAGTGTGGTCAACCTAGAGACCGGATACCATGCCACAGCACTCAGTGTATAGGACATTTTCAGCAGAAGTTAAAATATGACTAATGACAGATAATAGTACAGACAATTAATGATGCCATGCAACAAGGATGGCTACTTTTATACATGCAGTAATCTGCAGTCAACATACTTAATTAACAGTATTCATTTATCTTATTACGAGTGAGAAAATGTAACTTTCTATAATGACATATGCCCAGAAATATATCTCTAGCAGTAAGCACATTTATTGTAAATTGCATTAGTCTTTCCCACTGATGGATTCATGACCTGTGGCACCGGCAAGTACTTTATGTGCTTAGAGTCCAGACTGTGCAGGTGATACCAAGGGAGCAATATCTCAAATGTATATGAAGTGCAAATATGCTGCATAAGTTAGGCAACACATATCATCTGGTGACTGCAGAATATGTATGTATGATCGGGGATCTTTAGAGCTGTACAGGCACACAGGAGACAATCTGAATATTTAAAAGTATTATCTGGGTAGTAATTATTAAATTACTATTTTTTAACTCCTTCTTTAATGAGTATGTAAAGTCATTTATGGATGGTTCCATTTTATTTTCCATTTCCACTTCACACATCATTTTTCCGCCTCCCTATCTATTATTCCATTTCCACTCTGCTATACAGAATTGTCACCTTTCATTTTTCTTACAGCACGTCTTCTCTCTTTTTCCAACACAGGTATTCTTGAAACTGCTTTTACCCTCCTCCCTTGTTTACCTGCATTACACACCTAGGCCCTCATTCCGAGTTGATCGCTCGCTGACGTTTTTTGCAGCGCAGCGCTCAGGTTACTACTGTGCATGCGTATGCACCGCAATGCTCACGCGCGTCGTACGGGTACAAACAGCATCGTTGCTGTGCAAGGCTTCTAGTGACAAATCCATTCGCACATCCGATCACAAGGAGATTGACAGGAAGAGGGCGTTTGTGGGTGTCAACTGACCGTTTTCTGGGAGTGGTAGGGAAAACGCAGGCGTGTCCAGGCGTTTGCAGGGCGGGCGTCTAACGTCAGTTCCGGGACCGGACAGGCTGAAGTGAACGCAAGGGCTGAGTAAGTTCAGACCTACTCAGAAACTGCAAAAAACTTTTTCGTTCCGCTCGGCAGCACAAGCGATCGCACACTTGCTAAGCGAAAATACACTCCCCCCGTGGGCGGCGACTATACGTTTGCACGGCTGCAAAAAGTAGCTAGCGAGCGATCAACTCGGAATGAGGGCCATGGCACTTATTTCTCAACCTCTTGGATTTTTGGTTCTTCATGTTCCCAAGCACCTCATCATCAATAAACAATATTTTAGACTCCTGGCCCCAGTGCAACATGGGACATGAAAGACATCAAGGGACCACTCACATTGCTCCACACATATACGAGTGTAAGTATTACTTTTTCTAGTGAAACTTTGTGGAAGACACCATGAGGTAACTAAGATGGTAGTTCTATTTAAGATGGGATGTTGACCCTAGCAGCCAATCAGATTCAAGGTATTATCTTCTAGAAGGTGCTAGATAAATGAGAAGTAGAATCTGATTGGTTGCTATGGGCAACATCCCATCTAAATAGAACCCCCCATCTTAGTAAATTGACCCCCATGTTTATACAGGTGTATGCTTATTCCTCCATTGTTTTTGTGCCACATAATGCACGTAATGCCTGGTGCAACATCCATGCTCTGCCACAGGTAGGGACTCTCTGACTTTTATAGCAATTCAGCATTTTGTTTCACACTGCAGCTGCATCCAAAGTCGATTATAGTGCACTGGGGACTTAGTATTAGTGATATGTGTATTTTTTCACTGCTGTGTGGCAGGACAGATGGCATGGCTTACTTGTATCAGTCCTCACTCTTTTCCTTTATCCCAGGTTAGCTTCCATGTTATACACAGCTGCTACTTTCAAAGCGACAGTAGTGTTCAGGGCACTCATGCATTGTACTATTGTTGTAAAAGTGTGAGGTGGGATACATGGCATGGCTTAGTTCAGTGGTTCTCAAAGTGTGCGCCGTGGCACCCTGGTGTGCCACAGCCCACTTACAGGGATGCCGCACTGCTGCAGCTGGGAAGTCCAGTCTATGAGTCCCACTGCTATAGTTCCAGTCGTACAGCTGTCTGTCTGCCTGATAGCTGTGGGGGAGGTATATGATGCAGCCTGATCACCCAGGGAATTTCTATGCATGATTAGCTTGGTGATCGGTGCCTGCATGTGGGGGAGTGGTGTGGGCGGAGTAGAAGTCCTTCCTGTCCCCCCCATCTTACTCAAATGCAGCTGCGGAACAACTAAAAAATTCTGGAGTAGGGGGGCAATGGAAGCGCACAACCATGGTGACCCTGGTCTTCATCCACGCTAAAGTATGTGTTATTCCACCTGCTCAAGTGTGTATGCCATCATGTCCCCCACAGGCCCTAGTGACCCAGTGTAAGTATGTCACTATTCCCTCCCCAGTATGTGTGTTACTATGTCCCCCTACCCCAGCCAGGTGTGTGTCACTATGTCCTCCCCTCCAAGACCCAGTGTGTGTATGTCACCATGTGTCCCCCTGAAGATCCAGTGTGTGTGTGTTTGTGCCACCATGTACCCCCATCGCTGTGTATGTGTGTCACCATGTCACACCATCCAGGCCCCAGTGTGTGTGTCACCATGTCCCCCTCCCCCAAGCCCCAGTATTAATGTTCACAGTATATGTCCTGTCCCCTCATTAGTATGTATATCACCATGCCCATCCGGGTCCTCAGTATATGTATCCATATTGTCACAGGCCCATGTGTGTCTCTTATCATCCTTCTTTTTTTCCTTTGCCCATTACACTTTTATTATCTGTCCCCCACCTTTTACTATTTACTATCACCACTCACCTTTCCCCTGTGCCCTTCACAAACCACTACTTCTCTTGCCTTGCACCCCTGCCACCCCTTTTCTTCCACTATACAGAGGCATATAATGGGTGCATGGTGTGCGGTGTGCCCCCCCCCCCCCCCCCCCCCCTGGATCCCAGGGGCCCGTGTGCACAGCACACACTGCACAGCACACACTGCACCCATTATAAATACGCCAGTGCCTCTATACCACTTACCTTCCTCCCCATCTTCAGCTGAGGGTAATGGAATCCTGCTGGCATGCTATCAGTGACGGTGAAACCGGAGGATAGCAGGTAAGTACAAGCATCATTTTATTACTTGTTGCTATGTGCTAATAGCCTAATTCAGAAGCTTTCACAGAAATCTCCTGCACAAGTCAATTAGTGCTGCAGATCGCAGTCCCCATTATATAAGGGGACAACGGTCAGACCCGTATGTACCAAGGGTGTAGTCCTGCTGGCAGCTAGGGGTGCCGCGAAAAAAGTTTGAGACACTAAGGGGTCTATTTACTAAGCCTTGGATGGAGATAAAGTCACTGGAGATAAAGTACCAGCCAATCGGCTCCTAACTGTCGTTTTTCAAACACAGCCTGTAACATGACAGTTAGGTGCTGATTGGCTGGTACTTTATCTCCAGCGACTTTATCTCCATCTAAGGCTTAGTAAATAGACCCATAAGGGTGGTATTCAAATGATATATCACGTCCAATCTCCTTTCTAAAGCGATCCCCATTATAGCGCATACCGCACCCATAGTAATCAGGTTTATCTGCGTAAAGGGTTGGGCGCCCTCGCTACCCTGAGGGTAGCGAGCTGAAATGATTATACCACGCCCCTCAGCAGAAACAGAATGGGTGTTGATGGGGGTGAAAAGAATTGAATACCGCCCTAAGGGTGACATGAACCAAGAAAGTTTGGGAACCACTGGATTAGTTGCATTTTATTTGACGTTCCAAATGGGGTTACTTGAGGATAGGATTCCAAGGAAGCAGCAGTGATAGCAACTCCAACCAGATCTGAATAACCCCCAGTGTGTGGCAGAACTATAGTTAGCTATGTTATTACTAATAACTGAGGACGCATCACATTTTGAATGCGACACATCCCGCTACTTACTCAGAGCTGGATTAACAATGGGGCAGATGGAGCTGCAGCTCCAGGCCCCCTATTGAAAATAGGCTCACAGCAAATTGACACCATTGACAGGAAAAATGTTTTTCCTGTCATAGACTGTCAGCGGCCTCCTCTCTCCCGTGCCCTACCTCCTCCTCCGACTCCGTCCTGCACTTTCACTGGGTTGCCACGGTGCCGTGCAGGCAGTGTGGTGGCCGCCCCTCCCTCTCCTCCAGTCACTGCTTCACTGGGGGTCCTTCTCTCATTCACAGCCTTAAGCTCCGCCCCCAGACTGTACAGGGAGCTGCTGCAGGTCTGCAGGAAGCCTGGCAAGTGTAATTGCTCTTGATTAATGTGTGTGTACTGAATGTGTAGTGTTCACTCTAGGCTGTTTTAGCAGGGCGCGGTGCCCTGCCCGTTTCTTTGCAGGCAAAACCCGCCCTGCCCCTTTTGCGGCGCCCTGCTAGAACAGCCGCCCACTTCCTGCCCTCCCAGCATGTAAAGATGCCGTGCGCATGCGCGTGGCATCCATTCACGCATTGGGAGAGAGCTGGGGGAAGCCCAGCACTGACGGAGGTGCTGGGCACGCCCCCAAAAGTGACATAGGCGTGGCCATGCCTCCTAATTTGAGTGGTCGCGCCCCCGTTTTGCGTGGCCGCGCCCCCCAAAGTCCGGCGCCATGCCCCATTTCACTTTTAGAGTGAACACTAAATGTGTGTGTAGTGTGTACTGTCTGTGTGTGTATAGTGTGTACTGTGTGTGTGTATGTGGTGATGGGTGTGTGTATATGTGTATATGTATAGTGTGTACTGTGTGTGTGTGTGTGTGTGTGTGTGTGTGTGTGTGTGTGTGTGTGTGCATATGTGGTGGTGGGGGTGTTTGTGTGTACTTTATGTGTGTGTATATGCGGTAGTAAACTTGTGTGTGTGTGTGTGTGTGTGTGTGTGTGTGTGTGTGTGTGTACTTTGTGTGTACTGTGTGTGTATATGTGGTAGTGTGTGTTTGTGTATATGAGGGGTGCTTGTGTGTACTTTGTATGTAATGTGGGTATATGTGTGGTGGTGGTGGTGGAGGTGTGTGTGTAGTGTGTGTGTGTGTGTGTGTGTGTACTTTGTGTGTATATATGGTGGTGTCTGTGTGTACTTTATGTGTGTGTGTGTGTGTGTGTGTGTGTGTGTGTGTGTCTATGTGGTGGTGGGTGTGTATATAGTGTGTGTGTGTGTGTGTGTGTGTGTGTGTGTGTGTGTGTGTGTGTGTGTGTGTGTGTGTATATATATGTGGTGGCGGAGGTGTGTGTGTGTTCTTTGTGTGTATATGTGGTGGTGGGTGTGTGTGGGTGTGTGTACTTTATGTGTATATATGTGGTGCGTGTGTACTTTATGTGTGTAGTGTGGATATGTGGTGGTGTGTGTGTGTGTGTGTGTGTACGTACTATGGTCCTCATTCCGAGTTGTTCGCTCGCTAGCTGCTTTTAGCAGCATTGCACATGCTAAGCCGCCGCCCTCTGGGAGTGTATCTTAGCTTAGCAGAATTGCGAACGAAAGATTAGCAGAATTGCAAATAGAAATTTCTTAGCAGTTTCTGAGTAGCTCGACACTTACTCAGCCATTGCGATCAGTTCAGTCAGTTTCGTTCCTGGTTTGACGTCACAAACACACCCAGCGTTCGCCCAGACACTCCCCCGTTTCTTCAGACACTCCCGCGTTTTTCCCAGAAACGTCAGCGTTTTTTCGCACACGCCCAGAAAACGGCCAGTTTCCACCCAGAAACACCCACTTCCTGTCAATCACAGTACGATCACCAGAATGATGAAAAATCCTCGTTATTCCGTAAGTAAAATACCTAACTTTTGTGTAAAATAACTAAGCGCATGCGCTCTGCAAACCTTGCGCATGCGCAGTAAGCGACTAATCGCAATATAGCGAAAATCGGCAACGAGCGAACAACTCGGAATGACCCCCTATATGTGGGGGTGTACTTTATGTGTGTGTATTGTGTACTGTGTGGTTATATGTGGTGGTGGTGGTGGTGGTGGTGGTGGTGTGTGTGTGTGTATGTGATGGGGGTATGTGGGTATATGCTATGTTTGGGAGGGCTGCGCTAGCACCTGTTTGTTATATGAGTAGCAGCTGAGGAGGGAAGGGGTTCCACTAGCCCATAGAAATTGGATGCTTAGCGCATATAATGGTGTGTACACATGGTGAGATATTTTCTTACGATTTGGACTATATAGTCAAAATCGTAAGAAAAGTTAGTGCAGATCGCAAGGTGAAAGTCACCTTGCGATTGCGATGCCGATGCGCAGTCCCGCGCGGTCGGCATCGCAAGCCTAGATAGACTGTGCAGGCAAGTCAATTTTGACTACTGTATCTCTTAGAAAAGATAGTCAAAATTGACACTTCGCACATAGGCCCTCATTCCGAGTTGATCGCTCGCTAGCTGTTTGTAGCAGCAGTGCAAACGCTAAGCTGCCGCCCTCTGGGAGTGTATCTTAGCTTAGCAGAAGTGCGAACGAAAGGATCGCAGCGCTGCTACAAAAAAAGATTGTGCAGTTCCTGAGCAGCTCGAAACTTACTCCTAGCTAGCGATGACTTCAGACTGTTCAGTTCCTGTTTTGACGTCACAAACACGCCCTGCGTTCGGCCAGACACTCCCCCGTTTCCCCAGCCACTCCTGCTTTTTTATCAGGCACGCCTGCGTTTTTACACACACTCCCCGAAAACACTCAGTTTCCGCCCAGAAACACCCACTCCTGTCAATCACTCACCGATTGTGAGGTCGCTAGACCTTGTGTGAAACTGCATAGTTTTGTGTGAAAGTACGACGTGCGTGCGCAGTGCGCACCATACGCATTCGCAGAAGTGCCGCTTTTTCAACTAATCGTCCCGCTGCGAACGAAAGCAGCTAACGATCAACTCGGAATGAGAGCCATAGTCAGTATCGCAAGCACAGTCATTATATGCTTGCGATGCCGGCTTAGCCCCTGTCGCATAGTGAGAATCGGGGTTAGCCCGAATCTCACCGTATGTATGCACCTTAACTCCCATCGCTCACTCCTAAACAAATAATATCACATATGCAGTTTAATTTTACATTCTGGTATAATCCAATATTAGGATACAAAGCATAAAAACACAATATTATTTAGTTTTTATGGTTTATATAATGCTGATACCAGTATACATAGACAGTACAATACATGACAAGAAACATTTAAACATTTAGGGGTATATTCAATTGAAGTCGGATCCATTCCGACATTCATTTGTCGGAATGGATCCAACCTGGCCTATTCAATGGACATCTTAATTCGACTTTTACAAAAGTCGAATTGAGATGCAGAGGGGGAGAGAGCCGCGGGCAGACGGGGGAAAGCAGCGCCCCCGTCTGCCCACGGCTCTGCCCCATCCCTCCTGTCTCACAGCCGCCGCTCCGTCCCCCCTGTCACAGCCGCCGCTCCGTCCCCCCGGTCACAGCCGCCGACGCTCCCCGTCTCCCCCTCTCTCACAGCCGCCGCTCACGGCAGCGTCCACCCGGCTCCAGCAAGTGAAGTATTGCTTGCTGGAGCCAGGTGGACGCTACTGTGAGCGGCAGCTGTCCTCCAGCGCTGCTCGGCTCTCCCTGTCTCCGACGCTGCTGTCCCCATCTCATTTGACCTTTTTTAAGGTCGAACTGAGATGGTCGAAAAGGGGGCCAAACCCGTTTTCGACACAAGCACGTGGATCGGCAGCTATTCCACAGATCCACGTGCTTTTCAACGAATTCCATGACTTGTCGAATAGGACTGAAAAGGTTAAATCATGATTCGACCTTAAAAAGTCGAAAACTGCCGTCTTTTCGACAGACGGCAGTTTTCGACACCAATTGAATATACCCCTTAAAATGCTATTTGAATAATGCAGTGGCAAAAAGGAATATTTCTGCTGTCCTATTTGATTGGATCAAAATCACTGTTTTCTCTTATTTTTCCTCAGGAATACATCGTAAGGAGTAAATTTCCCCTGTTTTTACCTGTTTGTAGAGGTACAAAAAATGCTGAAGGGAGAGTAAACCGCATAAGGCGTATCTACCTATATTCATATTTTTCTAAAGGGGAGATGGAATCAGTAGATATAGAAAATAATCTACAAGTAGAGAAAACCCCGGACAATAGGATCTTTAACCTCAGCAATCACGTCTTGAAGAAAGACGAATTATCCGTTTTACAAAAGGGGCTTAAGTATGCTCCAGACAATAAGATGAACAAGTTCGACACATATGTGGACTTGCAAAAATTCACAAGAAACCTTACCTTAAAAAGATTCTTCATCTCACAAAGAGAAGCAAGTTCAGAGATTAAGAACATATTCAGACCAAAATCCACATTTTTTCCCTCACACATGAAAGGAAGCTATGTGGAAACCTTCAATAAACTAGTAGGAGATGATCTAGAAAAAATCATTCCGCAGGGGAAGAAATATCCCAATACCACTAGGAAAGAAAGAGAGGCCATCAAATCTTTGGAGGAGAACGAAAATATAATCATAAAACCGTCTGATAAAGGGGGGAGCATCGTCATAATGAACAAAGAGGACTATGAAAAGGAGGCACTACGACAACTTAACGACAAAACCACTTACAAAATCTTGAAGGGAGACCCAAGTCTACGAATACAGAAAGAAATGGAGTCGCTAATAAATAAATACAAAACTCACAACACCATTAATGAGAAAGAGGCTGGTTTTATTATCAACAAAAACCCGAGCCTACCGGTATTTTACCTACTCCCTAAGATCCACAAAAATAGAGAAAACCCACCAGGACGACCTATTGTGGCCGGTACAGACTCCATAACTGCAAACTTATCGGAATATGTGGATCACTTTTTACAACCGGAAATGGTAAACATTAGATCATACCTGAAAGATACCATTAACATTCTTAACATCTTGGAAAATACCACATGGGAGGAAGGGGACATCCTTGTAACAGCGGATGTAAGTTCCCTATACTCAATCATCGATCACAAAAAAGGAATCCATGCAGTGGACTATTTCCTTAAAAAGAGCAATATGGAGAACTCCAAAATAGATTTCTTAAAGGAATCCATCAACTTCATTTTAAACAATAATTTTTTCTGGTTTAAAAATCATTATTACCAACAAGTACAGGGGACGGCCATGGGAACGAAGTTCGCCCCCTGCGTACACTAATATGTTTATGGGGCACTGGGAGGATGTGTATATTTGGGAAAACAATCCATATCTTGACCATATAATATTATGGAAACGATATATAGATGACATTTTGTTTATATGGAGAGGAGAAGTTAATACTTTACAAAATTTCTGTGAAATCTTAAATACAAATTCATGTAACATACATCTCACGTTCGATATCAGTATCAAAGAAGTGCACTTTTTGGATTTATGGATATATGTTGAGGACAATATCCTCAGAACAAAGAACTATATGAAACCGACGGACAACAATTCTTATATCCTAAGGACAAGTAATCATCACTCCGCTTGGCTGAAGGGTATTCCAGGAAGCCAGATACAAGGAATAAGAAGAAATTGTTCCGAGATAAAAGTCTTTGATGAACAAGCATCAGAAATGACGACCAGATTTGTAGAAAAGGGTTATGACAAAGAGGAAATAGAACATACTGTGATGAAAATAAGAAACACAGAGAGAAGTACTCTACTCAAATATAAGGAAAAACCCATCACTCAAATGAAGAAATTACCTTTCATCACTCAGTATAACACACAACATCGGGAAATAGAAAAGGCTGTCAAAAAACATTGGCACATTTTGAAATGTGACCCCCTCTTAAAAGAAATCATCCCAGACAGACCACAGTTCGTATACAAAAAGGCAAACAATTTAAAATCTCGTCTAGTCAAAAGCGCCATTCCGGAGAAGAAGACAGGACGTATAAAAACCACAGGTTTCCATAGATGCGGAGATTGCATTATGTGCAAATCTCACACAACCACCCCCAGAAAAGTGAACGAATTCACAGCCACAAGAACAGGCAAGAAATACCAGATCAAAGAATTCATAACCTGCAATAGCAACAATTGTATTTATCTAATCCAGTGTAGTTGCAACTTGCAATATGTTGGTCGTACTTCACGAAAGCTCCGTGAGAGATGGGGTGAACACACACGGAACATTAAAAAAGGACTGGACAAACACAATTTATCCAACTATTTCAGGGAAGAACATCAGTGTTCATTAGATTCAATCACATTCGTCATAGGGATCAAGAAAGTAGAAGGAAACTGGAGAAGAAAAGACACCAACACACTACTGGCTAAAACAGAAATGAAATATATATATGATATGCAAACTCTGTCCCCTACAGGCCTAAATTTAGAATTCGAACTGAAATGGTTCCTATAGGGGTGTTTGGCAATAGGCCAACATAAAAAACACAGATAAAATCTTTCGTTTGGCAGGATGTCTAAATTACCAATGATCCACTTATCCGTAATATAGATGTATGTCTGGACACAACTATTCATGGCCTGTTGTATCATATATATATTGTATCGTTTACTGAATGTACACTTCTTTACATTGTAATTTTATTTTAATTTTATTTTTGATGTCTCTATTACCAGCACATATCTGAGGGCACTACACCACCATCTAAACACTAATGGGTAATATAGTACCAACCACCACCCTGTGTTTAGTATATCCCTATAAACTTCGGAATATAACGTACATCCTCCTCTGCATATAGAGATTGTTGTATACCATTATAGAAGGGAGTATTATTACCTAGTAAATATCCTGGACCCAGAAAATAAATCCCAGTGGCTATCCCTAAAAGGTTGCCATGGAAACTAAATCGGTACCAACATTTATAAATGAAGCTACAAGATTGAAACATATACTATCCCAGACAAGGCGTATTAATCTAAGTTATCTACGCCATCTTCCACCAATCCCTTAGGACGAAGAACTTAGATTTGTGTATTCAATTATTTCTTTTGCTGTACATCACTACCGTTTTGGTTTTATATAACCTTTAAGATTAAGGTTATCTTAGTCCACTTGTTATCACTTTTGGTGCTGCTGTTATCCTATTAATTATCGATAAATGGAAAGATAAAATCTTTTATGGTGCGCATCCACAATTCTGTAAAGGTGGAACGCATATTTCCGGTATCGCATACCCGTGGAACGCATGGGGAAGGAAATACGTCACCCGAACTTCCTGTTTACATCACGTTGCCCCGCATCATGCGTTCCACGCCAGCTCAATCTTAGCTTTAAAATGGAGACAGGAAACAATACCATTGGCTGTTCATACAGGTTGTCATGACAACCCGTTTTTCCCCTGGATATTTATTTAATCCAAACATATTATACTTGTTAATTCTATAAACGCTATATCTTTTTGAATATTGTTAGATTATGGTTATACATATGGACCTTTCCCGTGATTCTATTATATTGTATATCTGTATTTTCTCTATGAATCCATCCAAAGGGGCGGGACCTCCCAGAGCATAAATAGATTGCTCTGGGATCCTCACCCATACTATCACCCTGAGGAAGACTAAAGTAGTCGAAACGCGTTGGTGGCATGCTTGTTTGTTAAGAACTTGGTGACCCTTGTCTTTTGGCATTTCCCAACAATTTCGGTAAGATCATTTGGACTTTCTTCATATGTTCTTTGCCCTCTTTTGGGACTATCACAGCTGCCGAGGCAGGGCGACCCAGGCTCTCACGTTTTTTAATGTAAATTATTTTATTTATTTTATGGAATAAAACTCATTTGATATGAGCACGTCTATGGGTGGAATTTGACTACAGATAGGATTTTGAAGAAACCCGCTACGGGAATATACCCCGCATTCTTCAAGTAAGAACACATGTAAGCGTGATATTTTGAACATCTACTATTTCAAGTTAAAAAGATACCTTTATGTGTGTCCATTCATCTGCCTAGATAAATACTACACATTGGATTTGTTCTTTTGTGTAATTCTTTCTACATGTTCTGGAGAGCAATCACAGATATCAAGGATTCTACTAAGAGCGAAGCAAGATCCTTAGAAGCCCTAAAAGATACCTTTATAGGAGTCTACACACATTTGTCGAAGTAAGCAAGAAGTGAGCATTTGTTTCAACTTTGACCGATACACTTTCCGGGTGGCCCCAGAATATTCCATACAGACACGGAGGAGGGGAAAATTTACATCCTACATTCCCGTAGTATAACTCCCAATATGTTTTAAAGAACTACTACACATTGGAAATTTTCTTTTTCCATTTTCTTTCCCGTTTTATGTACCTTTGGACTGGAGAAAACTCCTTGAAGTATTTGACCAAGACTGTGAGGACTTTCGAATTTTCATTTGAAATTACTTTCATTGTACCCAGTGTCATAGCGCATTTTTGTATATAATTTGTATATTACATTATATTAACCATATAAACTATAAATAATATCAAGTTTTTAAGCTTTATATCCTAATAAATTGCATTATACAGGTTGAGTATCCCATATCCAAATATTCCGAAATACGGAATATTCCGAAATACGGACTTTTTTGAGTGAGAGTGAGATAGTGAAACCTTTGTTTTTTGATGGCTCAATGTACACAAACTTTGTTTAATACACAAATTTATTAATAATATTGTATTAAATGACCTTCAGGCTGTGTATATAAGGTGTATATGAAACATAAATGAAATGTGTTAATGTAGACACACTTTGTTTAATGCACAAAGTTATAAAAAATATTGGCTAAAATTACCTTCAGGCTGTGTGTTTAGGGTGTATATGTAACATAAATGCATTCTGTGCTTAGATTTAGGTCCCATCATCATAAGATCTCATTATGGTATGCAATTATTCCAAAACTAGGTGCTTCATCGCGCCCTACGGGCGCTCTTCACACCGTCGCAAGGGGCTACGCCCCCTTAACCCTTGCATGCCTTTCTGGGGTTCAATATTTGTATTATATAAAGTATTACCTGCATTCCTTTGTTAGTGGTTAAATATTGCACAATGAAAGGGCATGCGATGGTGAAGGAGGCGCAGCCCCTTGCGACGGCGTGAACAGCACCTGCAGGGCACGATGTACAGAATGTAGCGGGTGCGGGGGGGACTGCGGATGGTGTCTGTAGATGCTGCAGGTGGAGGGGGGGCAGAAGTGGGGGTGGGGCCCGGATGGGGAAGAGTCGGGAGGTGCTGCGGGTGGGGGAGGGGCAGAGGAGTGGGGGATGCAGATTGGGGAGGGGTCCGGAGTCACTGCAGGTGGGGGAGGGGCAGGGGTGCCATGGGTGGGAGAGGGGCTGGTGTGGGGATGTTGTGGATGGGTGAAGGGTTCCAGAGGTGCTGTGGGATGGGAAGGGGCGGGGGTGGGGTAGGGGTCCGCAGGCGCCATGGGTAGGGGAGGGGCAGGTACGGTTGGTGCGGCGCATAGGGAAGGAGGTCCGGAGGTGCTGCTGGTGGTGGAGGGGCAGGTGCGGTGGTGCCATTGGTGGGGAAGGGGTTGGTGAGGGGGGGACCACGGATGGAGGAGGGTGTCTGCAGATGCTGCGGGTGGAGGGGGGCAGGTGTGGGGGGAGACATATAAAGGGGGTGGATGGTGAAGGGGGCCTGGAGGTGCTGTGGGTGGTGAAGGGGCGGAGGAGTGGGAGCCGCGGGTGGTGTAGGGGGTCTGGAGGCACAGCGTGTGGGGAAGGGGTGGAGGGGAAGGTGCGGAGGTGTGGTGCATTGGGGAGAGGTCTGGAGGCGCTGCGGGTACTGTACCTGCCAAAAAGGTAGTTGGAGGGTATGCAGTAACAGGGCCAGGACAGGGGTGACAGGGTTGACTGGGCCAGGACAGGGGTGACAGGGTCAGAAAAGGGGTGACGGGGCCAGGACAGGGGCGACGGGGGCCAGGACAGAAATGACAGGGACAGGATAGGGGTGACAGGCCAGGGTAGGGGTGGCAGGAACAGGACAGGGGTGACAGGGCCAGTATAGGGTTGACAGGGCAAGCACAGGGGTAACAGGGCCAGGATAGGGGTAACAGGGCCAGCATAAGGGTAACAGGGCCAGCATAAGGGTGACAGGGCCAGCATAAGGGTGAAAGGGCCAGGATAAGGGTGAAAGGGCCAGGATAATGGTGACAGGGCCAGGATAAGGGTGACAGGGCCAGGATAAGGGTGACAGGGCCAGGATAAGGGTGAAATGGCCAGGATAAGGGTGGCAGGGCAAGGCCAGGGGTGACAGGGACATGACAGAACACAGGGCACGGGAGAGATTGGTATTAGGGACAAAACAGTGGTGACAGACAGATGTGTCTTACCGGAGTCACTGCTGCTGGCTGCTGCTGTTCCAGCAGCAGTGACTCTCTGTTGGGATCTGCTGCTGGTGGAGACTTGGCATGGCTGACTCTCTTAGGCTGGAGTCCTGCTTCCTCTACCCGTCCGCATCCCTCCCCCCCTCCTCAGTCACACACCGCAGACCTCGCGCAGCTGCCGGGCACTGTGGTAAGGGGAGACTGGGAGTGACTGGTTAGCCCCCAGGAGATGCTGCGGCTGGAGGGAGGAGGGGGTCGGAGCCTGCAAGCAGCTCGGACTTCTGCAGCGTTACCCGCCGGCTAAAGTGTGTGAAGGAGCTGGGCGCACCTCACTGTGGGTGGCAGCGCTGCAGCTAGCGGTGGGGTTGCCGGGGCTGGAGATAACAGAGGCAGTACGGAACCTGCACAGCGGCAGGTGCCCCACAAAACTGCAGCTAAGAAGCGTGGAGTGTGCCAGAAAGTGACGCTCCTCCGCGCCAGAGAGGGGGGGGGTCAAGCACACAGTGAGCCGGTGCCCGTCTGTCTGTACGGCATACCCCCTCACACACCCCCATACCTCCCAAATGTCCCGATTTTCGCGGGACAGTCCCATTTTTTTGGGTCTGTCCCGCTGTCCCACCCGCGGGTCGCAGTGTCCCGCGGTAACGGGGGGGTCACTTGGAAAGCTCCTGTACTCGCTGTTCTGCTTAGCAGAGCAGCGGTGAATAGTGGAGACAGAGGGAGAGGGGGTATCAGGGGGTATGGATTAAGGGGGGGTTCCAGCAGCAGAGCCGGATTAAGGGGGGGGGGGGCAGGGGGTACGTACCGTTGGCCCCACAGTTTTAGGGGGCCCCCCGGCTCGAGTAGCTCTGTCCCAGCTCAGAAGCCCCCCCCGTCCTGCCAGCAACAACGGCAGCATTGTGCTACTGTCAGCACACACTGCTGCGTGTTGGCAGGTCTGTGGTGTTGCAGGGAGGCAGCAGTCTCCCTGCTTTCTTCTGCCTGTGCGGCTGGGTAGGGGGGAGCGACCACCTCCTCTGGATGTAGCCCTAGCTGCTAGCTGAGGGGCCAAAATTCCATAAAAAAAAAAAAAAAACGGAATTTGCGTAAGGGGGCGTGGTCTCGCGTCCCGCGATTAGGCCACGCCCCCCAACCCACAGCAGGCACAGCAATGAGATGGGGCTCCCCTGTCTCAAGTGCCCTGCCCCCCCCCCCAGGACTCATAATCAGCCCCTGGGGGCATGCCAGCAGCTCACAGAGCACTGGGCATGCCCCCTCATTGACGAAAACGGGGCCCTCCCGTGAAGCCACGCCCCCTTTTCGCCGAGTGTGTGTTCCTCCTTCTGTCTGAAGAAAGCTCCTGCAGAAAGCTGGGAGGTATGCACCCCTGCCTGTGCCATGCCCATACTATCTGCTTCTGCTCCTAGTCTCCTGTAGATTTGGCCAGATCTGTGACTCATTTGACTAACTCCGCCCACTGTTGTGACTCCGCCCAGCGTTAGCAAATGAATCACAAAGTCACAGATCTGGGCTATTATATAGGAGATATGTAAAAATCCGATATCCAAAATACCTCCGGTCCCAAGCATTTTGGATAAGGGATACTCAACCTGTACCAGATTTTGAAAGCAAACTGTGTCTGTGTGTATATGCTGTGGTGGGGGAGATTGTGTGTGTGTGTGTGTGTGTGTGTGTGTATGTGTGTGTGTGTGTGGTGGGTGTGTGTTTGTGTGTACTGAGTGTGTATATGTGGTGGTGTGTGTGTGTGTGTGTGTGTGTGTGTGTGTGTGTGTGTGTGTGTGTGTGTGTGTGTGTGTGTACTTTATATGTGTATAGTGTGTACTGCGAGTGTATATGTGGTGGTGGGTGGGTGTATTTTGTGTGTCTAGTGTGTACTGTGTGTGTGTGTATACTGTATGTAGGTGTGTGTGTGTGTGTGTGTGTGTGTGTGTGTGTGTGTGTGTGTGTGTGTGTGTGTGGTGTGGGAAGGTGAATGCGTTAGTGGTCACTAGGATATTGAAATTGATCAATGAATGGCTTAAGAGTGCTAGGTAGGGGTAGTTAACGGGTGCTGCTGTCTGTCTGTGTGTGTGTGTGTGTGTGTGTGTGTGTGTGTGTGTGTGTGTGTGTGTGTGTGTGTAGTAAGGGGTTCTGCCGTGTGTGTAGAGTAAGGAGTGCTGCTGAGTGTGTAGTAAGGAGTGCTGCTGTGTGTGTAGTAAAGGGTGCTGCTGTAGGTTTGTAGTAAGGGGTGCTCCGGTGTGTGTGTAGTAAGGGGTGCTGTTGTGTGAGTGTCGTAGCGGGTTCTTCTGCATGAGTGCAGTAACGAGTTTTGTGGTGTCAGTGTAGACTTTGGTGCTGCGTTGTGAGTGTAGTAATGGGTGCAGCTGTGTGAGTATAGTAACGGATGCTGTGGTGTGAGTATAGTAATGGGTGCTGCTGTGAGTGTAGTGATGGTTGCTACTGGTCATGCCCCTCCACATCACTAGTCACACCGTCGACGGCCGCATATAATAGGCCCTTTGTAAATTTCAGCTCCAGGCCCATGTGGACCTTAATCTGGCACTGCACATTAACTGCATGCATAGCAGCCTTTGGGGGTAATTCAGATCTGATCGTAGATGTGCTGAATTTAGCTCAGACGTGGACATGTCAGGCCCTGCCCCTCCCCCCCCCCCCCCCCCGCACAGGTGCGAAAGCAATGGCAGCGATGCTTTTGCACCCGCCGAGTAGCTCCCTGCCTGCGCAACCTAGCTGCGCTGGCAGGCGGCTAACTGCTGCGTCCCGGGTTGCAGCGGCTGCGTGTGACGTCACGCCTGCATTGTCCAGACCGCGCCCCACCAACGGCGTTCTTACACCTATAGCACGCCGCCTCCCACCACGCGACCGCCTCTGCCTGTCAATCAGGCAGAGGTGATCGCAGCCCTGAGATGCTTTTGGCATCTCACTGGGCCTCCTGGGGTGCGCACACGCAGTGCCCTTTAGGGAGTGCTGCGCATGCACACTCCCCAAAAGGCTTCAGATTGCGATCGCTGCCGCTGCTGATTTAGGCCCTTTATTAGCAACAAATACATGTAGATTTGCGAACATAAACACTAAGGCCAGCTCATCCAATAAAAGCTGTCCATTGCGATATGAGGACGTCTGGTTTTATGACCCAGGAATCCTTCTGCGCATGCACAGCCGTCGGCCAGCACATGCACAAGCTGTGGGGGACACTGGAAGAGTTCCTATTGGATACCTATTGGGACTTTATGTGAAAATAAGCCAATAGGCTCCCATAGGCAGCATTATCTATAGATACATGCTTGGAACATTTCACTTTTTGGAACTTGATCCATATGGGAGATGTAGTCAACCCCCAAAAGTGACATTTTGCCATTAGTACATCCCAGCCTGAAGCCTTGTCAAGATTAAGTGAAATTTAAATACGAAACAAGACCCCATTTGTCCTATTATCAGAGGCGTAACTAGGGTTTTCGGAGCCCAGGGTAAGATGAGGAGTGCCCCCCCCCCCCCCCCCCCTAAAAAAAAACAAAAAACACACACACCAAAAGAAGTATGTGCGGGCTCCGAAAAAATGGGTGTGATCACACCCCAGAAGGGGTGTGGCCACGCATCAGAAGGGGTGTGGCCACTTAAAATGCCCCACAGTGCCAGATACATTGCCCCACAGTGCCAGATACATTGCCCCACAGTGCCAGATACATGCCACACAGTGCCAGTTACATTGCCCCACAGTGCCAGATACATGCCACACAGTGCCAGTTACATTGCCCCACAGTGCCAGTTACAATGCCCCACAGTGCCAGATACATTGCCCCACAGTGCCAGATACATGCCCCACAGTGCCAGATACATGCCACACAGTGCCAGATACATGCCACACAGTGCCAGTTACATTGCCCCACAGTGCCAGTTACAATGCCCCACAGTGCCAGATACATTGCCCCACAGTGCCAGATACATGCCCCACAGTGCCAGATACATGCCCCACAGTGCCAGTTACATTGCCCCGCAGTGCCAGATACATGCCCCACTGTGCCAGATACATGCCCCACTGTGCCAGATACATGCCCCACTGTGCCAGTTACATTGCCCCACTGTGCCAGTTACATTGCCCCACAGTGCCAGTTACATTGCCCCACAGTGCCAGTTACATGCCCCACTGTGCCAGTTACATGCCCCACAATGCCAGATACATGCCCCACAGTGCCAAATACATGCCCCACAATGCCCCCCCCCCGCTCACTCACCGCTTCTTCCCGTTCCCGTGCCCAGGGGCGGATTGGTAACAAAAAGCGCCCCTGGAAAAATTTGTACTGGTGGCCCCACATTGGCCGCACCAGAGGTGTAAGGTCTAGCCATGGGCCATGGCAGCAGCACCCTCCTTCCCAGGACTTTCCAGATAGTGGGGATGTCCAGCATCAAGGGGAAGTTAAAAGGAAATAAAATTAAATGTTATAAACACATTATATGATACACATTTAGAATTTAGGAAACTATATACCGTATATACTCGAGTATAAGCCGACTTTTTCAGCACTTTTTTTTGTGCTGAAAAAGCCACCTCGGCTTATACTCGAGTCAGTGCAGGCAGAGGCAGAGCAGTGTGAAGGAGGGACATGGAGCGCACAGCGCGCGGCGCTCCTGTGTCCCTCCTGCATCTCCGGCGGCAGCAGCGGCGGTTCTATTACAGGAAATACCCGTTCGTGACCTCTGATCACGAACCGGCACTTCCTATAATAGACCCGCCGCGGCCGCCGAAGATGCAGGAGGGACACAGGAGAGCCGCGCACGCTGTGTGCTTCGTGTCCCTCCAGAAGACAGCGCGGGATCGACGGAGGGGTAAGTAACAGCACTGTGGGGCATACCTGGCACTTGGGGAGGGAACGTATCTGGCAGCACTTGGGGAGGGAACGTATCTGGCAGCACTGTGGGGGCATATCTGGCAGCACTGTGGGGGCATAACTGGCAGCACTGTGGGGGCATAACTGGCAGCACTGTGGGGGCATAACTGGCAGCACTGTGGGGGCATATCTGGCAGCACTGTGGGGGCATATCTGGCAGCACTGTGGGGGCATAACTGGCAGCACTGTGGGGGCATATCTGGCAGCACTGTGGGGGCATATCTGGCAGCACTGTGGGGGCATATCTGGCAGCACTGTGGGGGCATATCTGGCAGCACTGTGGGGGCATATCTGGCAGCACTGTGGGGGCATATCTGGCAGCACTGTGGGGGCATATCTGGCAGCACTGTGGGGGCATAACTGGCAGCACTGTGGGGGCATATCTGGCAGCACTGTGGGGGCATATCTGGCAGCACTGTGGGGGCATATCTGGCACTATGAGGGCATATCTGGCACTGAGGGCTGTGTACGGCTAGAGCTGCATTTCCCACCCTAGGCTTATACTCGAGTCAATAAGTTTTCCCAGGTTTTTGTGGTAGAATTAGGTGCCTCGGCTTATATTCGGGTCGACTTATACTCGAGTATATACGGTAATTCTCTAGAAAGATATATTTTCTTGCTTATTACACCAACCGTATCCCAATCACTATTCACTAAGTGGCAAAGTAATTTTCATATATGCAAATTGTTTGGCATCTTATTCATTATGTCTATAAATAGGACCACATGTCCTCAAACAAAACAGGCCCCAAGGGTGCGTCGGCCCACCGGGAATCTTCCCTATAGACCCTATGGCCAATCCGCCTCTGGCTGTGCTATGTGAGGGGAGGAGAGCGCAGCGCAGCGCCTCTCCTGCCCCTCACCACTCCAGGTCTCCGGCGGCGGCTATGTGACGCCGGTTCTCTAGCCAATCAGAACTCGCGGACTGGCAGCCAATCAGGAGCTGGTCCGCAAGCTCTGATTGGCTAACGCCGCCGGAGACAGGACACAAGCAGCGCTGCTGGCAGCGGCGGTGAGGGGAGTGAGAGACGCTGCGCTCTCCTCCCCTCACATTGCGGCGTGATAGGGGCGAGTGGGGCATGATGCCCTGGCCGCCGCCGGCGCCCCCCTCTGCTGGGCCTGCCAAGGCACACAGGGCACGTGCCCCACTCACCCTACCCTAGTTACGCCTCTGCCTATTATCCATATCAAATCCCAAAAATGGAAAACTTAATTTAATGAAGAGTGATTATGTCCAAATTAATTATTATCAGTGATTTTAGTGCAGGATTTAAAACAGCATTATTCTTTATTTAAAACCAACTGCTGTTACCATTGCTGACCAGTAGCACTGGGGAGCTGAGTGTTCTCAATTTGCCCCTGTGACTTTTTTTTTGTTTTTTTGTTAAATAAGCCTTAATGAAGATTTCCAATCCCAGCTATGAACAGCGATAGAAAAGTCTTAATTTCAGAGGGTTCTTAATAAGTTGTTAATATGAATTTAAAAGGACTGTTTATCTGGCTATAAGGATGAAACTGAGAGAAGGACTAACTTGAGCTGGTGGTCCTGCAGTTATGTGTGCCAGGAGAGCCTAGTTGTTGGCCATGAATATTTTGAGTGCCACACAGCAGTACTCAAACCCTCTTATCCATAGATGCCGACATTCTGGAAGCCTCCTCCGAGAGGAGACAGCCAAGTCGGCTCAGCAGGAGGCGTGGCACGGTAAAGGGAGGCGTAACTGGGAGAAGCAGGGGGCAGGACCAGGAGCTCGCATCACGGTCACAATTACTCGAATCGCGTCATAGGCACCCCCGCTGCGGGGGATACTTGAGTGTTTCCCCAGGGCGTGCGGGGGCTTGGTTGTCTGCTGGGAGACTCTTCCGGGTGGCCGGGAGCGCCACCCGATTTTTGGGAGCTTCCCGGCCATTCCGGGAGAGTAGGTAAGTATGCTCTTACCATACCCGCCGTGCTGCTGATTTACTAGTTGGCATGTCTCTGCTGGACAGTCTTTTCATGATGACCCTGTTGTGACAACCTAAGGAAACTGTATTCATGCAGGCTGACGCTGCGTGGGTGCTGTCATCTTGTCTATGATCACCTGACTCTGTTGCGACCATTCACAGAACTTTTTCTTTAGTTCCAAATCGAATCCCAGTACTCTCTGGCTCAGCAGTATGCCCCATCTTCAGTAACTCACTGCTGTCTGCCTTGGGCGCATTAGTGTAACTGACTCATCTGGCTTCCTATTTTTCTGCAGTCTTAGCTACAGGCTAACAGGTGCACATCCTTACTAGCCTGCAGTCTCACTTACAGCCTACCTAGTGCACCTTGTTACCAGCCTGCAGTCTCACAGCGTACCTAGTGCACCTTGTTACCAGCCTGCAGTCTCACAGCCTACCTAGTGCACCTTGTTACCAGCCTGCAGTCTCACTTACAGCCTACCTAGTGCACCTTGTTACCAGCCTGCAGTCTCACAGCATACCTAGTGCACCTTGTTACCAGCCTGCAGTCTCACAGCCTACCTAGTGCACCTTGTTACCAGCCTGCAGTCTCACAGCCTACCTAGTGCACCTTGTTACCAGCCTGCAGTCTCACAGCGTACCTAGTGCACCTTGTTACCAGCCTGCAGTCTCACAGCCTAACTAGTGCACCTTGTTACCAGCCTGCAGTCTCACAGCCTACCTAGTGCACCTTGTTACCAGCCTGCATTCTCACAGCCTACCTAGTGCACCTTGTTACCAGCCTGCAGTCTCACAGCCTACCTAGTGCACCTTGTTACCAGCCTGCAGTCTCACAGCCTACCTAGTGCACCTTGTTACCAGCCTGCAGTCTCACAGCCTACCTAGTGCACCTTGTTACCAGCCTGCAGTCTCACAGCCTACCTAGTGCACCTTGTTACCAGCCTGCAGTCTCACAGCCTACCTAGTGCACCTTCTTACCAGCCTGCAGTCTCACAGCCTACCTAGTGCACCTTGTTACCAGCCTGCAGTCTCACTTACAGCCTACCTAGTGCACCTTGTTACCAGCCTGCAGTCTCACAGCCTACCTAGTGCACCTTGTTACCAGCCTGCAGTCTCACAGCCTACCTAGTGCACCTTGTTACCAGCCTGCAGTCTCACAGCCTACCTAGTGCACCTTGTTACCAGCCTGCAGTCTCACAGCGTACCTAGTGCACCTTGTTACCAGCCTGCAGTCTCACAGCCTAACTAGTGCACCTTGTTACCAGCCTGCAGTCTCACAGCCTACCTAGTGCACCTTGTTACCAGCCTGCATTCTCACAGCCTACCTAGTGCACCTTGTTACCAGCCTGCAGTCTCACAGCCTACCTAGTGCACCTTGTTACCAGCCTGCAGTCTCACAGCCTACCTAGTGCACCTTGTTACCAGCCTGCAGTCTCACAGCGTACCTAGTGCACCTTGTTACCAGCCTGCAGTCTCACTTACAGCCTACCTAGTGCACCTTGTTACCAGCCTGCAGTCTCACAGCCTACCTAGTGCACCTTGTTACCAGCCTGCAGTCTCACAGCCTACCTAGTGCACCTTGTTACCAGCCTGCAGTCTCACAGCCTACCTAGTGCACCTTGTTACCAGCCTGCAGTCTCACAGCGTACCTAGTGCACCTTGTTACCAGCCTGCAGTCTCACAGCCTAACTAGTGCACCTTGTTACCAGCCTGCAGTCTCACAGCCTACCTAGTGCACCTTGTTACCAGCCTGCAGTCTCACAGCCTACCTAGTGCACCTTGTTACCAGCCTGCAGTCTCACAGCCTACCTAGTGCACCTTGTTACCAGCCTGCAGTCTCACAGCGTACCTAGTGCACCTTGTTACCAGCTTGCAGTCTCACAGCGTACCTAGTGCACCTTGTTACCAGCCTGCAGTCTCACAGCCTACCTATTGCACCTTGTTACCAGCCTGCATTCTCACAGCCTACCTAGTGCACCTTGTTACCAGCCTGCAGTCTCACAGCCTACCTAGTGCACCTTGTTACCAGCCTGCAATCTCACAGCCTACCTAGTGCACCTTGTTACCAGCCTGCATTCTCACAGCCTACCTAGTGCACCTTGTTACCAGCCTGCATTCTCACAGCCTACCTAGTGCACCTTGTTACCAGCCTGCATTCTCACAGCCTACCTAGTGCACCTTGTTACCAGCCTGCATTCTCACAGCCTACCTAGTGCACCTTGTTACCAGCCTGCAGTCTCACAGCCTACCTAGTGCACCTTGTTACCAGCCTGCAGTCTCACAGCCTACCTAGTGCACCTTGTTACCAGCCTGCAGTCTCACAGCCTACCTAGTGCACCTTGTTACCAGCCTGCAGTCTCACAGCCTACCTAGTGCACCTTGTTACCAGCCTGCAGTCTCACAGCCTACCTAGTGCACCTTGTTACCAGCCTGCATTCTCACAGCCTACCTAGTGCACCTTGTTACCAGCCTGCAGTCTCACAGCCTAACTAGCGCACCTTGTCACCAGCCTGCAGTTCCAGTTACTCTATTGCAAGCAGTGTGCACATCTCCAGTTGCCCACTGCTATCAGTCCTGCACTATTACATTCCAAGCACTGTACTTTTCTTCACCCGTTGCTTCCTGCTTTCAGTCTGTTGCTCAGCTATTCCAGCTACACCAGTGTGCTTCTCTGCTTCAGTCTTAACCCTGCACATTCCTCCCTGCATAATGTATTTTACTGTGTGCAGTCTATACCAGTATATTGCTGCATGCATTAGTTACCACTGTCAGCTACATATCAATGTGCAGTTTAAAGTTCAAGCTACAGCCTAATATAATTGTGCAGTACCTATTTCAGCCTGCAGGCTTCCAGTGTTCTATGCCAAACATCGGGGCTAATTCAGGTTGGATCGCAAATCGCGATCCAACCGGAATTTTTACGATCGCCTTGCGGTCGCATGCGCAACGCCCATCCTGCACATGTGCCCGTACTTTCTGCGGGGGGGGGCACAGGAAATGCGATCGCCTCTGCCTGTCAGTCAGGCAGAGGCGGTCACAGGGTGAGGCAGGCAACGCTCCATTTCCAGGGAGGAGACAGAGCGTTGGGGGGGGGGGCAGTGCGGCACGAAAAGGGGGCGGAGGCAGCCACATGGGGGGGTGATCACGGCGGCATTGTGACGTCACATGCAGCCGCCACGATCGTGAACATGGTGGCAGGGCTCCTGCGGCCACAACAGGAGCCACTACTAATTTCTACGATGAAGCAGAAATTGCAAGGCAATCGCAATTCCTGCTTCATCAAGGGGGGAGGCGCTGGTCAACATGCTGGACGGCCTTACCCAGCGATGGGCAGCCACCAGCATGCTAGGAAAAGAATAGCATACTGAATTAGGCCCATCATCTGCAGAGGGTACATCTCCCTAGTGTGTATTGACTGTCTATCACAGTGATGGCTAACCTTGACACTCCAGCTGTTGTTGAACTATACATCCCAGCATGCCCTGCATCAGTTTTAGCATGGCCAAATAGCAAAACTGATGCAGGGCATGCTGGGATGTGTAGTTCAACAACAGCTGGAGTGTCAAGGTTAGCCATCACTGGTCTATCATATCAAGCACCACCTATCTTTCTCTGACGTCCTAGTGGATGCTGGGAACTCCGTAAGGACCATGGGGAATAGACGGGCTCCGCAGGAGACTGGGCACTCTAAAAGAAATATTAGGTACTATCTGGTGTGCACTGGCTCCTCCCTCTATGCCCCTCCTCCAGACCTCAGTTAGATTTCTGTGCCCGGCCGAGCTGGATGCACACTAGGGGCTCTCCTGAGCTCCTAGAAAGAAAGTTTATTTTAGGTTTTTTATTTTACAGTGAGACCTGCTGGCAACAGGCTCACTGCAACGAGGGACTAAGGGGAGAAGAAGCGAACCTACCTGCTTGCAGCTAGCTTGGGCTTCTTAGGCTACTGGACACCATTAGCTCCAGAGGGATCGACCGCAGGACCCGTCCTTGGTGTTTGTTCCCGGAACCGCGCCGCCGTCCCCCTTACAGAGCCAGAAGCTAGAAGAAGTCCGGAAAAATCGGCTGCAGAAGACTTCAGTCTTCACCAAGGTAGCGCACAGCACTGCAGCTGTGTGCCATTGCTCCTCTTGTACACCTCACACTCCGGTCACTGATGGGTGCAGGGCGCTGGGGGGGTGCCCTGAGCAGCAATAATTAGACCTTGGCTGGCAAAATAATCACAATATATAGCCCCAGAGGCTATATATGTGATAAATACCCCTGCCAGATTCCATAAAAAAGCGGGAGAAAAGTCAGCCGAAAAAGGGGCGGAGCTATCTTCCTCAGCACACTGGCGCCATTTCTTCCTCACAGCTCCGCTGGAAGGAAGCTCCCTGGCTCTCCCCTGCAGTCTGCACTACAGAAGGGTAAAAAAGAGGGGGGGGGGACACTAAATTTAGGCGCAGTATATAAATTATAGCAGCTGTAAGGGGATATAATTCAGTTAGTCCCTGTATTATATAGCGCTCTGGTGTGTGCTGGCATACTCTCTCTCTGTCTCCCCAAAGGGCTTTTTGTTGGGTCCTGTCCTCTGTCAGAGCATTCCCTGTGTGTGTGCGGTGTGTCGGTACGGCTGTGTCGACATGTTTGATGAGGAGGCTTATGTGGAGGCAGAGCAGATGCCTATAAATGTGATGTCACCCCCTGCGGGGCAGACACCTGAGTGGATGGACTTATGGAAGGAATTCCGTGCAAGTGTCGACTCCTTACATAAAAAATTTGACGACATGCCAAATGCGGGACAGCCGGCTTCTCAGCTCGTGCCTGCCCAGACGACTCAAAGGCCATCAGGGGCTCTAAAGCGCCCGCTACCTCAGATGGCAGACACAGATGTCGACCCGGATACTGATACCAGTGTCGACGACGAAGAGTCTAATTTAATGTCCACTAGGGCCATTCGTTGCATGATTGAGGCAATGAAAGAGGTATTACACATTTCTGATATAAACCCAGGTACCTCAAAAAAGGGTATTATGTTTGGGGAGAAAAAACTACCAATAGTTTTTCCCCCATCTGAAGAATTAAATGAAGTGTGTGAAGAAGCGTGGGCTTCTCCCGATAAAAAATTGGTAATTTCTAAAAAGTTACTAATGGCATTCCCTTTCTCGCCAGAGGATAGGTCACGTTGGGAAACACCCCCTAGGGTGGATAAAGCGCTCACACGCTTGTCAAAAAAGGTGGCACTACCGTCTCCGGATACGGCCGCCCTAAAGGAGCCTGCTGATAGAAAGCAGGAGGCGATCCTGAAGTCTGTATATACACACTCAGGCATTATACTGAGACCAGCGATTGCTTCAGCATGGATGTGCAGTACTGCAGCTGCGTGGTCAGATTCCCTATCGGAAAATATTGACACCCTAGACAGGGACACTATTCTGCTAACCGTAGAGCATATAAAAGACTCAGTCTTATACATGAGAGATGCACAGAGGGAGATCTGCCGACTGGCATCTAAAATAAGTGCTCTGTCCATCTCTGCTAGGAGAGGCTTATGGACTCGGCAGTGGACAGGGGATGCAGATTCGAAAAGGCACATGGAAGTTTTGCCTTATAAGGGTGAGGAGTTATTCGGGGATGGTGTCTCAGACCTAGTTTCCACAGCAACAGCTGGGAAGTCAGCATTTTTGCCCCATGTCCCCTCACAGCCTAAGAAAGCGCCGTATTATCAGGTACAGTCCTTTCGACCCCAGAAAAACAGGCGGGGAAAAGGCGGGCCCTTTCTGTCCAGAGGTAGGGGAAAAAAGCTGCAACAAACAGCAGGTTCCCAGGAACAAAAGTCCTCCCCCGCTTCTTCCAAGTCCGCCGCATGACGGTGGGGCTCCACAGGCGGAGCCAGGTACGGTGGGGGGCCGCCTCAAAAATTTCAGCGATCAGTGGGCTCGCTCACAGGTGGATCCCTGGATCCTTCAAGTAGTATCTCAGGGGTACAAGCTGGAATTCGAGGCGCCTCACTCCCGCCGTTTCCTCAAATCTGCCTTGCCGACAACTCCCTCGGGCAGGGAGGCTGTGCTAGAGGCAATTCACAAGCTGTATTCCCAGCAGGTGATAGTCAAGGTGCCCCTACTTCAACAAGGACGGGGTTACTATTCCACACTGTTTGTGGTACCAAAACCGGACGGTTCGGTGAGACCCATTTTAAATTTGAAATCCTTGAACACATACATAAAAAAATTCAAGTTCAAGATGGAATCGCTCAGGGCGGTTATTGCAAGCCTGGACGAGGGGGATTACATGGTATCCCTGGACATCAAGGATGCTTACCTGCATTCCCCATTTACCATCCTCACCAGGAGTACCTCAGATTTGTGGTACAGGATTGCCATTACCAATTCCAGACACTGCCGTTTGGACTGTCCACCACACCGAGGGTGTTTACCAAGGTAATGGCAGAAATGATGATACTCCTTCGAAAAAAGGGAGTTTTAATTATCCCGTACTTGGACGATCTCCTTATAAAGGCGAGGTCCAAGGAGCAGTTGTTGGTCGGAGTAGCACTATCTCGGGAGGTGCTACAACAGCACGGATGGATTCTAAACATTCCAAAGTCACAGCTGGTTCCTTCCACACGCCTACTGTTCCTGGGGATGGTTCTGGACACAGAACAGAAAAAAGTGTTTCTCCCGCAGGAGAAAGCCAAGGAGCTGTCATCTCTAGTCAGAGACCTCCTGAAACCAAAACAGGTATCGGTGCATCACTGCACCCGAGTCCTCGGAAAAATGGTAGCTTCATACGAAGCAATTCCATTCGGCAGGTTCCATGCAAGAACCTTTCAGTGGGACCTCTTGGACAAGTGGTCGGGATCGCATCTTCAGATGCATCGGCTGATAACCCTGCCTCCAAGGACCAGGGTGTCTCTGCTGTGGTGGCTGCAGAGTGCTCATCTTCTAGAGGGCCGCAGATTCGGCATACAGGACTGGGTCCTGGTGACCACGGATGCCAGCCTTCGAGGCTGGGGGGCAGTCACACAGGGAAGAAATTTCCAAGGACTTTGGTCAAGTCAGGAGTCGTCCCTACACATAAATATTCTGGAACTGAGGGCCATTTACAATGCCCTAAGTCAGGCAAGGCCCCTGCTTCAAAACCAGCCGGTACTGATCCAATCAGACAACATCACGGCAGTCGCCCATGTAAACCGACAGGGCGGCACAAGAAGCAGGATGGCGATGGCAGAAGCCACAAGGATTCTCCGATGGGCGGAAAATCACGTCTTAGCACTGTCAGCAGTGTTCATTCCGGGAGTGGACAACTGGGAAGCAGACTTTCTCAGCAGACACGACCTACACCCGGGAGAGTGGGGACTTCATCCAGCAGTCTTCCAACTGTTGGTAAACCGTTGGGAAAGGCCACAGGTGGACATGATGGCGTCCCACCCAGTGGCGGATTTAGCGGGGGGCGATCAGGGCGAACGCCCCCCCTACATATACCGGCAGCGGGATGGAGGCCGGGTCCCGCTGCGGTATTGGGAACGGGTTGGAGAGCTCTGCAGCGCGGCGGGGGACGAGGAGAGAGAGGAGCGTCCTGACGCGCGTACAGTGACCTCTGATCTGAGCACGCCCCCTCCTTCCTGTACGCGCGTCAGGAGGACGCTCTTTCTCTGTCTTCGTCCACCGCCTCGCTGCACCGCTCGGCACCCGTTCCCAATATCGCGGCGGGACCCGGCCTCCATCAATGATTAGGTGTGTGTGTGTCCCATTTCTCCCCCCTCCTCTCTTCTCCCGGCATTATGTCCCTGCATTCTGTTGCCTCATTCAGCGTGCTATAATGTGCACTTCGGCTCATACAGTGTGCTATAACGTGAATTTTGGCTCATACAGTGTGCTATAACATTGGCTCATACAGTGTGCTATAAAGTGAATTTTGGCTCATACAGTGTGCTATAAAGTGAATTTTGGCTCATACAGTGTGCTATAAAGTTAATTTTGGCTCATACAGTGTGCTATAATGTGCACTTCGGCTCATACAGTGTGCTATAACATTGGCTCATACAGTGTGCTATAACGTTGGCTCATACAGTGTGCTATAACATTGGCTCATACAGTGTGCTATAACGTTGGCTCATACAGTGTGCTATAACATTGGCTCATACAGTGTGCTATAACGTTGGCTCATACAGTGTGCTATAAAGTGAATTTTGGCTCATACAGTGTGCTATAACATTGGCTCATACAGTGTGCTATAACGTTGGCTCATACAGTGTGCTATAACGTTGGCTCATACAGTGTGCTATAAAGTGAATTTTGGCTCATACAGTGTGCTATAACATTGGCTCATACAGTGTGCTATAACGTTGGCTCATACAGTGTGCTATAACGTGAATTTTGGCTCATACAGTGTGCTATAACGTTGGCTCATACAGTGTGCTATAACGTTGGCTCATACAGTGTGCTATAACGTGAATTTTGGCTCATACAGTGTGCTATAAAGTGAATTTTGGCTCATACAGTGTGCTATAACATTGGCTCATACAGTGTGCTATAACGTTAGCTCATACAGTGTGCTATAAAGTGAATTTTGGCTCATACAGTGTGCTATAACATTGGCTCATACAGTGTGCTATAACGTTAGCTCATACAGTGTGCTATAAAGTGAATTTTGGCTCATACAGTGTGCTATAACATTGGCTCATACAGTGTGCTATAACGTTAGCTCATACAGTGTGCTATAAAGTGAATTTTGGCTCATACAGTGTGCTATAAAGTGAATTTTGGCTCATACAGTGTGCTATAAAGTGAATTTTGGCTCATACAGTGTGCTATAATGTGCACTTCGGCTCATACAGTGTGCTATAACATTGGCTCATACAGTGTGCTATAACGTTGGCTCATACAGTGTGCTATAAAGTGAATTTTGGCTCATACAGTGTGCTATAAAGTGAATTTTGGCTCATACAGTGTGCTATAATGTGCACTTCGGCTCATACAGTGTGCTATAACGTTGGCTCATACAGTGTGCTATAACGTTGGCTCATACAGTGTGCTATAACGTTGGCTCATACAGTGTGCTATAAAGTGAATTTTGGCTCATACAGTGTGCTATAAAGTGAATTTTGGCTCATACAGTGTGCTATAATGTGCACTTCGGCTCATACAGTGTGCTATAACATTGGCTCATACAGTGTGCTATAACATTGGCTCATACAGTGTGCTATAACGTTGGCTCATACAGTGTGCTATAACATTGGCTCATACAGTGTGCTATAACGTTGGCTCATACAGTGTGCTATAACGTTGGCTCATACAGTGTGCTATAACGTTAGCTCATACAGTGTGCTATAACGTTGGCTCATACAGTGTGCTATAACGTTGGCTCATACAGTGTTCTATAACGTTGGCTCATACAGTGTGCTATAAAGTGAATTTTGGCTCATACAGTGTGCTATAAAGTGAATTTTGGCTCATACAGTGTGCTATAATGTGCACTTCGGCTCATACAGTGTGCTATAACGTTGGCTCATACAGTGTGCTATAACGTTGGCTCATACAGTGTGCTATAACGTTGGCTCATACAGTGTGCTATAAAGTGAATTTTGGCTCATACAGTGTGCTATAAAGTGAATTTTGGCTCATACAGTGTGCTATAATTTGCACTTCGGCTCATACAGTGTGCTATAACATTGGCTCATACAGTGTGCTATAACATTGGCTCATACAGTGTGCTATAACGTTGGCTCATACAGTGTGCTATAACATTGGCTCATACAGTGTGCTATAACGTTGGCTCATACAGTGTGCTATAACGTTGGCTCATACAGTGTGCTATAACGTTAGCTCATACAGTGTGCTATAACGTTGGCTCATACAGTGTGCTATAACGTTGGCTCATACAGTGTGCTATAACGTTGGCTCATACAGTGTGCTATAAAGTGAATTTTGGCTCATACAGTGTGCTATAACATTGGCTCATACAGTGTGCTATAACGTTGGCTCATACAGTGTGCTATAACGTTGGCTCATACAGTGTGCTATAAAGTGAATTTTGGCTCATACAGTGTGCTATAACGTTGGCTCATACAGTGTGCTATAAAGTGAATTTTGGCTCATACAGTTTTGTATAAAGTGAATTTTGGCTCATACAGTGTGCTATAAAGTGAATTTTGGCTCATACAGTGTGCTATAACGTTGGCTCATACAGTGTGCTATAATGTGAATTTCAGCTCATACAGTGTGCTTCAATGTTGAATTTCTTTGTAAGAATATCCTTATGTCTATCCCATGCATGTTTAAATTGCCCTACTGTCTTATCCTCTACCACCCCTGATGGAAGGAATGGCGATTTGGCAGTCTGTATCACCAGTGCGCAGGGTTCTCTCCACTAACTGGCAACATTTTATTAGTAATGGCAACAATAGGAAATTTTAGAAGCGAACGGGAAGGGCATTACTAAGTGGGAGGGGCTATGATTAGGGGTAGGAGTCATAATTCTTAAACCGCCCCCCCTAAAAGTTAAGTCTAGATCCGCCACTGGTCCCACCTCAACAAAAAGCTAAAGAGATATTGCGCCAGGTCAAGGGACCCTCAGGCGATAGCTGTGGACGCTCTAGTGACACCGTGGGTGTACCAGTCGGTTTATGTGTTCCCTCCTCTGCCTCTCATACCAAAGGTACTGAGAATTATAAGAAGGCGAGGAGTAAGAACGATACTCGTGGTTCCGGATTGGCCAAGAAGAGCTTGGTACCCAGAACTTCAAGAAATGATATCAGAGGACCCATGGCCTCTACCGCTCAGACAGGATCTGCTACAGCAGGGGCCCTGTCTGTTACAAGACTTACCGCGGCTGCGTTTGACGGCATGGCGGTTGAATTCCGGATCCTAAAGGAAAAGGGTATTCCGGAGGAAGTCATTCCTACGCTGATAAAAGCTAGAAAAGAAGTAACCGCAAACCATTATCACCGTATTTGGCGAAAATATGTTGCGTGGTGTGAGGCCAGGAAGGCCCCTACTGAGGAATTTCAGCTGGGTCGTTTTCTGCACTTCCTACAGTCGGGAGTGACTATGGGCCTAAAATTGGGTTCTATTAAGGTCCAGATTTCGGCTCTGTCGATTTTCTTCCAGAAAGAACTGGCTTCACTGCCTGAAGTTCAGACATTTGTAAAGGGTGTGCTACATATTCAGCCCCCTTTTGTGCCTCCTGTGGCACCTTGGGATCTCAACGTGGTGTTGAGTTTCCTGAAATCACATTGGTTTGAGCCACTTAAAACTGTGGATCTGAAATATCTCACGTGGAAAGTGGTCATGTTATTGGCCTTGGCTTCGGCCAGGCGTGTGTCAGAATTGGCGGCTTTGTCATGTAAAAGCCCTTATCTGATTTTCCATATGGATAGGGCAGAATTGAGGACTCGTCCCCAGTTTCTCCCTAAGGTGGTATCAGCTTTTCACTTGAACCAACCTATTGTAGTGCCTGCGGCTACTAGGGACTTGGAAGATTCCAAGTTACTGGACGTAGTCAGGGCCTTGAAAATTTATGTTTCCAGGACGGCTGGAGTCAGGAAAACTGACTCGCTTTTTATCCTGTATGCACCCAACAAACTAGGTGCTCCTGCTTCTAAGCAGACTATTGCTCGCTGGATTTGTAGCACAATTCAGCTGGCGCATTCTGCGGCTAAATTGCCGCATCCTAAATCAGTAAAAGCCCATTCCACAAGGAAAGTGGGCTCATCTTGGGCGGCTGCCCGAGGGGTCTCGGCTTTACAACTTTGCCGAGCTGGAACTTGGTCAGGGGCAAACACGTTTGCTAAATTCTACAAATTTGATACCCTGGCTGAGGAGGACCTTGAGTTCTCTCATTCGGTGCTGCAGAGTCATCCGCACTCTCCCGCCCGTTTGGGAGCTTTGGTATAATCCCCATGGTCCTTACGGAGTTCCCAGCATCCACTAGGACGTCAGAGAAAATAAGATTTTACTCACCGGTAAATCTATTTCTCGTAGTCCGTAGTGAATGCTGGGCGCCCATCCCAAGTGCGGATTGTCTGCAATACTTGTATATAGTTATTGCCTAACTAAAGGGTTATTGTTGAGCCATCTGTTGAGAGGCTCAGTTATATTTCATACTGTTAACTGGGTATAGTATCACGAGTTATACGGTGTGATTGGTGTGGCTGGTATGAGTCTTACCCGGGATTCAAAATCCTTCCTTATTGTGTCAGCTCTTCCGGGCACAGTATCCTAACTGAGGTCTGGAGGAGGGGCATAGAGGGAGGAGCCAGTGCACACCAGATAGTACCTAATCTTTCTTTTAGAGTGCCCAGTCTCCTGCGGAGCCCGTCTATTCCCCATGGTCCTTACAGAGTTCCCAGCATCCACTACGGACTACGAGAAATAGATTTACCAGTGAGTAAAATCTTATTATTAGTGTTCTAGGCCTCAGCAGTGACACCACCATAGCTGGGTAGCACAACAGTCCTTCGGCCTAGGATTTACCCGGTTCTCCTGTTAGCTCTTTATCCCGAGGGTAATACTGAATTATGAGAAGTGTCACTTGTTCACCTATTTCACTCACTCCAGTTCTAACCGGATCTACCTAGTGGCCCTTGCCCGGGGCTCAAAACTAATCCCGAACTTGACATTAAGGTCTTGAGGTCTTAACTGCTTATAGGCCCTACACACTGGCCTATTATCTGAAAGATATGAACGATCTCGTTCATAAATGAACGAGAACTCGTTCATATCTTTCAGTGTGGAGACTCCAGCGATGAACGATGCGCGGCCCCGCGCTCGTTCATAGCTGGTCTCCTGTCGGCTGTGCATGCAGGCCAATATGGACTATCTCGTCCATATTTGCCTGCACTTCAATGCAGCCGCGTGACGGGGGGAGTGAAGAAACTTCACTCCCCCCGTCACTGCCCCCCCGCCGCCGGGTCGCTCGTCGGCCGTTTCGGCCGTCGGGCACCTCGGCGGCGCATCGTCAAATGAGTAGGGCCCTTTAGTCTCCAAAACAACTCCAAAAAATAGGGACAAGCCTATATTTGCCAATTTGTAGCAATTTTGTGATGCAAACAGTAAAAACAGCTGAACTGTTTGCACTTCAGGACCTCTCATGTCAGTATATAAACTTTTCAGGTTTCCTTTCTAGCAAATTCTGGCAAATTTTATCATTTATTTCTTGAAACAACCCTGAAGAGAAGGTAACATTTGGACTGTCTTTATTACTTGTACCATGCTTGTGTAAATGAACACAGAAAAAGTGAAATTGGAAGGTACATATATTTATGCACTGCAGAATGTTATAATATTTTATAGCTACCTTAAATATAATGATAAACAATATCTATTCAACTATGTGGTATCCTGGTCTGTAGGTGTGTTCAATTCCTCATCGTAGCTGACTATCTTCAGAACACTATAGCTACTAGCACACCGTGACATAGAGGCAAGCTACTTTATCCCCTTTTAAAAGCAGACACAACTGTTCCGTGAATGATACAACACAATTTATTGCGTAACAATAGAATAAGAATACAGAGGCAGCTAAACAATTCTGGTGAAATACATCAACACAGTACTCCTTTAACTTTTGTTCATCTATAACCAAGGAAAGCATTTACCAAGATATAAAATAAACTGGTAATGGCTTAATGACACTGTAACCATCCAATAGAGACGGTTGGCTATTTCTTAGGTACTTTGCAGAGGGTGGCACACAGGTGTATAACATGCAGGCTGGCTTCGACTCTACATACACAGTCTCGTACAACCTGAAATTACAATTAGTTAGCTAGAAGGTAAGATGAGGAAATAGGTGAGCAAGCTGGCTTCGTTTTGAGTTACACAGTTTTGTATAACCGGCAATTTTGTTTCGACAGCAGGCAGGTTCGGTGAGGAAACAGATGAGCCTGCTGGGTGGAGCTTGCATAAACAGTCAATGATGTTCCAGTATTAGTAGTATACCAGACAGGTGCATAAGCTTTAACTGAAACACTGCTGGGCGTTTGATTGCATAAACAGTCAGTGATGTACCAGCATTAGTAGAATAGCATACAGGTGCATAAACTTTAACTGAAACACTGCTGGGTGGAGCTTGCATAAACAGTCAGTGATGTACCAGCATTAGTAGTATAACAGACAGGTGCATAAGCTTTAACTAATACACTGCTGGGCAGAGTTTGCATAAACAGTCAATGATGTGCCAGAATTTGTAGTATAGCAAACAGGTGCATAAGCTTTAACTGAAACACTGCTGGGCGGAGCTTGCATAAACAGTCAATGATGTACCAGCATTAGTAGTATAACAGACAGGTGCATCAGCTTTAACTGATACACTGCTGGGCATTGCTGGCATAAACAGTCAGTGATGTACCAGCATTAGTAGAATAGCATACAGGTGCATAAGCTTTAACTGAAACACTGCTGGGTGGAGCTTGCATAAACAGTCAGTGATGTGCCAGAATTAGTAGTATAGCAAACAGGTGCATAAGCTTTGACTGAAACACTGCTGGGTGGAGCTTGCATAAACAGTCAATGATGTACCAGCATTAGTAGTATAGCAAACAGGTGCATAAGCTTTGACTGAAACACTGCTGGGCAGAGCTTGCATAAACAGTCAATGATGTACCAGCATTAATAGCATAGCAGACAGGTGCATAAGCTTTAACTGAAACACTGCTGGGTGGAGCTTGTATACACATTCAATGATGTGCCAGCATTAATAGTATAGCAAACAGGTGCATAAGCTTTGACTGAAACACTGCTGGGTGGAGCTTGCATAAACAGTCAATGATGTACCAGCATTAATAGTATAGCAGACAGGTGCATAAGCTTTAACTGAAACACTGCATATTTTTAAAATGTACTTGGCATAACCGTGGTAGCAGTGCATGTCAAACATTTGCATTTACTCATACAATATCTCCTCTACATGTGGACAGAATCTCTGATTTGCATAGGATTCACTATTCTGGCAGCCAGGGGCGTAGCCAGTACTTTGTGGGCCCCATAGCAACATTTTGAAGAGGCCCCGTCCCAATGATTCTAGAGAGACACCTCTCTGTAGAAGTTAATTGTATGACCTATAGTAATGCCCTAGTTTATTTTATGAACCATAGTAGTGCCCTAGTTCACATTATGTCACATTTTATGGCTGCCAGTACACATTATACAACACTGTATGCCCAATTTATTTTATGACATAGTGTCTCCAGTTCATAGTATGCCACAATACAGTGCCCCTAGTTCATAGTATGCCACATTACAGTGCCCCTAGTTCATAGTATGCCACATTACAGTGCCCTAGTGCATAGTATGCCACATTACAGTGCCCCTAGTTCATACTATGCCACATTAGTGCCCCTAGTTCATAGTATGCCTCATTACAGTGCCCCTAGTTCATATTATGTAACAGGATAGTGCCCTCCTGTTCATTTTATACCACATTACAATGAGCAGGTCCAGGGGCATAACTAGATATATTGTAGACCCCAAGGCAAAAGTTTGGGAATGGGGAAAAATATATATAACACATGTATCTTTGACAAAGAACATGGGCCCCTCTCAGCTCTGGGCCCCATAGCAGCTGCACTCCTTGCACCTATGGTAGCTACGCCTTTGCTGACAGCCCCTTTTCACTTCATAATTCACATATAAAAGACTGAGGACTACAGGGTCTTCTCTAGGTGATCACTTGGGATGAGGTGCCATTCCGTCAAATACTATTAAGTACCAGGGGAGCTTACTGTTTCCCTTTCACTGTTTCTGTGGAGCACTGATAACAGGGAAGCCTACTCCCTTTATTAACAATACCTATCCCCCAATAGTGGAGTACTGGCAGCTGAAGGGATTAAAGGACTGGGCTGGTCACAGAGAAATTAGGTTAGCCTACCCCCTAGATTTACTAAGCTTGTGGGGCACTAATGAAAGGGGGGGAAATATCCCTTTATTTTTTACCAGTACTGCGGGGCCCTGAGTAACGCGACCACCTCTGCCTTACACTATAGAGGAGCCTCCACCCTGTTTAATGTAAGTTCCATCTGCAGAGTTCTGGCAGCGGCAGGGTTACTGGAGCAGAGTCTAGCAGCGGAAGAGATGATGAAAGCACCAGGGTCTCAACAATAACTGCGGCTCTTCTACCACCTTCGAACCTCTGTGTCTTCAGTGCTGCCCGGAATGCTGAGCACCGCACTGGGATGCGCTCCTTGTCCTGGCGGCTGCTGTCCGGACATCTGTCACCTTCCGCCGGCGATGTTCTCCTCTGTACCAGTGGGGTCTTTGTCCGCGCTCTGGTCTCTGCTCACACCATCCTGCACTGCCAGGGGTCCTCTCTGGGTCAGAGGATGTCCTCCGCGATGCCTGCAGTCCCGTTCTTGGCCGGTCTCCTCTTGCTTCGCTGGGCTCCTCTCGGCAGGGTTGGCTCCACACTCCTCGACGGTTGGCATCCTCCATCGTCTTCCCCAAGTCTGGCAATGATATTGGTGGCTTTCTTCTCCCACAAAGTCCTCCCATTACCGATGACCTCCTCGCCGGAGGTTCGCCTTTTCCTCTGTCGCTCTGGTTCCAGCTACTCCACAGCTCCCGATCTCTGACCCGATGAGTACTCTCTCCTCTCTCTGCAGGCAGACTCCTCTTCCTGCGCTGTGGGGCTGCTTATACCAGACCCTGTCTCTCTGCACCTCCCCTTTTCTGGGTGCCCACTGGCTCCTGAGCACCAGCAACAACCTGCCGCAGAGTCCTTCTGCCCTGCAACCTGGGAGACCCAATAGTAAGGGGTCCTACTTTCTCGGGCAAGGCTGTTGCTGGCCTGGGAAGAGAAACTTCACCTAGTAGTAGCACCAAAACCCCTTGCCTAGGACTAAAATGTTATCAAAACTTCAGCCTATTTTCTACCAAGGGCTCTATGGAGTTGTGTCTATACGAGGGGGACAATTGACAGCAAGGGGACCCCTGTATAACCATTGTGAAATAAAAAAATGTGTGTGTTGGGTAATACATATATGATACATAAAGGAACTGTAGACAGACAAGATTCAGATAAATCATCATATGCAGCAGCAAATTTGTTAGGTAATGGGCAAAACCATGTGCACTGCAGGTGGGGCAGATATCACATTTGCAGAGAGAGATTTGGGTGGGTTATATTGTCTCTGTGCAGGGTAAATACTGGCTGCTTTATTTTTACACTGCAATTAAGATTTCACTTTGAACACACCCCACCCAAATCTAACTCTCTGCACATGTTATATCTGCCTCCCCTGCAGTGCACATGGTTTTGCCCATTAGCTAACACATTTTCTGCTGCGATCAGATCTGAATTAGGCCCATGGTTTTGCCCAGTTGCTAATGTAACCCCCCCTTTAATCCCATGGGTTTATGGGTTACCTACAATACTACCAATGTGCCTCCACCCAAGTATTGGGAAGTATTTATGGGCCTACTTGGGAAAACCCATGTGTAAATGGTACCATTGGAATGTAATGGTGCAATAAGAACTTTGTACAACAAGAGTACACAGTTAAAGAAACCAGTAGTTGTGTTTATTTTCCACTGGCCACTTTAGCTGACCTTTTCTCAGTAACCTCTAACACATTCATGTGAGAATCACATTAACATGACATACAGATATTTATAATGGTTTGATGTATTCTGAGTAAATCATAAACTGCTTACTATTCATATTTGTTATGTATTCAGTATATAGTAGAATGTACTTCTATAGGTATAAAGCTTACATTACAACACAATGAACCTCTGAAAATATAATGTTGCAATTAAACCCGGGTTTAAATTAGTCTCTTTAGGTACTTTAGTAACTTTAGTGCACTCGTTGGGGCCCTTCTTTTTTTTTGTAAATCCAATATATATGTGGCTCATGACCAATTGTCATACGACTTTTGGCGAAGAAATATGTAACTTTCCCGTGTCTAGGGTTACTAGAAAATGTTCCAGGGTTGTTACAATAATATACCATTTATTGTAGAATTTTTTTGTCCTTCCCCAGTCTGTCAGCAGAAAGGAAATTAGGTCACGGTAACTATAGCTCCTCTCCTCTGGATATACGTAGTGTTTAATGTCTCTCCCTATCGGAGGAGTTTCCTATAGCGTGCCTCTATTATGTTAAGATAATAGGAGCTGCTGCTAAATGTAGACAGTCACTTATATACCACCTTGGCTACAACCTGGGACTACTAATCCATATAACGTGACTGAAGGCCCATGACTGTATATTAAAGGCTTCCTCATCTCTCACCCACAACTGAGCTTCCTTGCTGTGAGCTGCACTGTTATGAGAATAATAAGCTGGGCAGCTGTTACAAGATAGTGAGGGGTGCCATTCACCAGTGTTACTCCCCCGACTCCCTGCTCTGCTGACTGGCGCTGGAAAGCTCTGTTTCTGCTGCAGCCTCCTGAATGCCTGTCACTGGGAACACTGCCTCCTGGTGTGGAGATGTGTCCTGTTCCCCAGGACACATCCCATTTACAGCACGCAGGGGATCTGTGTCCCCTGCGGGAGGGCGTCTCTGATAGCGCTGGGACAGTGTGTCTGTCGCTAGCGCCTGTCAGTAAGCAACAGCGGCGGGTGTCCAGTGCAGGGATTAGACTTTTCCCTGCACCGGATTTACAGCAGCGGCGGGATTTGAAATCCGGCGCCGTCCGCGAGTCAATCACGGCTCGCGGGGCGCCGACCAATCGGAGGCAGGCGCGGCGAGCCAATCGGCGCTCGCCGCGCCATAGGCCCCGCCCCTGGCGTCTGACGTCAGACGCCGGGCGGGAGCCGAAGAAGAAGACCGCACGCAGGAGCGCTGAGGACGCCGCCCAGACCGCGGAGAGGAAGGAGGCCGCGTGGAAGAGCGGCGAAGAGCCGGACGGAGGGAGAAGACGTCGGACGCGGGAAGAAGAGCTCCGGAGGCCGCTGAAGAGGCCGGAAGATGCCGAGCCCCTGGAAGAAGATGTCCAGCGGCGTCTGGACGCGGAGGATCGGAGGCGACGCCGCTGGCCAGGACGGGTCAGCGGCCGAAGAGGGCGCCGGAGACCCCCGGATCAGGTGAGGCCTCAGTGAGGCTACTCGCACTCCCTCCCCTTTTCCTCCCTAGACCATCAGGGACGGGCATTAGGCCCGTGGGCACAGTTCAGGTACTAGGCCTGTGGCGCAGTTAGGAGTTTGGGGTCACCATTTGATTTGGTGGTTTGGCCGTTAGGCCCAAGCCACCTCAACAGCATGTTAGGCGGGCAATAGGCTCGAGGGGCATATCAGGCAATAGGCCTGTGGGGCATTAGAGGGCATTAGGCCCTAGTGTATGTTGGCAAAATTAGGTGGATATAAGGTGACCCTGGGTACTAGGCCCAGGTCACCCAACGGGTGACGAGTTAGGCGGGCGCTAGTCCCGTGGGTAATGTCGGGCCCGTGCGCAAATAGGGGGCAATAGGCCCAGGCAAGAAACGGATGCCCCGGAGGATTCCGCTGTTGGGTGGTGGTCGGTACCACACCCTGAAGACAGGGACGATGCCACAGACGACACGGGAGGTCAAGAGTGGGTGACTGTTGTCCCCGTGGAGGAAGAGTCCCCTTGGGGGCCCACGTCGAGCGACCGTGAGGAGATGCCACTTCCCCAGAGGATCCACTGATGGAGGTCAGGAGGAACGAAGAGGAGGAATCCGGAACCGGTGGAGGAAGGATGGGGGGCCACAGTCTGTCCGGGCTGGGCCCTCAAATACTACCTCGCCGGAGGGACCTTGGAATCCCCTGACCCGCGGACGATGGACGTCGTGGAGACCTTTGTAGGGACTACAAAGGAAAAAGGGGGGGTAAATGTGGAGATGTGTCCTGTTCCCCAGGACACATCCCAGTTACAGCACGCAGGGGATCTGTGTCCCCTGCGGGAGGGCGTCTCTAATAGCGCTGGGACAGTGTGTCTGTCGCTAGCGCCTGTCAGTAAGCAACAGCGGCAGGTGTACGGTGCAGGGATTAGACTTTTCCCTGCACCGGATTTACAGCAGCGGCGGGATTTGAAATCCGGCGCCGTCCGTGAGCCAATCACGGCTCGCGGGGTGCCGGCCAATCGGAGGCGGGTGTGGCGAGCCAATCGGCGCTCGCAGCGTCATAGGCCCCGCCCCCGGCGTCTGACGTAAGACGACAGGCGGGAGCCGAAGAAGAAGACCGCGCGCAGGAGCGCTGAGGACGCCGCCCAGACCGCAGAGAGGAAGGAGGCCGCGTGGAAGAGCGGCGAAGAGCCGGACGGAGGGAGAAGACGGTCGGACGTGGGAAGAAGAGCTCCGGAGGCCGCTGAAGAGGCCGGAAGATGCCGAGCCCCTGGAAGAAGATGTCCAGCGGCGTCTGGACGCGGAGGAGCGGAGGCGACGCCACTGGCCAGGACGGGTCAGCGGCCGAAGAGGGCGCTGGAGACCCCCGGATCAGGTGAGGCCTCAGTGATGCTACTCGCACTCCCTCCCCTTTTCCTCCCTAGACCATCAGGGACGGGCATTAGGTCCGTGGGCACAGTTCAGGCACTAGGCCTGTGGCGCAGTTAGGAGTTTGGGGTCACCATATGATTTGGTGGTTTGGCCGTTAGGCCTAAGCCACCTCAACAGCATGTTAGGCGGGCAATAGGCCCGAGGGGCATATCAGGCAATAGGCCTGTGGGGCATTAGAGGGCATTAGGCCCTAGTGTATGTTGGCAAAATTAGGTGGATATAAGGTGACCCTGGGTACTAGGCCCAGGTCACCCAACGGGTGACGAGTTAGGCGGGCGCTAGGCCCGTGGGTAATGTCGGGCCTCGGGCCCGTGCGCAAATAGGGGGCAATAGGCCCAGGCAAGAAGAGGTACCCCCGAAGGTGAATACAGGTGGCACTGGGCACTAGGCCCAGTCCACCCCAAGGTATTTAGGCAGGCAGGCCCGCTCGGCTTGGGCCACTGGAAAGACAGAGTGCGGGAGGTGGGTGAGCTGTGCGGCCCCCACTACCTGGTGTTCTGATTCAGGTACCTAAAGGGACAGCACCGTGGTAGTTGCTTGCGCTGTGGAGTGTGATTGGATATGTTGTTACCGTGCAGGGCAAAGTGTGAGCTTGTTAAGTCTGTGTTTAGTTTTGTTGCACCACACACACAGAGCTAGTTTGAGGGCTCTGCCGTTGTAGTTAGGATAGGGGTGTTACACTAGGTTAGAGTTAGGCCCTGCACGGCTGTTTGTTTGTTTGCCTCCTTACAGGGACCTGTAAGAGAAGAAGACGTTCGCAGTGCGGAACTGACGGTGAGTAGCATCTGTGTACGTTTGTCCCTTGTCTATCCCCGAGCGCCGGAATAGGGGTTGCTCACGGACGTGAGAATCCCCTTCATCACACTACGCGCGAGAGTGCGAGTGTGTGAAATCTGGGTGGCTGAGGCTTTGTGCCAGTGATGACCTTTCACCCAACCGGTGAAGGTCGCCGTCACCCCTGGGGTATCCCCTTTTCCGGTGGAAGAAGGGTTGATACCCCCCTTAAGGTAGACTATTTTCTCCTCAGCTCGTTCGTCTGTCAGCTCCGAGAGGGAATCGCCGTGTCCGGATCCGACTGAAGATGGCCAGGTCCGTTGAAGGTTCCGGTACCTGAAGGTGAGAGAGAGCGGCGCCTGGTGAGTACCGAAACTACACCTGCACGGCAGCAGGCACCACCACACGCACCGCCGTCACCCTCTTACACTGGATCCATCCCTTAGCTGCCAATAAATCTGCTGCTCTGCTTCCAGCTGCTCCTACACCTTGAGCTTGCTGCGGCTGGCCACCTCTCCAGCTCCACCCCAGGCTGGGTGTTTGTGCAGGGAGTATTTCTCTCACCTCCATAGTCCTGCACCAACAGCCCTGAGCTCCACCTCTGCCACACCACCGCTGATGCTGATGCCGGGACACTGCTTCACATGTCACAGTAGCTGACCAAGACTGCAGGCTGCTGGCTCTGAATCTGTCCACTTGCGATGCTGGCTTCGCCCACTTCCACCGCTGCCATCACCAGATGTCACAGCTCCCCGGCTGCTGTGACCTCCAGTGGGGCGGCCAGTGAGCAGGCATAGCACCAATGAGCTCCACTTTTTAATATGGACATCACAGCTCCTGCTGTGTTCCCAGCTCCCTCTCAGGCATCACTCCCCCTCCCCCTGTGCCCAGCAACCATTTTACAGCAAGATGTTATAGCTCCACTGCTTGGCACACAGGAGGAGGTGTGAGCCCTGGAGGGAGGGATCAGGAGACTGCTGTCAGCTGTGAATGATAGCCCTTATATCTCTCCCTCTCCAAGAGGTCACATGACCCCCCCTGAGGTGATGCCCCACCCACTGGCAATCACCCCACTGGATGATTGACAGCTAAGAGCAGAAGGATTTGCTTGAAATTTTCTGTCAGTCACTGGCCACCAATGTGTACATTAATAGGGTTACACATATAATATATTTTAGCATGTATATGAATACATATCAATAAAAATACATATGACTGGGGTATATATTAGAGATGAGCGCCTGAAATTTTTCGGGTTTTGTGTTTTGGTTTTGGGTTCGGTTCCGCGGCCGTGTTTTGGGTTCGACCGCGTTTTGGCAAAACCTCACCGAATTTTTTTTGTCGGATTCGGGTGTGTTTTGGATTCGGGTGTTTTTTTCAAAAAACCCTAAAAAACAGCTTAAATCATAGAATTTGGGGGTCATTTTGATCCCAAAGTATTATTAACCTCAAAAAACATAATTTCCACTCATTTTCAGTCTATTCTGAATACCTCACACCTCACAATATTATTTTTAGTCCTAAAATTTGCACCGAGGTCGCTGTGTGAGTAAGATAAGCGACCCTAGTGGCCGACACAAACACCGGGCCCATCTAGGAGTGGCACTGCAGTGTCACGCAGGATGTCCCTTCCAAAAAACCCTCCCCAAACAGCACATGACGCAAAGAAAAAAAGAGGCACAATGAGGTAGCTGACTGTGTGAGTAAGATAAGCGACCCTAGTGGCCGACACAAACACCGGGCCCATCTAGGAGTGGCACTGCAGTGTCACGCAGGATGTCCCTTCCAAAAAACCCTCCCCAAACAGCACATGACGCAAAGAAAAAAAGAGGCGCAATGAGGTAGCTGACTGTGTGAGTAAGATAAGCGACCCTAGTGGCCGACACAAACACCGGGCCCATCTAGGAGTGGCACTGCAGTGTCACGCAGGATGTCCCTTCCAAAAAACCCTCCCCAAACAGCACATGACGCAAAGAAAAAAAGAGGCGCAATGAGGTAGCTGACTGTGTGAGTAAGATAAGCGACCCTAGTGGCCGACACAAACACCGGGCCCATCTAGGAGTGGCACTGCAGTGTCACGCAGGATGTCCCTTCCAAAAAACCCTCCCCAAACAGCACATGACGCAAAGAAAAAAAGAGGCGCAATGAGGTAGCTGACTGTGTGAGTAAGATAAGCGACCCTAGTGGCCGACACAAACACCGGGCCCATCTAGGAGTGGCACTGCAGTGTCACGCAGGATGGCCCTTCCAAAAAACCCTCCCCAAACAGCACATGACGCAAAGTAAAAAAGAGGCGCAATGAGGTAGATGACTGTGTGAGTAAGATAAGCGACCCTAGTGGCCGACACAAACACCGGGCCCATCTAGGAGTGGCACTGCAGTGTCACGCAGGATGTCCCTTCCAAAAAACCCTCCCCAAACAGCACATGACGCAAAGAAAAAAAGAGGCGCAATGAGGTAGCTGACTGTGTGAGTAAGATAAGCGACCCTAGTGGCCGACACAAACACCGGGCCCATCTAGGAGTGGCACTGCAGTGTCACGCAGGATGTCCCTTCCAAAAAACCCTCCCCAAACAGCACATGACGCAAAGTAAAAAAGAGGCGCAATGAGGTAGCTGACTGTGTGAGTAAGATAAGCGACCCTAGTGGCCGACACAAACACCGGGCCCATCTAGGAGTGGCACTGCAGTGTCACGCAGGATGGCCCTTCCAAAAAACCCTCCCCAAACAGCACATGACGCAAAGAAAAAAAGAGGCGCAATGAGGTAGCTGACTGTGTGAGTAAGATAAGCGACCCTAGTGGCCGACACAAACACCGGGCCCATCTAGGAGTGGCACTGCAGTGTCACGCAGGATGTCCCTTCCAAAAAACCCTCCCCAAACAGCACATGACGCAAAGAAAAAAAGAGGCGCAATGAGGTAGCTGACTGTGTGAGTAAGATAAGCGACCCTAGTGGCCGACACAAACACCGGGCCCATCTAGGAGTGGCACTGCAGTGTCACGCAGGATGGCCCTTCCAAAAAACCCTCCCCAAACAGCACATGACGCAAAGAAAAATAAAAGAAAAAAGAGGTGCAAGATGGAATTGTCCTTGGGCCCTCCCACCCACCCTTATGTTGTATAAACAGGACATGCACACTTTAACCAACCCATCATTTCAGTGACAGAGTCTGCCACACGACTGTGACTGATATGACGGGTTGGTTTTGGACCCCCCCCAAAAAAGAAGCAATTAATCTCTCCTTGCACAAACTGGCTCTACAGAGGCAAGATGTCCACCTCATCATCATCCTCCGATATATCACCGTGTACATCCCCCTCCTCACAGATTATCAATTCGTCCCCACTGGAATCCACCATCTCAGCTCCCTGTGTACTTTGTGGAGGCAATTGCTGCTGGTCAATGTCTCCGCGGAGGAATTGATTATAATTCATTTTAATGAACATCATCTTCTCCACATTTTCTGGATGTAACCTCGTACGCCGATTGCTGACAAGGTGAGCGGCGGCACTAAACACTCTTTCGGAGTACACACTTGTGGGAGGGCAACTTAGGTAGAATAAAGCCAGTTTGTGCAAGGGCCTCCAAATTGCCTCTTTTTCCTGCCAGTATAAGTACGGACTGTGTGACGTGCCTACTTGGATGCGGTCACTCATATAATCCTCCACCATTCTTTCAATGTTGAGAGAATCATATGCAGTGACAGTAGACGACATGTCCGTAATCGTTGTCAGGTCCTTCAGTCCGGACCAGATGTCAGCATCAGCAGTCGCTCCAGACTGCCCTGCATCACCGCCAGCGGGTGGGCTCGGAATTCTGAGCCTTTTCCTCGCACCCCCAGTTGCGGGAGAATGTGAAGGAGGAGATGTTGACAGGTCGCGTTCCGCTTGACTTGACAATTTTCTCACCAGCAGGTCTTTCAACCCCAGCAGACTTGTGTCTGCCGGAAAGAGAGATCCAAGGTAGGCTTTAAATCTAGGATCGAGCACGGTGGCCAAAATGTAGTGCTCTGATTTCAACAGATTGACCACCCGTGAATCCTTGTTAAGCGAATTAAGGGCTCCATCCACAAGTCCCACATGCCTAGCGGAATCGCTCCGTGTTAGCTCCTCCTTCAATGTCTCCAGCTTCTTCTGCAAAAGCCTGATGAGGGGAATAACCTGACTCAGGCTGGCAGTGTCTGAACTGACTTCACGTGTGGCAAGTTCAAAGGGCATCAGAACCTTGCACAACGTTGAAATCATTCTCCACTGCGCTTGAGACAGGTGCATTCCACCTCCTATATCGTGCTCAATTGTATAGGCTTGAATGGCCTTTTGCTGCTCCTCCAACCTCTGAAGCATATAGAGGGTTGAATTCCACCTCGTTACCACTTCTTGCTTCAGATGATGGCAGGGCAGGTTCAGTAGTTTTTGGTGGTGCTCCAGTCTTCTGTACGTGGTGCCTGTACGCCGAAAGTGTCCCGCAATTCTTCTGGCCACCGACAGCATCTCTTGCACGCCCCTGTCGTTTTTTAAAAAATTCTGCACCACCAAATTCAAGGTATGTGCAAAACATGGGACGTGCTGGAATTTGCCCATATTTAATGCACACACAATATTGCTGGCGTTGTCCGATGCCACAAATCCACAGGAGAGTCCAATTGGGGTAAGCCATTCCGCGATGATCTTCCTCAGTTGCCGTAAGAGGTTTTCAGCTGTGTGCGTATTCTGGAAAGCGGTGATACAAAGCGTAGCCTGCCTAGGAAAGAGTTGGCGTTTGCGAGATGCTGCTACTGGTGCCGCCGCTGCTGTTCTTGCGGCGGGAGTCCATACATCTACCCAGTGGGCTGTCACAGTCATATAGTCCTGACCCTGCCCTGCTCCACTTGTCCACATGTCCGTGGTTAAGTGGACATTGGGTCCAGCTGCATTTTTTAGGACACTGGTGAGTCTTTTTCTGAGGTCCGTGTACATTTTCGGTATCGCCTGCCTAGAGAAGTGGAACCTAGATGGTATTTGGTAACGGGGGCACACTGCCTCAATAAATTGTCTAGTTCCCTGTGAACTAACGGCGGATACCGGACGCACGTCTAACACCAACATAGTTGTCAAGGCCTCAGTTATCCGCTTTGCAGCAGGATGACTGCTGTGATATTTCATCTTCCTCGCAAAGGACTGTTGAACAGTCAATTGCTTACTGGAAGTAGTACAAGTGGGCTTACGACTTCCCCTCTGGGATGACCATCGACTCCCAGCAGCAACAACAGCAGCGCCAGCAGCAGTAGGCGTTACACGCAAGGATGCATCGGAGGAATCCCAGGCAGGAGAGGACTCGTCAGAATTGCCAGTGACATGGCCTGCAGGACTATTGGCATTCCTGGGGAAGGAGGAAATTGACACTGAGGGAGTTGGTGGGGTGGTTTGCGTGAGCTTGGTTACAAGAGGAAGGGATTTACTGGTCAGTGGACTGCTTCCGCTGTCACCCAAAGTTTTTGAACTTGTCACTGACTTATTATGAATGCGCTGCAGGTGACGTATAAGGGAGGATGTTCCGAGGTGGTTAACGTCCTTACCCCTACTTATTACAGCTTGACAAAGGGAACACACGGCTTGACACCTGTTGTCCGCATTTCTGTTGAAATAGTTCCACACCGAAGAGCTGATTTTTTGGGTATTTTCACCAGGCATGTCAACGGCCATATTCCTCCCACGGACAACAGGTGTCTCCCCGGGTGCCTGACTTAAACAAACCACCTCACCATCAGAATCCTCCTGGTCAATTTCCTCCCCAGCGCCAGCAACACCCATATCCTCCTCATCCTGGTGTACTTCAACACTGACATCTTCAATCTGACTATCAGGAACTGGACTGCGGGTGCTCCTTCCAGCACTTGCAGGGGGCGTGCAAATGGTGGAAGGCGCATGCTCTTCACGTCCAGTGTTGGGAAGGTCAGGCATCGCAACCGACACAATTGGACTCTCCTTGTGGATTTGGGATTTCGAAGAACGCACAGTTCTTTGCGGTGCTACTGCTTTTGCCAGCTTGAGTCTTTTCATTTTTCTAGCGAGAGGCTGAGTGCCTCCATCCTCATGTGAAGCTGAACCACTAGCCATGAACATAGGCCAGGGCCTCAGCCGTTCCTTGCCACTCCGTGTGGTAAATGGCATATTGGCAAGTTTACGCTTCTCCTCCGACAATTTTATTTTAGGTTTTGGAGTCCTTTTTTTACTGATATTTGGTGTTTTGGATTTGACATGCTCTGTACTATGACATTGGGCATCGGCCTTGGCAGACGACGTTGCTGGCATTTCATCGTCTCGGCCATGACTAGTGGCAGCAGCTTCAGCACGAGGTGGAAGTGGATCTTGATCTTTCCCTAATTTTGGAACCTCAACATTTTTGTTCTCCATATTTTAATAGGCACAACTAAAAGGCACCTCAGGTAAACAATGGAGATGGATGGATACTAGTATACAATTATGAATGGACTGCCGAGTGCCGACACAGAGGTAGCTACAGCCGTGGACTACCGTACTGTACTGTGTCTGCTGCTAATATAGACTGGATGATAATGAGATGTAGTATGTATGTATAAAGAAGAAAGAAAAAAAACCACGGGTAGGTGGTATACAATTATGGACGGACTGCCGAGTGCCGACACAGAGGTAGCTACAGCCGTGGACTACCGTACTGTACTGTGTCTGCTGCTAATATAGACTGGATGATAATGAGATGTAGTATGTATAAAGAAGAAAGAAAGAAAAACCACGGGTAGGTGGTATACAATTATGGATGGACTGCCGAGTGCCGACACAGAGGTAGCTACAGCCGTGGACTACCGTACTGTACTGTGTCTGCTGCTAATATAGACTGGATGATAATGAGATGTAGTATGTATGTATAAAGAAGAAAGAAAAAAAAACCACGGGTAGGTGGCATACAATTATGGATGGACTGCCGAGTGCCGACACAGAGGTAGCTACAGCCGTGGACTACCGTACTGTACTGTGTCTGCTGCTAATATAAACTGGATGATAATGAGATGTAGTATGTATAAAGAAGAAAGAAAAAAAAAACCACGGGTAGGTGGTATACAATTATGGATGGACTGCCGAGTGCCGACACAGAGGTAGCTACAGCCGTGGACTACCGTACTGTACTGTGTCTGCTGCTAATATAGACTGGATGATAATGAGATGTAGTATGTATGTATAAAGAAGAAAGAAAAAAAAAACACGGGTAGGTGGTATACAATTATGGATGGACTGCCGAGTGCCGACACAGAGGTAGCTACAGCCGTGGACTACCGTACTGTACTGTGTCTGCTGCTAATATAGACTGGTTGATAATGAGATGTAGTATGTATAAAGAAGAAAGAAAAAAAAACCACGGGTAGGTGGTATACAATTATGGATGGACTGCCAAGTGCCGACACAGAGGTAGCTACAGCCGTGGACTACCGTACTGTACTGTGTCTGCTGCTAATATAGACTGGATGATAATGAGATGTAGTATGTATGTATAAAGAAGAAAGAAAAAAAAACCACGGGTAGGTGGTATACAATTATGGACGGACTGCCGAGTGCCGACACAGAGGTAGCTACAGCCGTGGACTACCGTACTGTACTGTGTCTGCTGCTAATATAGACTGGTTGATAATGAGATGTAGTATGTATAAAGAAGAAAGAAAGAAAAAACACGGGTAGGTGGTATACAATTATGGACGGACTGCCGAGTGCCGACACAGAGGTAGCTACAGCCGTGGACTACCGTACTGTACTGTGTCTGCTGCTAATATAGACTGGTTGATAATGAGATGTAGTATGTATAAAGAAGAAAGAAAAAAAAACCACGGGTAGGTGGTATACAATTATGGATGGACTGCCGAGTGCCGACACAGAGGTAGCTACAGCCGTGGACTACCGTACTGTACTGTGTCTGCTGCTAATATAGACTGGATGATAATGAGATGTAGTATGTATAAAGAAGAAAGAAAAAAAAAACCACGGGTAGGTGGTATACAATTATGGATGGACTGCCGAGTGCCGACACAGAGGTAGCTACAGCCGTGAACTACCGTACTGTGTCTGCTGCGACTGGATGATAAATAATGATATAAAAAATATATATATATCACTACTGCAGCCGGACAGGTATATATTATATAATGACGGACCTGCTGGACACTGTCTGTCAGCAGAATGAGTTTTTTATAGAATAAAAAAAAAAACACCACACAAGTCACACGACGAGTGTTTAACTTTTTCAGGCAATCACAATATAGTATACTATACTGGTGGTCAGTGTGGTCAGGTCACTGGTCAGTCACACTGGCAGTGGCACTCCTGCCTGCAGCAAAAGTGTGCACTGTTTAATTTTAATAATATGTATGTACTCCTGGCTCCTGCTATAACCTATAACTGCTCCCCAGTCTCCCCCACAATTAAGCTGTGTGAGCACAGTCAGATATTATACATAGATGATGCAGCACACTGGGCTGAGCACAGATATGGTATGTGACTGAGTCACTGTGTATCGTTTTTTTCAGGCAGAGAACGGATTATATTAAATAAAACTGCACTGGTGGTCACTGGTCAGTGGTCAGTCACTAGTAAACTCTGCACTCTCTAGTACTCCTAAGCTCCAGTAAATCAAGTGTCTCTGTCTCAATCTCACTCTCTCTCTTCTAATCTAAATGGAGAGGACGCCAGCCACGTCCTCTCCCTATCAATCTCAATGCACGTGTGAAAATGGCGGCGACGCGCGGCTCCTTATATAGAATCCGAGTCTCGCGATAGAATCCGAGCCTCGCGAGAATCCGACAGCGTCATGATGACGTTCGGGCGCGCTCGGGTTAACCGAGCAAGGCGGGAAGATCCGAGTCGCTTGGACCCGTGTAAAAAAACATGAAGTTCGGGCGGGTTCGGATTCCGAGGAACCGAACCCGCTCATCTCTAGTATATATATATGATTTTTTTTTTCCTTTTTACATTGTCTACCTTATATTACAACAGAGAGAACAATATAAAGTGTAAATATATAAATTATACATATAAAGTTACCTCACTTTTAGCTATTTCTGTTCACATATATATGTTCAACCCTTAATTAGGGTTACACTAACAAACCTGAATAACCCAGTATATATACAAAAATTACTGTAATACCTTATGCAAATCTGGGGGGGTTCCAGTTCCCCCCAAATAAAACCCTTTCTCCCAGCCTGACCAGCGCCCATTACATGCAGTATAAACAGTGGAATGGAACTGCTGCACATGTCCAGTAGCAGCAGATTTTCTCATCACACCAGAGAGAGAATCTGGTAAGTGGCTTAACGGGCTCATTGGGCCTGCATATGTCTGAAGTACTGCATTACATAAATTGCTCTTTGGAGCATGATATGGGGTAAAGTTATTAATGTTTGATTTTTTTTTCTACATTTTGTGATCAATTTAATTTGACTGAAATCGAATCAAATCAGCCTACTATTTCGCTTTTAAAATGCAATAAAATTTTTGTCACTTTGACTAGTGGTTTCTTCAATTTTGGATGTCCATTTCAAAATCAAATATAAAATCAAATGAAATAGAATAAAAAGTGACAAACACTTGCTTATGTATTTTTTACTGGACAAAACATCACATGCAAGAAGCTGCTGTGCTCCCTCTATATTTCTGGTTTGCATATATCTGCAGTGGTGGGGCACCTGTGCTAGGTTGCGTACAACTCCAATGGTGGTGCACATGCACTCAGTGCCCCATAAGCCCCAGACTGCCCTTTTTGGGGACAAGGAATCCAAAGATGCAGAAGCTGCAGTGTGCCCATGTCTGAATGAGGCCCATAATTCCTCCAGCCACAGTGAGCCACTTTGGGTCCCTTTTTATTAGAAACGTGCAAAACCTCCAGTTTTTCTTTATTTCTTTTAAAATTGACAAAAACATCTAAAATAATGTAATTTGGACTTGTCACATAGAACCTTCACAGTATTACTAATATCTGTCCTGACTCATTGATAGACACTATGGCAACTGCACCTTCAATTGTACATGTTGAGGATCTACAAAATGTTTTAAAAAACAGCAACCCTAAACATACTGAGACGCCCGGTGTAGCAATCTCAGAAGTACAGTAACTGTGTACACATTTCCAGCACAAACGCAGATCCATTAATAATCGTCAGCTCAATTAAATCAATTGTCACGCAGCATGGCAGCCTGAACAGTGGCCCACAGGCTGAATGATACCAGACAGGAGCTGTTCTGTCCCCTATTGCATGTGTTAAGAGGGCAACTGAGATTCCGTGGTCCTTCTAAACGCCCTGCCACCTTTGGGTCCTCTTCGCTGGGCTCCAAGCCTTCGATTTCTGTGAGTTGCTTTATGCTATTTTCTTCTCATTCTTGTATGCTGATGACTATTTTTGATGGGTTTTTGTGTACCTGCCTCCCCCCTTTCTTTTTATCCTTCCATTTTAGTTTTTTTTTATAATTTCACAAAACACTAAGGAAACGATTTGCATGTTTATTTGATTCCATATATTATTGCTGTTTTCTCCTATTTCCTTTTACGAATTAGGGGGTATCCAATTACAGTAGGTGTGATCATCATTAACTGTGGCTAATTGGTTCGAAGGGTTCTATCCTATTAGACCCGATGCCGGCACTTATCGGGTGTTTGGTTTCAACTGCCTCAGGCATGCCAAATCCCTGAATTCAGGTCTGCGTGTTCTGTGTTCCTGGTTATGACACTTGTGGATTAGTGGTGGAACTCGGAAGCCGGAAATTTGGATGTCTTAAGTAGTTTTTTGTGCATGAGCAGGAGTATTGAGAACTGAAGCTAATACTTGCAGGTAGATAGCAGATAAAGGGAGATGAGACCACAGGCTGGTACTAGGGAATTGGTGGATACCCAGTATAGAGGTGCAGAGTCTAACACACCGGTGGTCTTTCCTAGGAAACCCCGCAAGGGGTTTTGCTGCGCCCGACGTGCAGGTAACGGCCCTCTGCCTAGGTTTCCTTGTACTGATGTCTGTGACCCTGGATACTAAGGGGGATAGCTTGAGTTGATGGTACTGGGAACAATGGTACACGCTTATCAGACTGGAACCAATGGTGTTAGTTTATCGGACTGGAACCAATAGTACTAGATTGTTGCACTGCAACTGATGGTACTGGATTATCGGACTGGAATCGATTGTGCTGGTTTATCAGACTGGAAGAGATGGTACTGAATTATCGGACTGGAACCGATGGTACCGATGGCTGTACTGAAGTAACGAGCACTAAGTGCTAAGTCAGATTAGCACTAGGAATCAGACGTGGGTCAATACTGCAGGAACAGGAGTCAACAGTCTGGAGTCCAGGAAGTAGCTCTGTGAAGCAACGTTGTTCAGGGCACCTGCAGTTTGTCTGTGCAATCCTTATATCCCCCCTGAAGAGCGCTGAACGTTGACCGTCGGTCGCAGATGACCGCTGCGAGGCCAGCGATTGGTAAACAGCAGAGGAATGGTGTGCGGAGTCATGTGACAGCTGCAGAGCCTGTGGTTGAGGAATCCGTGGTCAGCTGATTGAAAGTGTTTTGGAGGGAACTCTGGTGTGGAGGACTAAGGCCCCAATTGCTGGGGAAGTGGAGAGTGAGCAGAGCACCGTGGAGAGCTGGGACTGTAATTAGCATGTGAGAAATATAAGGATAGGGGGAGGTAAAAAAAAAATCTGTGAAAAATTAAAAAAAATAACAAAATACCCTCATTTTTCACAGCCGTAACATTTTAGCTGCAAAAAATGACATTCTGGATACTCCCCGAAAACCTTTTTTTAAAAGCCCTGGTACAATTATTATTACTCCCTGAGTCAGTAGTTCCCAATCTATTTGGATTCACAGCACCCTGGATTTTCAGACATTTTTTGACAGCACTCCTAGGTCAAATGTTCCTTTATTTCTGAGAAATTCAGAAAAAAAGATTAAATTTAGTAAATTGTGCTTTCCTGTCATCCTTAGGTGCAGTGGCATTGGGCAGAGTTGCTCATTTGTTTGTCCACCTATTTTATGATTTTATGATTATCAGCCAACAGCCCTGGTTTTGCCTATTACATAAATCATAAACTGTTTTGGTCCTGAACCTCCAACCCATGTGGTACCCATTTGGGAACCACTGGCATCAGTGAATATTGGCGGTCATTCCGAGTTGTTCGCTCGTTATTTTTTTCTCGCAACGGAGCGATAAGTCGCTAATGCGCATGCGCAATGACCGCAGTGCGACTGCGCCAAGTAAATTTGCTATGCAGTTAGGTATATTACTTACGGCATTACAAGGTTTTTTCTTCGTTCTGGTGATCGTAATGTGATTGACAGGAAGTGGGTGTTTCTGGGCGGAAACTGGCCGTTTTATGGGAGTGTGTGAAAAAACGCTACCGTTTCTGGGAAAAACGCGGGAGTGGCTGGAGAAACGGAGGAGTGTCTTGGCGAAGCTGGGTGTGTTTGTGACGTCAAACCAGGAACGACACTGACTGAACTGATCGCAGATGCCGAGTAAGTCTGGAGCTACTCAGAAACTGCTAAGAAGTGTCTATTCGCAATTCTGCTAATCTTTCGTTCGCAATTTTGATAAGCTAAGATTCACTCCCAGTAGGCGGCGGCTTAGCGTGTGCAAAGCTGCTAAAAGCAGCCTGCGAGCGAACAACTCGGAATGACCCCCATTATTCAGAAGCACAAAGGGGGTCATTCCGAGTTGTTCGCTCGCAAGCTGCTTTTAGCAGCTTTGCACACGCTAAGCCGCCGACTACTGGGAGTGAATCTTAGCTTATCAAAATTGCGAACGAAAGATTCGCAATATTGCGAAAAGACTTCTCTGTGCAGTTTCTGAGTAGCTCGAGACTTACTCTGCCAGTGCGATCAGTTCAGTGCTTGTCGGTCCTGGTTTGACGTCACAAACACACCCAGCGTTCGCCCAGACACTCCTCCGTTTCTCCAGCCACTCCCGCGTTTTTCCCAGAAACGGTAGCGTTTTTTCATACACTCCCATAAAATGGCCAGTTTCCGCCCAAAAACACCCACTTCCTGTCAATCACATTACGATCACCAGAACGAAGAAAAAACCTCATAATGCCGTGAGTAAAATACCTAACTGCATAGCAAATTTACTTGGCGCAGTCGCACTGCGGACATTGCGCATGCGCATTAGCAACTAATCGCTCCGTTGCGAGAAAAAAATAACGTGCGAACAACTCGGAATGACCCCCAAAGTGCTATATTTTGCAAATGTATTAAGATACTGCTGAAGCCCTGAGAATCAAGGGGGTCATTCCGAGTTGTTCGCTCGCAAGCTGCTTTTAGCAGCTTTGCACACGCTAAGCCGCCGCCTACTGGGAGTGAATCTTAGCTTATCAAAATTGCGAACGAAAGATTAGCAGAATTGCGAATAGACACTTCTTAGCAGTTTCTGAGTAGCTCCAGACTTACTCGGCATCTGCGATCAGTTCAGTCAGTTTCGTTCCTGGTTTGACGTCACAAACACACCCAGCGTTCGCCCAGACACTCCTCCGTTTCTCCAGCCACTCCCGCATTTTTCCCAGAAATGGTAGCGTTTTTTCACACACACCCATAAAACGGCCAGTTTCCGCCCAGAAACACCCACTTCCTGTCAATCACATTACGATCACCAGAACGAAGAAAAAACCTCGTAATGCCGTGAGTAAAAAACCTAACTGCATAGCAAATTTACTTGGCGCAGTCGCACTGCGGACATTGCGCATGCGCATTAGCGACTAATCGCTCCGTTGCGAGAAAAAAATAACGAGCGAACAACTCGGAATGACCCCCCAAGTGTAGTATCAAAAGTCAAAGGTAGGAAAGTTTGTGATGTATCCACAGGGCTGCCATCAGAAATGTTGGGGCCTGGGACTGCCAGAATAGGTGGGGCATACCTCCCAACTGTCCCAATTTTCACGGGACTGTCCACTTTTTTTGGGACTGTCCCGCTGTGGGGGGCGCAGTTGGGAGGCTCCTGCACTCTGAGCAGCGGTGAATAGACACTGTACGAATTCGCACAGCATCTATTCAGTGGAGACAGAAGGAGAGGGGGCATGCCAGTGGTGATGAAAGTGGGGCATGGCTCGCGATTGCGGGCCCTCCCGCAAAGCCACACCCCTTTTTTCATAGGCCACGTCCCCTTTTTCTGAAGCGCGGGCGGCTTCGCCGCGCCTGTGTCCCTCTTCTTATAATAGGAAAGTTGAGAGGTATAGCAGGGACCCCAGGGCTCCTGATTCGCTGCCGGTCTGCGAGCTCCAGTGGGCTCCCAGCTGGCTCCAAAGTCAAAATTCCATTGTCGCTATCCCTCTACGGCGGCCTGCAGTGTGCTTAAATCCACACTGCTGCCATGCAGGTATCCACACAGTCTGGACCCAGGACTAGATGGCAGCCCTATGTGTCCACATACACCTTTGCTCATTTTGCACCAAATAGCCCCATTTGGTGCACCGCAGACTTTGCAACTTACGCCAGGCATCTTTTTCTTTGATTATACTTCTTAGTCGCTTCATTAATATGACAAAAGGAGTGAAAGGAGCATATTGGGGTATATTTACTAAGGTCCCGATTTTGACCGAGATGCCGTTTTTTCTTCAAAGTGTCATCTCGGTAATTTACTAAGCAAAAATCACGGCAGTGATGAGGGCATTCGTAATATTTTGGAAGTCCTAGGAAAAAATCACGAATCAATACACCATCGGTCAAATACGCCTGCAATTTGGTAGAAATCGTGAATTTACTAAAAAGTGCAAATCACAAACACTGCCGACAATAGCCAAACACTGCCGTGATAAAATACAAATCGTGAAAAAGTGCTAAAAAAAACAGACCTGCTTTTTTATCCCGTGTTTGGATAGGCATGCAGGGATCCATGAGATCCGTGCATGTTTATCAGTGGGAAGGGGATGGGAAAGTGTTATTTTTTTGAAAAAAAATTGTGTGGGGTCCCCCCTCCTAAGCCAAACCAGCCTCGGGCTCTTTAAGCCGGTCCTGGTTGCAAAAATATGGGAAAAAAATTGACAGGGGTTCCCCCATATTTAAGCAACCAGCACCGGGCTCTGCGCCAGGTCCTGGTTCCAAAAATACGGGGGACAAAAAGCGTAGGGGTCCCCCGTATTTTTGAAACCAGCACCGGGCTCCACTAGCTGGACAGATAATGCCACAGCCGGGGGTCACTTTTATACAGCGCCCTGCGGCCGTGGCATTAAATACCCAACTAGTCACCCCTGGCCGGGGTACCCTGGAGGAGTGGGAACCCCTTCAATCAAGGGGTCCCCCCCCTCCAGCCACCCAAGGGCCAGGGGTGAAGCCCGAGGCTGTCCCCCCCATCCAATGGGCTGCGGATGGGGGGCTGATAGCCTTTGTTGTAAGTTATGAATATTGTTTTTAGTAGCAGTACTACAAGTCCCAGCAAGCCTCCCCCGCAAGCTGGTACTTGGAGAACCACAAGTACCAGCATGTGGCGGAAAACCGGGCCCGCTTGTACCTGTAGTACTACTACTAAAAAAATACCCCAATAAAGACATAACACACACACCTTGAAAGTATAACTTTAATGCATACATACACACCACCATATACACATACTTACCTTATGTTCACACGAGGGTCGGTCCTCTTCTCCATGTAGAATCCATGGTGTACCTGTTGAAAAAATTCTACTCACCAAATCCAGTGTAGAGGGCTCCTCGGGTAATCCATTTGTAATCCACGTACTTGTAAAAATAAAAAAACGGACACCCGACCACGAACTGAAAGGGGCCCCATGTTTTCACATGGGACCCCTTTCCCCGAATGCCAGGAACCCCCTCTGACTTATGTCTAAGAGGGTTTCTTCAGCCAATCAGGGAGCGCCACGTTGTGGCACCCTCCTGATCGGCTGTGTGCTCCTGTACTGTCTGACAGGCGGCACACGGCAGTGTTACAATGTAGCGCCTATGCGCTCCATTGTAACCAATGGTGGGAACTTTGTGGTCAGCGGTGAGGTTACTTTCGGTCACCCGCTGACCACAAAGTTCCCACCATTGGTTACAATGGAGCGCATAGGCGCTACATTGTAACACTGCCGTGTGCCGCCTGTCATACAGTACAGGAGCACATAGCCGATCAGGAGGGTGCCACAACGTGGCGCTCCCTGATTGGCTGATGGAACCCTCTTAGACTTAAGTCAGAGGGGGTTCCTGGCATTCGGGGAAAGGGGTCCCATGTGAAAACATGGGGCCCCTTTCAGTTCGTGGTCGGGTGTCCGTTTTTTTATTTTTACAAGTACGTGGATTACAAATGGATTACCCGAGGAGCCCTCTACACTGGATTTGGTGAGTAGAATTTTTTCAACAGGTACACCATGGATTCTACATGGAGAAGAGGACTGACCCTCGTGTGAACATAAGGTAAGTATGTGTATATGGTGGTGTGTATGTATGCATTAAATTTATACTTTCAAGGTGTGTGTGTGTTATGTCTTTATTGGGGTATTTTTTTAGTAGTAGTACTACAGGTACCAGCGGGCCCGGTTTTCCGCCGCATGCTGGTACTTGTGGTTCTCCAAGTACCAGCTTGTGGGGGAGGCTTGCTGGGACTTGTAGTACTGCTACTAAAAACAATATTCATAACTTACAACAAAGGCTATCAGCCCCCCATCCGCAGCCCATTGGATGGGGGGGACAGCCTCGGGCTTCACCCCTGGCCCTTGGGTGGCTGGAGGGGGGACACCCCTTGATTGAAGGGGTTCCCACTCCGACAGGGTACCCCGGCCAGGGGTGACTAGTTGGGTATTTAATGCCACGGCCGCAGGGCACTGTATAAAAGTGACCCCCGGCTGTGGCATTATCTGTCCAGCTAGTGGAGCCCGGTGCTGGTTTCAAAAATACGGGGGACCCCTACGCTTTTTGTCCCCCGTATTTTTGGAACCAGGACCAGGCGCAGAGCCCGGTGCTGGTTGCTTAAATATGGGGGAACCCCTGTCAATTTTTTCCCCCATATTTTTGCAACCAGGGCCGGCTCAAAGAGCCCGAGGCTGGTTTGGCTTAGGAGGGGGGACCCCACGCAATTTTTTTTTTAAGTTTAAACATTTTTTTTTTTTTTTTTTTACAAGGTGCACAATGAAGCCCAGCACGGATCTCTCAGATCCGGCCGAGATTCATTGTATTAAAGTCGGCAGTGTTTTACAAGTCACTCACGTAAAACACTGCCTAAAAAAACGAATGACATCGACATCGGAAAAACCGAAAATGCAGAATACGGCAGCTTAGTAAATTAGTCGTAATCAATTCAAAAAGTAGCATATTTACACTTTCGATGTCATTCGTGATTGAACTTTGACCTCAAACGGGAAAATACGATTCTTAGTAAATTTACCCCATTGTTTCCAGTCATGAAATATGTTTCTTAGTTAGCTTGTAAAGGGGAAGCTTACTGATGTGCATTTGCATCTTGTTCGATTTCAATTATACAGGCTCCTGATGACTTCATTACCGATGACTTTTGCGGGCCATGCATCTAAGTGACGATTCCCCTTTCTGCCAATCCGCTGATCTGCGGACACCGATGATCCGCAATTTGTTGAGAGATCAGTAAAATACAAAATCACAGATTCACATGTTGGGGTGAGAATTGGCAAATTGGGAACTTCCAACATGGGATATTACTGATGACCAGTCATTGGCAGGGTCGGCAACAGAAATCACGGGACCCGGTACATCCATTTTTTAGGGGCCCCCATCACAGATTCTTTTGCAGGTACAGGCTGAATGCTTGAGGGCCTACCTTACCTATATTGTGGTTTATCTGCAATTGGGAACCTCTGAAGAAATTATTCCACCTGGGGCAAATGAGTGGGGGATGGAGGTATAGGTAGACTGCAATTGATAGTGTTATTGGGGTGTAGGTGACTCCTGCACAGAGTACCTTCCGTACATGCCTGGTGCTGATGGCCTCTGCTGAACGCCCCCTTGGAATGTTGGCTACTGTGTAACTGGAATCTACCTCCCTTGGGAGGGATCCCCTAACAGATGAGCTTGTATGGTGTTCGGCAGTATAAATGTATTGACACCTCACTCCTGAGGTGTGCTGTGCTCATAATCTATGGGTACCGCGGAGGAGGAGGGGGTGGTGATGTACACCATGTCTTGTTCCGACGATTGTGCAGCTGGCCCTGTGTCTGTGGGCTGAGCTGCTGGCTGCGGACTTGCTCAGTGTTCAGTCCGCTGGGCTGCCGTCAGCAGATATAGGGGGCCATTCCAAGTTGATCGCTAGTTGCCGTTGTTCGAAGCGCAGCGATCAGGCTAAAAATTGGCATTTCTGTGCATGCTTATGCTCCGCAATGCGCACGCGCGACGTACGGGTACAAAGGCATTTGTTGTTTAGCACAGGTTCTAGCGAAGTTTTCAGTCACACTGATGCCCGCAAAAAGATTGACAGGAAGGGGGCGTTTCTGGGTGTCAACTGACTGTTTTCAGGGAGTGTTCGCAAAAACGCAGGCATGTCTGAAAAAAATGCAGGCGTGGCTGGACAGGTGTATGACTTCAAATCCGGACACGAATAGGCTGAAGTGATCGCAAGCGCTGAGTAGGTTCAGAGCTACTCAGAAACTGCACAAACTGTTTTTGCAGAGCTCGGCTGCACATGCGTTCGCACTTCTGCTAAGCTAAAATACACTCCACAGTGGGCGGCGGCATAGCGTTTGCACGGCTGCTAAAACTAGCTAGCGAGCGATCAACTCAGAATGACCCCCAAAGTGGAGTGCTGGACCGTGCACAACCCTTTCCACTCACTGAGGCTGGACCTGCACTACTGAAGGAGCATGCTGTGTCAAATGACATGGGGCTGAGACCTCGTCTGCAGTGCTGGCCGCAGATAGCTGGCTTCTTCCTGAGGCACTTCCGGAGCAGGTCACATGATGGTGTAGCATGTGGGGGGGCTCAACGTCACTGTATGAAGGTACATACCCCCAGTACTACGGCTCCTGGGACGGACCCCATAGCTGGCTGCTGATCATACTGCAGTGCAGCACAGGCAGCGGTATCAGCAAAGTTTGTCTGTGTGCCCCGCCGGGGCCCCCTAGAACCTTGGGGCCAGGTACATCTGTACCCTTAGACCACCCCTGTCGTCGGGCCTGGTCATTGGTCATTGGCAAAACATAATTGCTGAAATTAATTGCAGTTGAATAGGCACTTTTACGCTGTCTAGCCATATGCTGTAATGTGTAAGCATTGTGTACCAATTTTTAAGCATATTTTTCTATTACTGGGAAGCTAGACGTTCTGACGACTTTCCGGTGCATATGCTCCTGTTGTCTCTAGGAAGTTGCATTTTGCTAGGACTGGTGAGATAGATGCATCTCACATTAATGCAGGCAACTCAGTTTACTTTTGCTATCAGACAAGACTTGCATCCGACTCAGGGGTAAATTTACTAAGGTGGGAGATTTTTAGAACTGGCGATGTTGCCCATAGCAACCAATCAGATTATATCTATTATCTGCTAGAAGCAGCTAGATAAATGGTAAGTAGAATCTGATTGGTTGCCATGGGCAACATCACCAGTTCTAAAAATCTCCCACCTTAGTAAATTTATCCCTCAGTGTACAGAATAACGGTGTGAATAAGGCATATGGAGTAGCTAAGTGGTGGGGTTGGAAGGTGAATAAGATCTGAGCTCCACAGTTTGGTTGCAGATTTTTCAGACAGGCTGTTGGATTTTCAAGTTCGTGGTGTTATTGAATCTGCTGCTTGAAACATGACATTGTTCACAAGTTGCTTGTCCTGTTATAAGATTCCTTGTATGATGTAGTGACATTTAATTAAATATGGCAAAGGTGAAAGATTCTTCTTTCAACAACTTCATATTTAATATATAACGCAATAAGAAGAGATTGCAAGTCCAGAATAAAAGCAGCCTGTATACTGCAGTCTCACAGAAAATAAGATTTTAAACCTACCGGTAAATCTATTTCTCCTAGTCCGTAGAGGATGCTGGGGACTCCGTAAGGTCCATGGGGGTATAGACGGGCTCCGCAGGAGATAGGGCACCTAAAAAGAACTTTGACTATGGGTGTGCACTGGCTCCTCCCTCTATGCCCCTCCTCCAGACCTCAGTTAGAGAACTGTGCCCAGAGGAGATGGACAATACAAGGCAGGATTTAGTATTCCAAGGGCAAGATTCATACCAGCCCACACCAATCATACCATGTAACCTGGAACATACATAACCAGTTAACAGTATGAACAAAAACAACAGTAACGGTCCAAGACCGATGTCAACTGTAACATAACCCTTATGTAAGCAACAACTATATACAAGTCTTGCAGAGTTTCCGCACTGGGACGGGTGCCCAGCATCCTCTACGGACTAGGAGAAATAGATTTACCGGTAGGTTTAAAATCTTATTTTCTCTTACGTCCTAGAGGATGCTGGGGACTCCGTAAGGACCAAGGGGTTTATACCAAAGCATCCAATCGGGCGGGAGAGTGCGGACGACTCTGCAGCACCGACTGAGCAAACGCTATGTCCTCATCAGCCAGGGTATCAAACTTGTAGAATTTAGCAAAACTGTTTGACCCCGACCACGTCGCCGCTCGGCAAAGTTGTAAAGCTGAGACGCCTCGGGCAGCCGCCCAAGAAGAGCCCACCTTCCTAGTGGAATGGGCCCTAACCGAATTTGGTACCGGCAATCCAGCCGTACAGTGAGCCTGCTGAATCGTATTACAGATCCAGCGAGCAATAGTCTGCTTTGAAGCAGGAGCGCCAATCTTATTGGCCGCATACAGGACAAACAGAGCCTCTGTTTTCCTAATTCTAGCCGTCCTGGCTACATAAATTTTTAAGGCCCTGACTACGTCCAGGGATCTGGAATCCTCCAGGTCACCGGTAGCCACAGGCACCACTATAGGTTGATTCATATGGAACGACGAAACCACTTTAGGCAAAAATTGCGGACGTGTCCTCAATTCAGCTCGATCCTCATGAAAAATCAAGTAGGGGCTCTTGTGTGATAGAGCCGCCAATTCTGACACTCGCCTTGCTGATGCTAAGGCCAACAACATTACCACCTTCCAGGTAAGAAATTTCAACTCAACCTTGTTAAGCGGTTCAAACCAATGTGATTTTAGGAACTGCAACACCACGTTCAGGTCCCATGGTGCCACTGGAGGCACAAAAGGGGGCTGGATGTGCAGCACTCCCTTTACAAACGTCTGGACTTCTGGAAGAGAAGCCAATTCCTTCTGAAAGAAAATCGAGAGGGCTGAAATCTGTACCTTAACCAAGCCTAATTTCAGGCCCATATCCACTCCTGTCTGTAGGAAGTGGAGAAGACGACCCAAATGAAAATCTTCCATAGGTGCATTCTTGGTCTCACACCAAGACACATACTTTCGCCAGATACAGTGATAATGTTTTATCGTCACCTCCTTCCTAGCCTTTATTAAAGTAGGGATGACCTCTTCCGGAATCCCCTTTTTTGCTAGGATTCGGCGTTCAACCACCATGCCGTCAAATGTAACCGCGGTAAGTCTTGAAATACACAGGGCCCCTGCTGCAACAGGTCTTACCTCAGAAGAAGAGGCCAGGGGTCTCCTGTGAGCATCTCTTGTAGTTCCGAGTACCAAGCCCTTCGAGGCCAGTCTGGGACAACGAGTATCGTCTGTACTCTTCTTCGTCTTATGATCCTCAACACTTTCGTGATGAGAGGAAGAGGAGGGAACACGTAGACCGATTCGAACACCCACGGTGTTACCAGTGCGTCTACTGCTACCGCCTGAGGATCCCGAGACCTGGCGCAATACCTCCGAAGTTTTTTGTTGAGGCGTGACGCCATCATGTCTATTTGAGGAGTTCCCTAAAGACGTGTTACGTCTGCAAAGACTTCTTGATGAAGTCCCCACTCTCCTGGATGGAGATCGTGTCTGCTGAGGAAGTCTGCTTCCCAGTTGTCCACTCCCGGAATGAAGACAGCCGACAGAGCGCTTACATGATTTTCCGCCCAGCGAAGGATCCTTGTGGCTTCCGCCATCGCGACTCTGCTTCTTGTCCCGCCTTGGCGGTTCACATGAGCCACTGCTGTGACATTGTCTGATTGAATCAGAACCGGAAGGTTTCGAAGAAAACTCTCCGCTTGTCGAAGGCCGTTGTAAATGTCCCTAAATTCCAACACATTGATGTGTAGACAGGACTCCTGGTCTGACCAAAGACCCTGAAAAGTCTTTCCCTGTGTGACCGCTCCCCATCCTCGGAGGCTCGCGTCCGTGGTAACCAGGATCCAGTCCTGAATCCCGAACCGGCGACCCTCCAGCAGGTGAGCACTTTGCAACCACCACAGGAGGGACACTCTGGTTCCTGGGGACAGAGTTATTTTCCGATGTAAATGCAGATGGGACCCGGACCACTTGTCCAGAAGGTCCCATTGAAAAGTCCTTGCATGGAACCTTCCGAAGGGAATGGCCTCGTAGGCCGCCACCATTTCCCCCAGAACTCGAGTGCATTGGTGAACTGACACCCTTTTCGGTTTTAGCAGGTCTCTGACCATGTTCTGGATGTCTTGGGCTTTCTCTATTGGGTGGAAGACCTTCATTTGTTCCGTATCCAGTATCATACCTAGGAACAGTAGTCGAGTTGTCGGAATCAACTGTGAATTCGGTAGATTTAGAATCCAACCGTGTTGCTGGAGCACTCTCAGAGAGAGCGCCACACTGCTCAGCAATTTCTCTCTTGATCTCGCTTTTATCAGGAGATCGTCCAAGTATGGGATAATTGTGACTCCATGCTTGCGCAGGACCACCATCATTTCCGCCATTATCTTGGTGAAAATCCTCGGGGCCGTGGAAAGTCCAAACGGCAACGTCTGAAATTGGTAAAGACAATCCTGTACAGCGAATCTCAGGTATTCCTGATGGGGGGCATATATGGGGACATGAAGGTACGCATCCTTTATGTCCAGAGACACCATAAACTCCCCCTCCTCCATGTTGGCTATTATTGCTCTGAGAGATTCCATTTTGAATTTGAACCACAAATAGGGTTGAATAGTAACCTCTTCCCTGCTGGTGCAGGGGAACCTTGATGATCACTTGCTGTATACACAGCGTTTGAATTGCAGCTAACACTACATCCCTTTCCGATGTGGAAGCTGGTAGGGCCGATTTGAAAAATCGGCGCGGGGGCACCTCCTCGAATTCCAATTTGTAACCCTGGGAAACTATTTCCAACACCCACGGATTCAGGTCCGAACTGACCCAGGCCTGACTGAAAAGTCGAAGACGTGCCCCCACCGGTGCGGACTCCCTCATGGGAGTCCCAGCGTCATGCTGTGGGTTTTGGAGTAGCCGGGGAGGACTTTTGTTCCTGGGCACCTGACGAAGCAGGTGCTCTCTTGCCTCTGCCCTTACCTCTGGCGAGGAAAGAGGATCCCCGACCTCTTTTGGACTTGTGCGACCGAAAGGATTGCATCTGATAGGGTGTTGCTTTCTTTTGCTGTTGGGGAATATATGGTAAAAATTTTTATTTACCTGCTGTAGCTGTGGAAACCAGGTCCGTCAGCCCATCCCCAAACAATACATCACCCTTATAGGGTAGTACTTCCATATGTTTTTTGGAATCCGCATCACCCGTCCATTGGCGAGTCCATAAGGATCTTCTCGCTGAGATAGACATGGCATTGGCCCTAGACGCTAGCAATCCAATGTCCCTTTGAGCATCCCTCATAAATAAGACTGCGTCTTTTATATGGGCTAGAGTTAGGAATATAGTATCCTTATCCATAGTATCAAATTGATCTGTCAGCTCATCTGTCCAAGCTGCAATTGCGCTACACACCCATGCCGACGCAATCGTCGGTCTTAACACAGCACCCGTATGAGAATAAATACCCTTTAAGGTAGTTTCTTGCCTGCGATCTGCCGGGTCCTTAAGGGCCGCTGTGTCAGGAGACGGTAGCGCCACTTTCTTGGACAAGCGCGTCAGAGCCTTGTCCACAGTGGGGGGTGATTCCCAAATCTCCCTGTCCTGCTTAGGGAAAGGGTATGCCATAAAAATTCTTTTGGGGATCTGCGGTCTCTTATCCGGAGTCTCCCAAGCTTTTTCAAATAACTCATTTAATTCATGAGATGTGGGAAAATTAATAATCTGTTTCTTTTCCTTAAACATGTGTACCCTTGTGTCGGGGACCGAGGGTTCATCCACCATATGCAACACATCCCTTATTGCCACAATCATACACTGAATGGTTTTAGTCACCCTAGGGTGCAATTTTACTTCGTCATAGTCGACACTGGAATCAGAATCCGTGTCGGTAGTAGTGTCTTGTGTTAAGGGACGCTTTTGAGACCCCGACAGGCCCTGTGAGTCGGTCCAATCTGAGGATTGACCGCCTGATGTCCCCCCTAAACCAGCCTTATCAAGCCTTTTATGTAAAGATGCCACACTTGCATGCAACGTATGCCACATGTCCATCCAATCTGGAGTCGGCACAACCGACGGGGACACACCACTCATTTGCTCCACCTCCTCCTTGGAGAAGCCTTCCACCTCAGACATGTCGACACACACTTACCGACACCCCACACACACAGGGAGTTACCTATAAGGGGACAAAACCCCAACCAGGCCCTTAGGAGAGACAGAGAGAGAGAGAGAGTATGCCAGCACACACCCAGTGCTTAAAAACACTGGAATATATGACCAGATAGCGCTGTTATATGTATATAATTGTAATCTCCACTCACTGCGTCACCAAAGTGCCCCCCTCCTCTTTTTTCCAGCCTGTGAAGCTCAGCAGGGGAGAGAACAGGGAGCCAGCGTTTCCTCATGCAGTCTCTGTGGAGAAAATGGCGCTGGTTAGTGCCGAGGATCAAGCCCCGCCCACCCGACGGCGGGCTTCGGTCCCATCAACTTTCTATAAAAAAATGGCGGGGGTTACCGGATTTACTGTGCCACAGCCTAATTCATGCTTATCAATGCCAAATATGAGGAATATTGCTGCCCAGGGCGCCCCCCCCCCTGCATACCGCTGCGCGCTTACCTCATGAAGATCTGATGTCTTCTGCCGCCTGATGTCTTCTTTGCCTTCTCATACTCACCCGGCTTCTATCTTCGGCATCTGTGAGGAGGATGGCGGCGCGGCTCCGGGACGAACCCCAGGTGAGACCTGTGTTCCGACTCCCTCTGGAGCTAATGGTGTCCAGTAGCCTTAGAAGCAGTGCCCAACTTAACAAGCCAGCTCTGCTTCTCTCTCCTCGGTCCCACGATGCAGGGAGCCTGTTGCCAACAGGACTCCCTGAAAATAAAAAACCTAACAAAATTATTTTTCCACAGAAAACTCTGGAGAGCTCTCTGCAGTGCACCCATTCTCCTCTGGGCACAAGATCTAACTGAGGTCTGGAGGAGGGGCATAGAGGGAGGAGCCAGTGCACACCCATAGTCAAAGTTCTTTTTAGGTGCCCTATCTCCTGCGGAGCCCGTCTATACCCCCATGGTCCTTACGGAGTCCCCAGCATCCTCTAGGACGTAAGAGAAATATATAGTACAGGTTGAGTATCCCTTATCCCAAATGCTTGGGACCAGAATATTAGGATATGGGATACTCAACCTGTATTAAAGAAAAAGTTCACTTCTGGATAAGATCTAAACTAGGGGGTCATTCCGACCCGATCGCTCGCTGCAGTTTATCGCAGCGCAGCGATCGGGACGGAATTGCGCATGCGCCGGTGCCGCAGTGCCCTGGTGCATGCCGGACGGCCAAAGGCCGTCTTTTCCCTGCGATCGCCTCTGCCTGATTGACAGGCAGAGGCGGTTGCTGGGTGGGAGGGGGCGGCGTGGCGGCGTTTGGCCGCCGTTATGGGGGCGTGGTCCGGCCAACGCAGGCGTGGTCGGACCATGCGGGGGCGGGCCGCAGCGGCTGCGTGACGAGTAACTCCCAGCCAGCACGCTAATGCTGCGCTGGCCGGGAGCAACTCCTAAAGTGCAAAAGCATCGCCTCTGTGCGATGCTTTTGCACTTCTGTGGGGGGATGGGGCCGTCACAGACATAAGGGGCGGGAAAGTCCCGTGATGGGCAACCCCCCGCATGTCTATTGTCATGATCGTAGCCCTGCAAAATTTTGCAGGGCTACGATCAACTCAGAATGACCCCACCCTAGTAAATAGCTCAGGGAGGTGGTCCCTTCCACTGCTAGCTCACACCATGATCATCTTTGGGTCATAAGTAGAGATGAGCGAGTTCAGTTCCCCATGAACCGAACTCCCCCCAGAACTTTGCAAATCAAGTCGTGATCCGGGCCTGGTTCGGGTTTTCCCGCCCGCCTCGATTATATCATGGTGATGGTGGTTGGTAGGCCTATGGTTAGGAGCAGAGCCGGATTAAGGCTATGGGGGGCCCGGGGCCCTCCAGACAGTGGAGCCCCTAATAAAGAGGCAGGCAGATGAGTTAAGGCCCATATACACTGGACGATTTTGAGCTGAAAGCAGCTCACTTTTGGTGTTTTGAGCTGCTTTCAGCAGTATGTGCTAATAAAGCAGCTAATAGTAATTGTTACTATATTGCTCTAATTTGTTCCCCTTCCACCAAAAAAGGTTATTTAGGCTATGGCTGTGCTCATGGCTTCTGACTCCATTGTCAAATCCACAAACTCCTGCTGAGCATAAGGATAAAGAGCCACATATATATATATAAAGAGCCACATATAGCCACACAACACATGACAGAATGCACCTTTGCTTTACTTAAAAAAAATTATTCGGAAGACATATTATTATATCATTTGGCAAAAGTGTTCGATATTGTGCCCTGCTGCCATCTATTGCATAATCGTGCATTAAATAAACTACTCCCCCCAGATTATGCAATAAACAGGGAGCAGGCAGAGGTTGTTTTTTTTTTACCAACAACTGACTATGGGCCCCACCTGCAGTGCACATGGTTTTGCCCATTAGAGTAAAATGTTGTTTTGAAATCAACCTTGAATTAGGCCCTATGTGTGCATATAAAGATGAAGGCAGATTAGAGCTACGCTTATTGACAACTATTTCAGCTGTATTAAAAAAAAAAAAGTTATCATTTAGGTTATATTAGGATTTCATGTATAAAACAGTGTAAAAGAGAGCTTCCCCTTTAATTAGTGTGCATGTGATACATTTGGACCAATAGGAAGCAATGAGGAAGTTCTGTTTGATTTTGCATTCGATTTTGTTGGGAATTTTATTGGGGAGTTGAGGTTCGATTAGTAAATATATACAACTAGGGCTGTTTTAGAGCCCCAGTCCGTCCCTCTTTTCGTCATTCCCTGGCATACTGTATCACAAGCAGCTTGGTAATGGAAGTCTTCATTGTTACTGTGTAACTTGGGGTGCATAGCGGTTTACATAACCCCCTCAAATCCCTGGGGTCATGAGTTTGATTACTGACCAAGACTCTGGGGGTCATTCAGACCTGATCGCTCGCTAGCGTTTTTTGCAGTGCTACGATCAGATCAGAACTGCGCATGCATATGCACCGCAATGTGCAGGCGCGTCGAACAGGTACAAAGCGGACCGTTGCTGTGTGATGGGTTTTACGAAGAATCCATTCGCATAGCCGATCACAAGGAAATTGACAGGAAGAAGGCGTTTGTGGGTGTCAACTGACCGTTTTCAGGGAGTGGTTGGAAAAACGCAGGCGTGTCCAAGCATTTGAAGGGCGGGTGTCTGACATCAATTCCGGCCCCACACAGGCTGAAGTGATCGCAGCGGCTGAGTAAGTCCAGAGCTACTCAGAAACTGCACAAAGTTTTTTTGTACCGCTCGGCTGCACATGCGGTCGCACACTTGCACAGCTAAAATACACTCACCAGTGGGCGGCAACTATGCGTACGCAGGACTGCAAAAATCAGCTAGCGAGCGATCAGGTGTGAATGACCCCCCTCTCTCTGTATGGCATTTGCATGTTATCCCTGTGTTTGCTAGAGTTTGCTTGTGTTTGCTCGGGTTACCTCCCACACTCCAAAACATACTGACCTTGGTGTGTATGTGTCCATTTGATAAAAAAATACGGGTTGTAAGAGATCCGGTATGTAATACCAGCAGACAGGATGCTGGCTGTCAGTATACCATCAGCGGCATCCCTCGTTTGTGGAATACCGTCATTGAGTCCGCTCACCACACATTAGGCCCGGTAGCGAGCTTTGCTCGCCACGGGTTCTATTCCCACTCGGTTGATGGCATGGACCCACCAACCAAGTGGGAATTACGGACGGGTGTCAATATTTCACCCACTGGTAAGATGCCGGCTGTGGGTCACCTGAATGCCGGGATCCCAATGTCACGGTCCTGACTAAATCACTCAAGTCCTGTGACTTACCTTAGTATTTCCTGCAAGCCTGCATCTGCTCTGCAGCCCAGTATATTTTGCAAACCTGCACCTGCTTCACAGTTCAGCACACAAGCTGCAGTGCAAACTCCTAATCAAGTCACCTTTGTGAGAATTCCTCTGTTCAGCATCTGATTCTCCATAGTGCTCTGCTTACTGGTGTTTAGGCATCAGTTTTTCCCAGCCTGCTGGGTCTCAATCCACATCAGAGCCTAACTTGGATTACTGCTGTGTCAGGTTCTGATCACCTGACCATGATTCATCCACTCCTGAGCCAGAGACTCCCTTGATTCACCTGACTCTATCCACCAATCATCAAGCACCAATGGGTATAAGTAAGGAGACCTGAGTTTCAGAATCAGCCAGTTCCATGAGTCACACAGCTCAGTGTGTGAGCCTAGTAGCTGAGCTCCCCAGAGTTACAGATATTACCTTAATGCCTGCAATCCTTTATATAGTTGCATTCCAATCCGGTTTGTACTGTTCCAGTCAGGTTGCACTCCAGTCCGGTTTGCACTAGAGATGAGCGCCTGAAATTTTTCGGGTTTTGTGTTTTGGTTTTGGGTTCGGTTCCGCGGCCGTGTTTTGGGTTCGACCGCGTTTTGGCAAAACCTCACCGAATTTTTTTTGTTGGATTCGGGTGTGTTTTGGATTCGGGTGTTTTTTTAAAAAAACACTAAAAAACAGCTTAAATCATAGAATTTGGGGGTCATTTTGATCCCATATTATTATTAACCTCAAAAACCATAATTTCCACTCATTTTCAGTCTATTCTGAATACCTCACACCTCACAATATTATTTTTAGTCCTAAAATTTGCACCAAGGTCGCTGGATGACTAAGCTAAGCGACACTAGTGGCCGACACAAACACCTGGCCCATCTAGGAGTGGCACTGCAGTGTCACGCAGGATGTCCCTTCCAAAAAACCCTCCCCAATCAGCACATGACGCAAAGAAAAAAAGAGGCGCAATGAGGTAGCTGACAGTGTGAGTAAGATAAGCGACCCTAGTGGCCGACACAAACACCGGGCCCATTTAGGAGTGGCACTGCAGTGTCACGCAGGATGTCCCTTCCAAAAAACCCTCCCCAATCAGCACATGACGCAAAGAAAAAAAGAGGCGCAATGAGGTAGCTGACTGTGTGAGTAAGATTAGCGACCCTAGTGGCCGACACAAACACCGAGCCCATTTAGGAGTGGCACTGCAGTGTCACGCAGGATGTCCCTTCCAAAAAACCCTCCCCAATCAGCACATGACGCAAAGAAAAAAAGAGGCGCAATGAGGTAGCTGACTGTGTGAGTAAGATTAGCGACCCTAGTGGCCGACACAAACACCGGGCCCATTTAGGAGTGGCACTGCAGTGTCACACAGGATGTCCCTTCCAAAAAACCCTCCCCAATCAGCACATGACGCAAAGAAAAAAAGAGGCGCAATGAGGTAGCTGACTGTGTGAGTAAGATTAGCGACCCTAGTGGCCGACACAAACACCGGGCCCATTTAGGAGTGGCACTGCAGTGTCACGCAGGATGTCCCTTCCAAAAAAACCTCCCCAATCAGCACATGACGCAAAGAAAAAAAGAGGCGCAATGAGGTAGCTGACTGTGTGAGTAAGATTAGCGACCCTAGTGGCCGACACAAACACCGGGCCCATTTAGGAGTGGCACTGCAGTGTCACGCAGGATGTCCCTTCCAAAAAACCCTCCCCAAACAGCACATGACGCAAAGAAAAATAAAAGAAAAAAGAGGTGCAAGATGGAATTGTCCTTGGGCCCTCCCACCCACCCTTATGTTGTATAAACAAAACAGGACATGCACACTTTAACCAACCCATCATTTCAGTGACAGGGTCTGCCACACGACTGTGACTGATATGACGGGTTGGTTTGGACCCCCCCCAAAAAAGAAGCAATTAATCTCTCCTTGCACAAACTGGCTCTACAGAGGCAAGATGTCCACCTCATCATCACCCTCCGATATATCACCGTGTACATCCCCCTCCTCACAGATTATCAATTCGTCCCCACTGGAATCCACCATCTCAGCTCCCTGTGTACTTTGTGGAGGCAATTGCTGCTGGTCAATATCTCCGCGGAGGAATTGATTATAATTCATTTTAATGAACATCATCTTCTCCACATTTTCTGGATGTAACCTCGTACGCCGATTGCTGACAAGGTGAGCGGCGGCTCTAAACACTCTTTCGGAGTACACACTTGTGGGAGGGCAACTTAGGTAGAATAAAGCCAGTTTGTGCAATGGCCTCCAAATTGCCTCTTTTTCCTGCCAGTATAAGTATGGACTGTGTGACGTGCCTACTTGGATGCGGTCACTCATATAATCCTCCACCATTCTTTCAATGGTGAGAGAATCATATGCAGTGACAGTAGACGACATGTCCGTAATCGTTGTCAGGTCCTTCAGTCCGGACCAGATGTCAGCATCAGCAGTCGCTCCAGACTGCCCTGCATCACCGCCAGCGGGTGGGCTCGGAATTCTGAGCCTTTTCCTCGCACCCCCAGTTGCGGGAGAATGTGAAGGAGGAGATGTTGACAGGTCGCGTTCCGCTTGACTTGACAATTTTCTCACCAGCAGGTCTTTCAACCCCAGCAGACTTGTGTCTGCCGGAAAGAGAGATCCAAGGTAGGCTTTAAATCTAGGATCGAGCACGGTGGCCAAAATGTAGTGCTCTGATTTCAACAGATTGACCACCCGTGAATCCTTGTTAAGCGAATTAAGGGCTCCATCCACAAGTCCCACATGCCTAGCGGAATCGCTCCGTGTTAGCTCCTCCTTCAATGTCTCCAGCTTCTTCTGCAAAAGCCTGATGAGGGGAATGACCTGACTCAGGCTGGCAGTGTCTGAACTGACTTCACGTGTGGCAAGTTCAAAGGGCATCAGAACCTTGCACAACGTTGAAATCATTCTCCACTGCGCTTGAGACAGGTGCATTCCACCTCCTATATCGTGCTCAATTGTATAGGCTTGAATGGCCTTTTGCTGCTCCTCCAACCTCTGAAGCATATAGAGGGTTGAATTCCACCTCGTTACCACTTCTTGCTTCAGATGATGGCAGGGCAGGTTCAGTAGTTTTTGGTGGTGCTCCAGTCTTCTGTACGTGGTGCCTGTACGCCGAAAGTGTCCCGCAATTTTTCTGGCCACCGACAGCATCTCTTGCACGCCCCTGTCGTTTTTTAAATAATTCTGCACCACCAAATTCAAGGTATGTGCAAAACATGGGACGTGCTGGAATTTGCCCATATTTAATGCACACACAATATTGCTGGCGTTGTCCGATGCCACAAATCCACAGGAGAGTCCAATTGGGGTAAGCCATTCCGCGATGATCTTCCTCAGTTGCCGTAAGAGGTTTTCAGCTGTGTGCGTATTCTGGAAACCGGTGATACAAAGCGTAGCCTGCCTAGGAAAGAGTTGGCGTTTGCGAGATGCTGCTACTGGTGCCGCCGCTGCTGTTCTTGCGGCGGGAGTCCATACATCTACCCAGTGGGCTGTCACAGTCATATAGTCCTGACCCTGCCCTGCTCCACTTGTCCACATGTCCGTGGTTAAGTGGACATTGGGTACAGCTGCATTTTTTAGGACACTGGTGACTCTTTTTCTGAGGTCTGTGTAAATTTTCGGTATCGCCTGCCTAGAGAAATGGAACCTAGATGGTATTTGGTACCGGGGACACAGTACCTCCAACAAGTCTCTAGTTGGCTCTGCAGTAATGATGGATACCGGAACCATGGTTCTCACCACCCAGGATGCCAAGGCCTCAGTTATCCGCTTTGCAGTAGGATGACTGCTGTGATATTTCATCTTCCTCGCAAAGGACTGTTGGACAGTCAATTGCTTGGTGGAAGTAGTAAAAGTGGTCTTACGACTTCCCCTCTGGGATGACCATCGACTCCCAGCAGCAACAACAGCAGCGCCAGCAGCAGTAGGCGTTACACGCAAGGATGCATCGGAGGAATCCCAGGCAGGAGAGGAATCGTCAGAATTGCCAGTGACATGGCCTGCAGGACTATTGGCATTCCTGGGGAAGGAGGAAATTGACACTGAGGGAGTTGGTGGGGTGGTTTGCGTGAGCTTGGTTACAAGAGGAAGGGATTTACTGGTCAGTGGACTGCTTCCGCTGTCACCCAAAGTTTTTGAACTTGTCACTGTCTTATTATGAATGCGCTGCAGGTGACATATAAGGGAGGATGTTCCGAGGTGGTTAACGTCCTTACCCCTACTTATTACAGCTTGACAAAGGGAACACACGGCTTGACACCTGTTGTCCGCATTTCTGTTGAAATACCTCCACACCGAAGAGCTGATTTTTTTGGTATTTTCACCTGGCATGTCAACGGCCATATTCCTCCCACCGACAACAGGTGTCTCCCCGGGTGCCTGACTTAAACAAACCACCTCACCATCAGAATCCTCCTGGTCAATTTCCTCCCCAGCGCCAGCAACACCCATATCCTCCTCATCCTGGTGTACTTCAACACTGACATCTTCAATCTGACTATCAGGAACTGGACTGCGGGTGCTCCTTCCAGCACTTGCAGGGGGCGTGCAAATGGTGGAAGGCGCATGCTCTTCACGTCCAGTGTTGGGAAGGTCAGGCATCGCAACCGACACAATTGGACTCTCCTTGTGGATTTGGGATTTCGAAGAATGCACAGTTCTTTGCTGTGCTTTTGCCAGCTTGAGTCTTTTCATTTTTCTAGCGAGAGGCTGAGTGCTTCCATCCTCATGTGAAGCTGAACCACTAGCCATGAACATAGGCCAGGGCCTCAGCCGTTCCTTGCCACTCCGTGTGGTAAATGGCATATTGGCAAGTTTACGCTTCTCCTCCGACAATTTTATTTTAGGTTTTGGAGTCCTTTTTTTACTGATATTTGGTGTTTTGGATTTGACATGCTCTGTACTATGACATTGGGCATCGGCCTTGGCAGACGACGTTGCTGGCATTTCATCGTCTCGGCCATGACTAGTGGCAGCAGCTTCAGCACGAGGTGGAAGTGGATCTTGATCTTTCCCTAATTTTGGAACCTCAACATTTTTGTTCTCCATATTTTAATAGGCACAACTAAAAGGCACCTCAGGTAAACAATGGAGATGGATGGATACTAGTATACAATTATGGACGGACTGCCGAGTGCCGACACAGAGGTAGCCACAGCCGTGAACTACCGTACTGTACTGTGTCTGCTGCTAATATAGACTGGTTGATAAAGAGATGTCGTAGTATGTATGTATGAAGAAGAAAGAAAAAAAAACCACGGTTAGGTGGTATACAATTATGGACGGACTGCCGAGTGCCGACACAGAGGTAGCCACAGCCGTGAACTACCGTACTGTACTGTTTCTGCTGCTAATATAGACTGGTTGATAAAGAGATGTAGTAGTATGTATGTATAAAGAAGAAAGAAAAAAAAACCACGGGTAGGTGGTATACAATTATGGACGGACTGCCGAGTGCCGACACAGAGGTAGCCACAGCCGTGAACTACCGTACTGTACTGTGTCTGCTGCTAATATAGACTGGTTGATAAAGAGATGTCGTAGTATGTATGTATAAAGAAGAAAGAAAAAAAAACCACGGTTAGGTGGTATACAATTATGGACGGACTGCCGAGTGCCGACACAGAGGTAGCCACAGCCGTGAACTACCGTACTGTACTGTGTCTGCTGCTAATATAGACTGGTTGATAAAGAGATGTCGTAGTATGTATGTATGAAGAAGAAAGAAAAAAAAACCACGGTTAGGTGGTATACAATTATGGACGGACTGCCGAGTGCCGACACAGAGGTAGCCACAGCCGTGAACTACCGTACTGTACTGTGTCTGCTGCTAATATAGACTGGTTGATAAAGAGATGTCGTAGTATGTATGTATAAAAAAGAAAGAAAAAAAAACCACGGTTAGGTGGTATACAATTATGGACGGACTGCCGAGTGCCGACACAGAGGTAGCCACAGCCGTGAACTACCGTACTGTACTGTGTCTGCTGCTAATATAGACTGGTTGATAAAGAGATGTAGTAGTATGTATGTATAAAGAAGAAAGAAAAAAAAACCACGGGTAGGTGGTATACAATTATGGATGGACTGCCGAGTGCCGACACAGAGGTAGCTACAGCCGTGAACTACCGTACTGTGTCTGCTGCGACTGGATGATAAATAATGATATAAAAAAATATATATATATCACTACTGCAGCCGGACAGGTATATATATTATATAATGACGGACCTGCTGGAGACTGTCTGTCAGCAGAATGAGTTTTTTATAGAATAAAAAAAAAAACACCACACAAGTGAAGTCACACGACGAGTGTTTAACTTTTTCAGGCAATCACAATATAGTATACTACTAACTATACTGGTGGTCAGTGTGGTCAGGTCACTGGTCAGTCACACTGGCAGTGGCACTCCTGCAGCAAAAGTGTGCACTGTTTAATTTTAATATAATATGTACTCCTGGCTCCTGCTATAACCTATAACTGGCACTGCAGTGCTCCCCAGTCTCCCCCACAATTATAAGCTGTGTGAGCTGAGCACAGTCAGATATATAATATATACATAGATGATGCAGCACACTGGGCTGAGCAGTGCACACAGATATGGTATGTGACTGTCTTGTACTCCTGGCTCCTGCTATAACCTATAACTGGCACTGCAGTGCTCCCCAGTCTCCCCCACAATTATAAGCTGTGTGAGCTGAGCACAGTCAGATATATAATATATACATAGATGATGCAGGCATGCAGCACACTGGGCTGAGCAGTGCACACAGATATGGTATGTGACTGAGTCACTGTGTGTACCGTTTTTTTCAGGCAGAGAACGGATATATTAAATAAAACAACTGCACTGCTGGTGGTCACTGTGGTCAGTCACTAAACTCTGCACTCTCTACTACAGTATCAGCCTCAGGTCAATCTCTCTCTCTCTCTCCTAAATGGAGAGGACGCCAGCCACGTCCTCTCCCTATCAATCTCAATGCACGTGTGAAAATGGCGGCGACGCGCGGCTCCTTATATAGAATCCGAGTCTCGCGAGAATCCGACAGCGTCATGATGACGTTCGGGCGCGCTCGGGTTAACCGAGCAAGGCGGGAAGATCCGAGTCGCTCGGACCCGTGAAAAAAAACATGAAGTTCGTGCGGGTTCGGATTCAGAGAAACCGAACCCGCTCATCTCTAGTTTGCACTCAAGTCCGGTTCCAGTACAGTTGCATTCTAATCTGGTTTGTTCTGTTCCAGTCCGGTTGCATTACAATCTGGTTCCAGTCTCCCAGTTCAAGCGCGGTCAGCCCTCCAGTTTGGTTCTTATCCAGAAGTGTCATCATTGGTTCCAGCTGAACCTTGCTTAACATTGGTCCTGTTAACCCTCGCTCATCACCCTGCCGTGTTTCTTACCAAGTAAGGAGAGTGTTATATTACTACCCACAGTATCCATCCAGTACTCAGCCGGTTAATCTGCTACTACACTCCTCCCTACTACATTCACCATCCTGTCATCAACACCAAAGTCCCTGGTGTTCCAGTGGTCAGGATATGGCTCTCTGCCGAGACCTGGGTTCGATTCCCGGTCAGAGATTGCTCTTTACCTCTCCATTGCACTGCCCTTCAAACCAGCCAACTCCGCACATAGGGGGTAATTCTGACCAGATCGCACGCTGCAGTTTATCGCAGCGGTGCGATTGTGTCAGAACTGCGCATGCGCCGGCGCCACAGTGCGCTGGCGCATGCCAGATGGCCGAAGGCTGTGGGCCGCTACGATCGCCTCTGCCTGATTGACAGTCAGAGGAGGTCGCTGGGCGGAGGGGGGGCGCGGAACAGTGGCAATTGGCCGCCATTTTGTGGACGCAGGCGTGGCTGAACCGAACAGGGGGGCAGGCTGCAGCGGCTGCGTGATGTCAGCCGCAGCGGCTGCGGGCTGGGGAGCGATGAGTCGGGAGCTGCGCTGGTCGGGAGCTACTCTTGAAGTGCAAAGGCATCGCCGCTGTGCGATGCCTTTGCACTTCTGCGGGGGGGGGGGGGCGGCACTGACATGCAGGGCGGGATAGCCCTGTGCTGGGCGTCCCCCCGCATGTCAGTGTGAATGATCGCAGCTGTGCTAAATTTAGCACAGCTACGATCATCTCGGAATGACCCCCCATAGTCTTCCAGTTGCCTGCAAAGATTTTACATAGACTCCAGGTTCACAAAACAAACAGTCATGACACCCAACAGCCAGCATTTTTATTGCATCTTGTTGTAAGCCCATTGGGGTAGGGACTGATGTAAATTAATGACTTACTAAGTAATATATAAATGCTAGTCTGCAACAGGGAAGGAGGCAGAGGGAGGCAACCATTATGCCTTCATGCAAATGTCATCAGAGGTGGAAGTCAGCTTAACATAGCTGCAACTAAACATTGTGGTGCCCTGTGCCAAAAAGAGCATTGGTGCCTCCCTCATAATTGAAATAAGGATAGCAAAAAAATAAAAGGGTGTGGTTTTGCAAGGAATTGGCATGGCCACAGAATTGTACTAGTTCACTTTACACCGCACAGTTGTGTCAGTTATTCACATTACACATCACAGTAGTGTTCATTAGTCACATTACACTGCACAGTTGTGTCAGTTATTCACATTACACATCACAGTAGTCACATTACACAGCACAGTAGTGTCCATTAGTCATATGACACTGCACAGTAGTGTCCGTTATTCACATTACACTACACAGTAGTGTCCATTAATCACAGTATACCGCAAAGTAGTGTACATTAGTCACATTACACCGCACAGTAGTGTCCATTAGTCACATTACACTGCACAGTAGTGTCCATTAGTCACATTACACTGCACAGTAGTGTCCATTAGTCACAGTACACCGCACAGAAGTGCCCGTTCGCTCCTATCTCTCCTTGCATCTGCACTATCCAGGTGAGCGTCATCTGTAATAACACAGTGATAATGTTATGAGCCGTGGTCGTGGATCACCCTCAGTGCAGGTCCCAGTTGTTGCCTGCATTTTAATACACTATACTGCAAATCTGTGTGTATGTAGCAAATTAAACATAGGTGATTTGGTCATATTTTGATCAAAACATCTAAGCTTGCAGCCCATAACCAAGGCACCCCAATAGTCTACAAGTCCTCAATCTAGCATATATGTGCAGCACACCATTACATTGCAGTTAAATGTACTTAGGGCACGCGGCAGACAGTGCATCTCCAGGGACATGGCAGAGGTCGGATAGGCGGCAGACAGTGCTTCTCCATGGATGTAGCCAAGGTCAGGGCAGTGGGCAGACAATGCATCTCCAGGGACATGGCAGAGGTTGGATAGGTGGCCAACAGTGCTTCTCCATGGATGTAGCCAAGGTTGAGGCAGGGGGTAGACAGTGCATCTTTAGGCACACAGCTGAGATCAGGGCAGGCGGTAGACTGTACATCTTCTTGGACGTAGGTTAGGTTGGGGCAGACAGCAGAATGTGTATCTCCAGTGATGTAGCTAAAGTCAGGGCATGTAGTAGACAGTGCATCTCCAGGAATGTAGCCGATGTCGGGGCAGGTGGCAGACAGTACATCTCCAAAGATGTAGCCGATGTCAGGGCAGGCAGGAGACAGTGCATGTCCAGGGACATAGCTAAGGTTGGGGCAGGTGGCTGATAAAGCTAAAAGTTTATCGTATATAATACCCTTTATGAGGTCTAAGAACACTGTACGCTATTTATGTATGAAGTACCGTAAGGGTACGCTAGTTGCGTAACAATCGCTTTGCCGTGATCGAGACGCTCAAGCGTCACGTTCACTCACGGCCAAGAGATCACAGGCAGGCACGTTATTGGCTGTTAACTAAAGTAATGATTCGCTATAGCGTAGCGAACGCTCGGGACCACGAGGAGATCACCAGCGGAGCTGGCGCTCACTATATTAAACCTTTGTATCTAAACCATAAACAGTGTATTGTGCAGTAAAACCTTAGTGTAATGTTAGAGAGTAAATGCAACACAGTATAACCTTATTACCTTAAAAGCTGTTTGAGCGTCACCGACGCTCTGAGAATACTTAATACTATAAGAAACACACAGATACCGTGCTCAGGGTCCAACGCCTAAAATATATATTATGAATGCTATACTTGCAAAAGAGTTAAACACAATACAAGTCATACACTACAATATAACATAGACTACCTAACCAGATAACTACACAGGAAATACAATACAATACAATTTAAGGGAAAATGAGTGAGAAAGAGAAGGAGAGAGAGAGAGAGAGAAATTGAGAGAGATTGGCCCACAATAACAAGAAGATCAATATAGTTGCGGAGAAACACTTATGCACAAGGGGAAACGATCGCATGCGCCTCGATATCCAGCTCCCGATTATCAGCAATGAGAACCGTTGAAGAGAGTGAACTGGATATGGTCGGCCTGCCTATTTATGCCCCACACACAATACAATTCAATGGTCCCTACAATCTCATTGTTCATTGGACACAGGAATTCGGCTTCGCATTATAACAAAAGGTCATAGGTTGATTCATACAGGTGGGCTGTGACTATTTCCAACTGCTCAGGTGGGAGGGAAACTGGGTTTCCCGCCGCATGGGTAATAAAGTGCAAATAAAGTAAATGTTCATAAACTTCTTATGTCCATAACTATTCGCACGAGCGATTGATCTGCTTCAAACCAACACCGGAATATTTCTAATTAAATATTCTTCCGATGGATACTAAACACCACTGTATTACTCCTGTCTGACCCTTCGTATCAAACAAAGAGGGATTTCTCTGTTCATGAACATTCTATATTAACCAAACTTTCAGAATCTATCAAAGGGACCATGATCTACAAAATACATTATTAGTGAAAATATGTAATGATTGAGTCGCACGCTACGATCGCATAAACTCTACCGTAAATACGCATACCATGCGCCTGCGGGTGCCCGCGACTGTGAGTATGCGCACGTACGGGAGAGCGTACGCATGCGCAGCACGGACCAGTATGAGGTGCAAATATGGCAGTGTGTGTAGAGATATTTTTTCTGACTTTGACATGGCATACAGTGCCTCTTCATGGATAATGCAGAGGTCGGGGCAGGGAGTAGACAGTGCATCTGGAGGGACGTAGCCAAGGTTGGGGGAGGCTGCACACAGAGTATCTGCAGTGATACAGCAAAGTTCAGTGCAGGCAGCAGACAGTGCATCTCCAGGGATGTAGCAGAGGTCAGGACAGGTGGCAGAAAGTGCATCTCCAGAGTCATAGCTGAGTGTGGGGCAGGCAGCAGCCATATCAGGAACAAGATGTATTCAGGACTGCTGATCTTTTTAATTTATGTTAGTGCAGGTCTTAGTCTGATAGTATGTTATCTGCTTCCACTGCCACATTATGATAAGTTTCACCCCATATAGGGCACACAAATTGCACATAAACAAATTGATTATGGTGCATGGCTGGAATTTGTTCTTTTAAAACGTAACTTTTGGGCACAGGAATTAGCTTATTGTAATTTAGATCCATGGAGTCCTTGTGTAGTGTGACTAGGGATGCTGTTTTTCCAGTCTATCTCTACCCAATTAATTGACGAGAAGAAGCCGGACGAACTGATCCATGCACTGGAGCTTGGATAAAATATCCTTTGTTTCAGGATCAGTAAGGCCTTCATATGTTGGTTCATCTGCAATAATTATTGCTTCTGCCTCTGAAGCGGACTCTCCAGGGAAAGGGTATAAACTCATGATGAGTGTATATAAAATGACACCAAATGCAAACCAGTCTACTCCTGCATTGTATGGCTGGTTCTTCATGACTTCAAGAGCATTATAGCCAGGTGTCCCAGGATTAGTTTGTCCATCCACATCCAAAAAAGCCATTCCAAAGTCTGTGATCTTAACATGGCCATCTGTTATCAGCAAAATGTTGTTCAGTTTTATGTCACTGTGAATTATAGTTCTTGAACTGCAATCCACAAACCAGTTCAGCTGCAATAAACTTTATTGTGAGAGGTCAAGGTCTGAGGGCTCATTCACGAAATCAAACAGATCCCCTCCTCCAGGCAGTTCCATTAAACAGTATAGATAACTCTCTTTGTGGAAGGCTGCACAGCCATGGATCGCAAAAATGCTCTCATATGCAAACTGAAGGACCCAACACTTGAACAAACTGTCCTCAAACTCTATTAGTACTCTCTTCTTTAGGATTTTAACTGCTACTCTTTCCTGACGAATATCATGCATTGCAAGCACCACTTTGCCATAGCCTCCCTCTCCAAGTATTGAGCAGAATGTGAATTTGACTACTGTTAAAGAGATACTCTCTATGCTTTGGTGGCTGGTGGGCATAGTACAGCTCTCTTCTGCAGTTTGATATCCCGGTGGGATGCTTGGTTGACCTCTGCTAATAGCTGTCATTAACTGGTTTTTCTTCTTTTTCAGGAATCCTGCAATACTGTCCCAGTGTCTTTCTATAGCTGCTTTGTGTGATTTCTTTTTAGCCATCTCTCCCCCCCCCCTCCTTCCACCCGGATCTTCAGCAATGTCATAGGTTTCTCTGTGCCTCACTTGCCAAAATATGAGACATCTGTATTCATGGTTTTATGAACTGATCTCATTTTTTTCAGAACTCCTGTAAACCTGCACCAGTTTCTCTGTACACCTGCAACAAATGCAATCTTCCTGTCTCACATAGGATGCCACTAAGACCTTTATCCACTCACTGGTAACCTCCAGACTGGTCTATTTTAATCATCTCCTACTACAGTATATCTGGCATCCCTGACAAACAGCCTCTCTCCACTCCAATCTACCCTCAATGCTGCTGTCTGGCTTATCTTCCTCACCAAATGTAGTACGTCCACCTCCCCTCTCTTACAAGCTTCACTGGTTCCCCATTCACTTCAGAATCCAATTCAAGATTCTTACACTCACTTACAAATCCCTAACCCACTCCTCTCCCATTTACATTTCTGACCTTATCTCCCTTTACACTCCCGCACATCCTCTTTGCTCCGCTAATGCACGCTGCTTCTCCGGTCTACTGATTACTTCCTCCCACTCCTACCCCCAAGATTTTGCACATGCCGTTGCCTTTCTCTGAAGTTCTCTACTTCTTCCCCTCAGACTCTCCACCTCTTTATAATATGTCAAACAGCCTTTCAAGACCCAGTTCTTCAACAAACCCAGCAAACTCTCATCCTAAGCCCTCTGTCCCATGCTCACTGTCTACCCCACCTATGTCACTCATGTATGTCTGTCTCTTCCCTATAGAATGTAAGCTCTCTCGAGCAGGGCCCTCTTCCATTATGTGCTTTTCATTCTCTTACTTAAACTATCTTATACTCCATACTGCCTTCAACTGCACCAAATCCCTTGGTTTTCTGCTACCCTGAAACTTATTTCAGTGTCATCTGCTGATGCAGCAATAAGTAATATTCCCTGTACTTGTCCTATATTGTCTTAAACTGTTAGTCACTGTTTTCTTGTTTTACTTATTTGTTTATGTACTCTGTAATTGGGTGCTGCGGATCCCTTGTGACACCATATAAATATAGGTGGTTATTATTATTATTATTATTATTATTATTATGTGTGCAGATGTGCTTAGTCCTTTAGGTCACCTACATTATGGAAGTTGATGTATATGAAAGTTTCATCTTGTACAAATTCTAAACTGTGTAAATGGAGAAAGCATCCTTATTCCCCTTATCTAGAATGTACTTGTGTCCATATTAAGACACCAAAATTAATGTTGGAGAATCTCTCAACTTTAGAGAGTGGGCAGGGATGTAACTAGACACTTTAGTGCCCCAAGCAAGAAAAAGCACTGGCATACGCCCTTACATTTTGGATGCACGGTATATATATATATATATATATATATATATATACTGCTCAAAAAAATAAAGTGAACACTAAAATAACATCCTAGATCTGAATGAATTAAATATTAAATACTTTGTTCTTTACATAGTTGAATGTGCTGACAACAAAATCACACAAAAATTATCAATGGAAATCAAATTTATTAACCCATGGAGGTCTGGATTTGGAGTCACACTCAAAATTAAAGTGGAAAAACACACTACCGGCTGATCCAACTTTGATGTAATGTCCTTAAAACAAGGCAAAATGAGGCTCAGTAGTGTGTGTGGCCTCCACGTGCCTATATGACCTCCCTACAATGCCTGGGCATGCTCCTGATGAGGTGGCGGATGGTGTCCTGAGGGATCTCCTCCCAGACCCGGACTAAAGCATCCGCCAACTCCTGGACAGTCTGTGGTGCAACGTGGCGTTGGTGGATGGAGCGAGACATGATGTCCCAGATGTGATCAATTGGATTCAGGTCTGGGGAACAGGCGGGCCAGTCCATAGCATCAATGCCTTCATCTTGCAGGAACTGCTGACACACTCCAGCCACATGAGATCTAGCATTGTCTTGCATTAGGAGGAACCCAGGGCCAACCGCACCAGCATATGGTCTCACAAGGGGTCTGAGGATCTCATCTCAATACCTAATGGCAGTCAGGCTACCTCTTTCGAGCACATGGAGGGCTGTGCGGGCCCCCAAAGAAATGCCACCCCACACCATTACTGACCCACTGCCAAACCGGCCATGATGGAGGATGTTGCAGGCAGAACGTTCTCCTTGGCGTCTCCAGACTCTGTCACGTCTGTCACATGTGCTCAGTGAGAACCTGCTTTCATCTGTGAAGAACACAGGGCGCCAGTGGCGAATTTGCCAATCTTGGTGTTCTCTGGCAAATGCCAAATGTCCTGCATGGTGTTGGGCTGTAAGCACAACCCTCACATGTGGATGTCAGGCTCTCATACCACCCTCATGGAGTCTGTTTCTGATCGTTTGAGTAGACACATGCACATTTGTGGCTTGCTGGAGGTCATTTTGCAGGGCTCTGGCAGTGCTCCTCGCACAAAGGCAGGGGGAGCGGTCCTGCTGCTGGGTTGTTGCCCTCCTACGGCCTCCTCCACATCTCCTGATGTACTGGCCTGTCTCCCGGTAGCGCCTCCATGCTCTGGACACTACGCTGACAGACACAGCAAACCTTCTTGCCTCAGCTCGCATTGATGTGCCATCCTGGATGAGCTGCACTACCTGAGCCACTTGTGTGGGTTGTAGACTCCGTCTCATGCTACCACTAGAGTGAAAGCACCGCTAGCTTTCAAAAGTGACCAAAACATCAGCCAGAAAGCATAGGAGCTGAGAACTGGTCTGTTGTCACCACCTGCAGAACAACTTCTTTATTGGGGGTGTCTTGCTAATTGCCTATAATTTCCACCTGTGGTCTATTCCATTTGCACAACAGCATGTGAAATTGATTGTCAATCAGTGTTGCTTCCTAAGTGAACAGTTTGATTTCACAGAAGTGTGATTGACTTGGAGTTACATTGTGTTGTTTAAGTGTTCCCTTTATTTTTTTGAGCAGTGTATATATATATATATATATATATATATATATATATATATATATACACACACACACATATACACACACATATACACACACCGACACACACACAGATGTGTACTCACACATCTTTGCTGCAATGTGTTTGTGTCACAGGTTGCCATTCCTGGTATGGTGTACCATAGCGGGAGAGTGCACGCTCCCACTACTTACTATGGGAAATAGACACTTTGTGGTCGCAGGCAGTGGGGAGCGATGCTCCCGCTCTCAGGGGCGTAACTAGGGTCTTCGACGCCCAGGGCAAGATGAAAAACGCCCCCCCCCCCAAAAAAAAAAACAACAACACAGAAATATAAAGAACACTGAACACTGTATGCGCGCCGAAGAAGTGGGTGTGGCCACATGCCAGAAGGGGAATAGCCACTGAAAATGGGCTGTGCCAACATAACACTCCACCCGTTCACCCGTCTCTCATCACTATGGTAACATTCCTTTCCATTGCATAGACACCTTACTTATATGATGGTTTCTCACGATGTGGAACCTCTGAAGAAATGCATCCTCCTTGGGAAGAAGGCGTCATCAGTTGGTATTCACTATTCATGTACAGTAAGTCACATCGCCTGGAAGATACTTCTTTGTGTAGGAATATTAACAAGGTCATCATCATAAAATAGCGGTTCAACCACACACATGCCCCCCGTGTCACTTGCTGCATCTCTCAGCCACACCATCATCTCCTTCCTGCATCTCTCAGCACACCATCACCTCCCCACCGTGTCATTTCTCAGCACACCATCACCTCCCCCTGAGTCGTCTTTCTGCACACCATCACCTCCCTGTCTGTCATTTCTAAACACACCGTCACTTCCCTGTCTGTCATCTCTCAGCACACCATCACCTTCCTGTCTGTCGTCTCTCAGCACACCATCACCTCCCCGTGTCGTCTCTCAGCACACCATCACCTCCCCCTGCTTTGTCTCTCAGCACACCATCACCTCCCCCTGCTTTGTCTCTCAGCACACCATCACCTCCCCCTGTCTCGTCTCTCAGCACACCATCACCTCCCTGTATCGTCTCTGCACACCATCAGCACGCATTGACTCCCCCTTCATTCTATGGGTGTTACCCACTATCAATGACCGCTAGGGTAATTTTATCGCTGGGGGCTATCCAATTAGTCCCGATGCCGGCACTTGTCAGGGATTATGCTTCAGGTGCCTCAGGCATCCGAAGCATAATCCGCGATAAGTGTCCTGCTGGAACTGCGACAACACATAGGATTGGGAATTTATCCCCATTCCCATGTATTATTGCACCATTGCAGGTCACAGTTTGGCCAATAAAAACGGCCTGTAATTGGACACCGTGATAATGACCATTGGTCATTAATCGCTATAACTGCCCATTTTTATCAGACGAAACAGCATCGGGGCTAATTAGCTACCCCTCTATGTCTCTCTGTGTCCCTTCCCCACCTTCATTCTTTGCTTTACTGTGTCCCCCTGTGTATCCCCCCTACGCCTTCATTCTTTGTCTCTCTGTGACTCCCCCCCTTTATTCTATGCCTCTCTTCGTGTATACCTCCCCCATGCTATGCCTCTCTCTGCGTGTCTAGATTAATTCCCCCCTTACCCCTCACCTCTGAAGCCGGCAGGGACTATGAGGACTGGCTGCAGACAGGTCATGGAGCAAGATGCTGGCATTGCGGTCACGCTCCCAGCAGCAGCCCTAGCAAGGAGGGAGGCTAGGAGCTGCTGCTGCTGCAGTAACGCCACCGAGCACCATGGCGGCAAAATTGTGCCAGGTGCAGGTGGTGGCGGCTGCAAGTAGAGGGATGCGGAAGCAGCTGCGAGTGGGCGGTCAGGCGGTAGCGGATGCTGGTGCGTGGGCAGGTGAAATGTCCTGGCCAGCGGCACCCCCCCAGGGCGTGCCCACCACAGTGCCCAGGGAATGCACCCTGCTCACCCTACCCTTGTTATGCCACTGCTCCTGTTGCAAGAGGGGGAGATGGCTGCACTCAATAGGAAGGAGTAGCTGTGCTCCTGCAACCCGTTATTATAAGCAATGTTTCTCTGCGACATTCGCGGGAGCTTGCTTATGCATACTCCTGCTAATATTAGCAAAACAATACACTGCTTCTGCCATGCTGTAGCGCAATGCATATGCAACAGCGCCACGCCAAGAAGCAATTTGTGGCAAAGATAAGGACACATATATAGAAATATATATATATCTTAACAGCAGTGTAGGCCCCTGGGCACAGCAATGCACTGGGGCCCCTACCCACCCATCAGCAGTAGGGGTGGGGGGTGCTATCAGTGGCAGCTTTGATGTCCCGCGGGGGGTAGGGGGGTTCTATCTTTCACTCAGCATGTAGGAGAAATAATTTCTGCTAATTACTCCTTTTCTGCACAAATGGGGCAAGAAGGAGAACACTAAACTGTATAAGGGGACATTGTGCTAAATGAAGGGGCCCTGGAACATGACTTCCAGGGTGTTAGGGGGTGTTTAATACACAGGGGAGGGGTGGATAGTGGAGTGGGCTTAATATTCATCATTTTCCAGGGGTCAGGGCAGCTTGCTTTACTGCAGATATCTCCAGTTCCTGGAAATAGATTTCTTAGCTTTAATGGGATAAAAAAAATCTAGAGAGTCCCACCTATCAGTAGGTACTGGGGACTTGGGGATCAGACTTCAGGAGCCAGAGCAATCCACCAACAAAAACATAAAACTGTATATTAGGCGTAGTGGAGCTGGAGCAGGGACCAGCTGCTTGAAGGCTGATATCTCTGGTTCTGGGCATAGTAGAGACAAGCTGCCAGTGTCCACTGAAAGGGGAGAGTCCCAGCTTTTGGATTATACCCTCAGAAAAACTATTAAGTCAGACAGAACCTGAGATATCTGGCTTGGAAGAGCAATTACCAGGCTTGGATGGGGACCAATGATTTGAAGTCGGATATCTCCGGTTCCCCAGGGCCGATTTTGAAAATTCTGGTGCCCCTGGAAAGAGGGGACCATCAGCTATCAGCCTAGGGCCCTTCTACTCCTGGGGCCCATGGGCAAGAGCCCATACAAAAAGATGGCCCTGTGTATAGATATAAAGATATATATATATTTTTTTTTTTTTTTTTTTTATAGAATGCCTATACTTACAGAACACTGGAAAGAAAATGGACTTGGATACCAATCCTCTTATAACAACATTTATGCACTTCATTTTAGAGTTCTTTAAGTGTAATTAAGTTACATTTACCCTTTAATTTAAATCACACATTTCTTAGCAGTCATACCTAGGACCTTCTGTCACATCCTCCTTTATTTGAAGCACACACTTCAAAATACTATAATACTCAGGATTCAAATCCATGACCTTCCATATTGCAGTCAGAGAGCTATGTGCTCCTGTATGTGAAGTATGAGAGTATTTGGAAATTTTTGCCTTAAATAAAGGAGTGTGTGACTTAGGGAAGTGAGGGGGAATGGGGGCATACTGGTCATGCCAGGGATTAAAGTGGAGGAAGTTGCAAGTGAGATTGATTAAAACAGAAAATTGACAGGTGCTGCAGAACAGTGCCCCCTGCCTTGATGTGCTCTGTGCGGTGGCATTTGTCGCACGACTCAAGTTACAGCCCTGGTGTTTAATAGAATTATTTTCATAACTGCATCATTCAATATTAATTTAGCAAAACCTCTATTATTTTTCATCATGTTCTGTCATATTTTGAGTCCTTGCTAATCAGATCTGTATTTGCTATGTAATGTACATAGATAACAGAAAATTCTACTTAAAATTGTATCAAAGTAACTTTCATATTACATCAATCTCGCTTACCATTATAAACAGGAATATGTGCATGTATTAGTAAAACACTTGAGCTAACAAACTTTCTAATGTATTAAAATGAAATAAAACTCCTTCATTTTTTTCCAGGAAGAAGCAGGGTGCTATTTATAGTATTTTCCAGTTTCTGTGTGGCGTTGTTTTTTCCCATGTATGCAACTGTCATGTAAAGTATTTGATGGTTGGAAAGTCTGCTACTTCTTCATTACATTTGCAGTATGACAATCAGGGCCGGTGCTAGGGTGTTCGGCGCCCCCCTGCAAACTATAAATTTGCGCCCTCCCATACTTTACGGCACACAAAGAAGAAGGGTGTGTGGTCTCACAAGGATGTGGCGTGGCCACACAATAGTATCCCCATTTCAAATTACTCCACACAGTAGCATAATCCTATTCACATTACACCGCATGCAGTAGTGCCGTTTATACGCATAGTGCCCCCAGTAGTAGCGCAACTGACATGCATAGTGCCCCCCAGTAATAGCGCAGATAACACACATAGGGGGATATTCAATTTGGTCCGAAGAGACATCGGGAGTAAAAACCCCCGATGTTTCTTCGGGTGCTGCGGTCGGGCTATTTAATTTGCTCGGCCGGTAACAAGTCCTCTTACACCCGAAAACACACAGGTTCAGTGAAACCTGTGTGTTTTCGGGTGAAACAGCCCCGTTTTCGGTTGAAAACGGGGCTGTTATCGGGCATTTTGCTTCGCCTGCCGGAGGCAGGTGAAGCAAAACCCCCGATAAGCAGCGGCACGCGCCGGCTTATCGGGGCCAATTAAATAGCCCCCACCGGCCGATACTTATCACCCGGCACCCCGGGCCAAATTGAATATCCCCAATAGTGCCCCAAGGAGTAGCGCTGCTTATATGCATAGTGCCCCAATAAGAGTGCCACTGACACACATAGTGCCCCCAGTAGTAACGCTGCTTATACACAGTGCCCCCAGTAGTTGTGCTGCTTATACAGTCCCCCCAGCAGTTGTGCTGCTTATACACAGTCCCCCCAGTAGTTGTGCTGCTTATATACAGTGCCCCCAGTAGTTGTGCTGCTTATACAATGAGCCCCCGTAGTTGTGCCAGTGGCGGAACTATCGACTCTGGGCCCAGGTGCAACAAAATGCTTTGGTCCCCCCTCATCCTGTCCAAGTCCACCCCCTCACCCCTGGAAAGGATCTGGTGAGGGAGACCTGCTCAAGGCCAGGGAAATAGATACCTAGCAACAGTGCTGTAACTATACATCTTAGTGCTGTGTGCAAGAAGCAGCATCGGAGCCCCCCGTCCATGTAAAACAGGGGCAGTGCTCGCCGTAGGGGTGCGCAAAAAATGTAGGGGCATGGCTTTATGGGGAAGGGGTGTAACCACAAAATAATACCAATTCATATAACGGTGCACAGTAGTCTCCATTATTCAAAGTACGCCGCACAGTAACACCACTACAACAGGTAGAGTCCCTTTTACACATTACGGCGGGCAGATTCCCATTTTTACACATTACGGCGGGCAGATTCCCATTTTTACACATTACGGCAGACAGAGTTCACCTTTTACACATTACGGCAGACAGCGTCCCCTTTTTACACATTACGGCAGACAGCGTCCCGTTTTTACATATTACGGCAGACAGTCCCCCTTTTTACACATTACGGCAGACAGCGTCTCGTTTTTACACATTACGGCAGACAGTCCGCCTTTTTACACATTACGGCAGACAGCATCCCCTTTTTACACATTACGGCAGACAGTCCCCCTATTTACACATAACGGCAGACCGCGTCCCCTTTTTTACACATTATAGCAGAGTCCCCTTTTTTACACATTACGGCAGACAGTCCCCCTTTTTACACATTAGTAACATAGTAACATAGTATCTGAGGTTGAAAAAAGACAATTGTCCATCGAGTTCAACCTATTTGTGGTGTCCTATGCATGATGATTTGACTAAAATTTCTGACTGATGCTGCTGTCAGCCATTGCATTTTATCCCTATTTATAGTAACTATAATGCATGACTATGCACCATACCCCTGGATATCCTTATCCAATAGGAATTTATCTAACCCATTCTTAAAGGTGTTGACAGATTCCGCCATTACAACTCCCTCGGGCAGGGAATTCCAAACACGTATTGTCCTTACCGTGAAAAAGCCTTTACGCCGTATTGTGCGGAATCTCCTTTCCTCTAACCTGAGCGAGTGTCCACGAGTCCTCTGTGTTGATCTAACCAAAAACAGGTCCCGCGCAAGCTCTGTGTATTGTCCCCTTATATATTTGTAGATGTTGATCATATCCCCTCTTAGTCTCCGCTTTTCCAATGTAAACATGCCTAGTCTTTCAAGCCTTTCCTTGTATTCTATCGTCTCCATGCCCTTAATTAGTTTGGTCGCCCTCCTCTGTACCTTTTCAAGCTCCAGGATATCCTTTTTGTAGTACAGTGCCCAGAACTGTACACAGTATTCAAGGTGTGGCCTCACTAGTGATTTATATAACGGGAGTATAATACTCTAGTCCCTAGCATCAATACCCCGTTTTATGCATGCTAATATCTTATTAGCCTTCTTTGCTGCAGTCCTACTTTGGGTACTACTGCTTAGCTTGCTATCTATGAGGACACCTAAGTCCTTTTCCAGTACAGAATCCCCTAATTTTACCCCATTTAGTAGGTAGGTGTAATTTTTGTTCTTGTTACCACAGTGCATTACCTTACACTTGTCTGTGTTGAAGCGCATTCTCCATTTGGCTGCCCATGCTTCTAATTTAACTAAGTCGTTCTGAAGAGACTCGGCATCCTCCTCTGTATTTATAGCCTTACACAATTTGGTATCATCTGCAAAAATTGACACCATGCTCTCTAGACCTTCTGTTAGGTCGTTAATGAAAATATTGAACAATAGCGGTCCTAATACTGAGCCTTGCGGCACACCACTTAGCACTTCAGTCCAAGTTGAAAAAGATCCATTAACCACAACGCGCTGCTTCCTATTATCTAACCAGTTTTTGACCCAAGTGCATATTGTGCTTCCTAGCCTAGAGTCCCCTTTTTTACACATTATGACAGACAGTCCCCCTTTTTACACATTACGGCAGACAACGTCCCCTTTTTTACACATTACGGCAGAGAGTGTCCCCCTTTTTACACATTACGGCAGACAGCGTTCCCTTTTTACACATTACGGCAGACAGAGTCCCCTTTTTTACACAAATTACGGCAGACAGCGTCCCCTTTTTACACATTACGGCAGACAGCGTCCCCTTTTCTGCTGCGGGGTACACTGGGCTCCACAAGGATGGACAATGGGGTGTAGAGTAGGATCTTGATCAGAGGCACCAACAGGCTCAAAGCTTTGACTATTCCCAGAATGTACAGCGCCGCCTCCCCTATAACCCCGCCTCCCTGCACAGGAGCTCAGTTTTGTAGTTGGTGCTGCAGTAAGCAGGCACATAGCAGAGGTGCTGCTCCAGGCAGCCCTAAGAAGAGCTTTATTTTGAAGAAAAAAGTGAAGACTTCAAGGGCAGTAACGTCAGAAGACATTCACTTCTGCAGCTCCAGCTCTCCCCAGCGGCGCTGTACACTCCCGAGCCCTGGTTGCCGGGTAACTACAGCAGGAGGCTCCGGTTTTCTTCACGTCAGGCACACACGACGGGGGCTCTCCGGGATCGCGTGTCCACGCTTCAGGAGGTGGTAAGTGGGTCCCGCTTGTGTGACCCGGTTTTTATCGCGATCCGGCGCGGTCAGTGGGAGGCGGGCCGCGCTCGCTGGCGGTGGACACTGTGGCAGTACAGGCAATCCCACTAGATCACCAGGGCATGGGTGCAGGTCAGGTTTTCTCTCTAAACCATTTTCAGTAGCCCACCGTTACCGATGGTTTTGCCAGCAGGGGGATAAGGCTTAGACCTGGAGCCCCTTCCCCAGCCCCAGGGCACCATTTCCCGCAAATGTTCCCGCCCTGGAGCTGCATATCTGTCTCTCCCTCACTCCCTGTCAGTGTCTGGGCGCCATTATCCCTCAGCTTCACTGTTCCTGGGACTGCTTGGGCAAATCCTCCTGTGTAAAGCCGCCTGGTTGTCAGTGCTGTGACTTTACATGACACCTAAGTATTCTACCTGCCTTTTTAGACAGTGCTAGTTAAGAAAGAGTGCATTTAGTCAGGGTTTTCTAGTACAATTACCCTGTGATATACATCCAGTTCTTACTGTGCAGTGTTATATCTATTGACTATATAGCTATATATATAAGCTAGTCCAGTGCAGTATTATTGTTAGTAATAACCTCTGCATTGTACAAACTGTGACTATCTGTGTGTGCATTAGATAGCTGAGTGGTGTCCATTTCGTGTCTTTCACTCAACTTGCTGTCCCTATATTCTATAACCTGAGGGGGCTTGGTGCGTCAGGTTTTATATTGATATAGGATTTTCACAAAGATATACTTTAATACGTATTTTTCTCTGTGATTTAGTCACCATATCTCTCCTTTATCTCTGCTAGTGCTGACTACACTGCGCAGGGGTTTAGGTAAGAGGTATTGTGCTGCTGCCAATTGTACTGTGTTACCTGATACTGCAAGTTATATCATGTCTGCTTCTGAGGGTAACGGTTCTGGGGCTGAATACACTGCCGGTGTTTCTGAAGCCACAGATCCCTATGGGGAGATTATAGCAGCTGTGGGCTCTGGTTCTGGGGGCTCCTTGCCCCCCAGTGGGACTGTGGCAACGGACGTACCTAATGACCTACCATGGGCCGCTTTTTCCACGCTTCTACATACGCTAGTTAATAAACTAACACCCCCCTATGGGACCCCCAATGCCGGTACAACCGTATGTGGTCCCTGCAGCTAACCCGCCGTTGGCGGACGATTTATCTGCTCAATTGAAGAAGTTGAACCAGTCCCTGACTACTAATAAGTCTGACCATTGCTCGCCTAAGTCCAAGGGGTCCTCTAAGCGAGCGCTTGTCTCCTCACAATCCACTGCTGTCACTGACACCTCGTCTGATGAAGACTGCACTTACACTGACCCCTCAGGTTCTGACTCAGATACGGCTGATGGGGAGGGTAGTTCACATGTGGATGTTCCTGATCTTTTGGAGGCTATTAAGTTAATTCTACAGATTACGGATGATCCCGAGCTATCCGTCCCTCCCAAGAAACCAGATAGGTTCAAGCGTCAGAAGGTGGTTAAACAAGTTTTATCTCACTCTGATCACCTAGTGGATATATGTCAGGAACCCTGGGAAAACCCGGGTACGAAGTTTGTGCCTCAAAAGAAGATGCTGGCTCGCTATCCCATCGCACCAGAGCTGTCTAAGAATTGGGAAACGCCTCCTCCAGTAGACTCACATGTGGCTAGGATGGTGGTTTCCTCAGCTCTACCTGTCACTACCGTCACGTCTCTAAAAGAGCCTACGGATAAACGTGTGGAGGGTTGTCTGAAAGCGATTTACATCCTCATGGGTGCTGCACAAAGGCCCACTATTGCAGCAACATGGGCTGCAGAGGCTATTGAAGCATGGGCCTTGGAGTTAGAAGCTGAAATCTCTTCTGACCATGCTAGACAATGCTTGTCATATATTGTCACAGTTTCTTGCTATATTAAAGAGGCGGCTTCTGATGCCGGTATCCTAGCAGCCAAGGCCTCTACTACGTCAGTCCTGGCTCGCCGGATATTGTGGCTGAGATCCTGGTCTGTGGATCTGGACTCTAGAAAAACCCTGGAGGTACTCCCTTTCAAGGGAGATATTCTGTTTGGGGAGGACTTAAATAAGATAGTGGCTGACTTGGCTACTGCCAAAACTGAATGTCTGCCAAGTACCGCTCCTCCTGTGTCGAAGGCTAAAGGTACTTCCTTTCACCCCTTTCGTCCTTCAGGTAAAGCATAAGGTCAGATGTACAACAAGCAGGACCGCACTTCCAAACCTGGTAAGCCGAAGCCAAAAAGAGCCTGGACAGCCCGTCAGCCAGCTTCCAAGGCCGATAAGCCTGCCGCATGAAGGGGCGGGCCTCCCCCTGGGGGATCCCAGGGTTGGGGGCCGGCTTCTAGGGTATACCCAGGAATGGTTGAAGACCACTTCAGATGCCTGGTTACGGGAAGTCGTCACTCGAGGTTACGCCATAGCCTTCAAAAACTGACCCCCTCATCGATTTTGCCAAGCATACGTCCCGTTGGTCCAGACAAAGGCAAACACTCTGCATTCGGTGGTACAGACCCTCCTGGATACAGGAGTCGTAGTACAGGTGCCTCTTGCGCAGAGGGGCCGTGGGTACTATTCTCCGCTGTTTCTAGTCCCGAAACTGCATGGGTCCTCCTGGCCCATTCTCAACCTCAATGCATTGAACAGGTTTGTGAAGGTTTCCAAGTTCCGTATGGAAACCCTTCGCTCTATAGTTCTGGCTTTGGAATCTGGGGACTACATGGTCTCACTGGACGTACAGGATGCTTAACTGCATATCCCTATAGCAGCGTCACATCAGCAATAACTTTTGGTTTGCTATTGGCAACCTCCATTATCAGTTTCGGGCATTACCTTTTGGTTTAACAACGGCTCCGCGAGTCTTCACCAAAGTAATGGCGGTGTTGACGGTGGTACTCCGCCGTCAAGAGGTCAGGATACTGCCGTATCTGGACGACTTGTTAATCCTGGCAAATTCTCCAGAACTTCTCCTACGTCATCTAGATATGACGGTCCGGTTTCTACAAGCCCACGGGTGGCTCATCAACTGGAAGAAATCCTCCCTGATCCCTGCTCAGAGCATGGTGCATCTGGGAGCGCTATTGGACACTCACAACCAGAGGTTGTTCTTGTGTCAGGGAAAAGTCCTGAATCTTCAGGACAGGATTCGTTGCTTCCTTTCTCGTCCGCAAGTGTCAATATATTCGGTGATGAAGGTGCTGGGCCTCATGGTATCAGCATTCGACATAGTGGAGTATGCTCAATTCCATTCTTGCCCCCTCCAGAGGCTGATTCTAGCCAAGTGGGATGGCCTGCCTCACCGGATCAGGTCTCAAATGATCTCATTGACTCCGGAGGTCCGTCTGTTGCTGCTCTGGTGGCTCCAGGACCAACAGTTGTGCAGGGGCCGTCCCTTCTGGATATCCAACTGGGTCCTGTTGACGACAGATGTCAGTCTAAGAGGTTGGGGCGCGGTGCTGGAGCAACACTCCCTTCAGGGTCGGTGGACCAAGGAGGAGTCCCTCCTCTCAATCAACATTCTGGAATTGCGCGCGGTCTTCAATGCATTGAACCTAGCCCAGCATTTAATTCACAACCATCCTGTTCAAGTGCAGTCGGACAACACCACCACAGTGGCTTACATAAATCATCAAGGCGGCACTCGAAGCCATCTGGCAATGAAGGAAGTCTCACGGATTCTACATTGGGCGGAACGCCATCTACCGGCCATATCGGCAATCTTCATTCCGGGAGTCCTGAATTAGGAAGTGGACTTTCTCAGTCGTCAGGACGTACATGCCGGCGAGTGGGGCCTCCATCCAGAAGTGTTTCAACTCCTAGTGGAAAAGTGGGGTCTTCCAGACGTACTGTAGATCTGATGGCGTCTCGACATAATCACAAGGTTCCGGTCTTCGGAGCAAGGACAAGGGATCCTCAAGCAGCATTCGTGGATGCGCTAGCGGTGCTGTGGAGGTTTCGGCTGCCGTACGTGTTCCCTCCGGTGTCACTCCTGCCCAGGGTAATTCGGAAGTTCAAGCAAGAAAAAGGAATTCTGCTTCTCATAGCTCCAGCGTGGCCCAGACGGCACTGGTTCTCAGACCTGCAGGGCCTATCGTCAGAGCGTCCAGTTCTACTTCCACAACGCCCAGACCTCCTCGTTCAGGGCCCCTGTGTCTACCAGGACCTAGCCCGGCTGTCTTTGACGGCGTGGCTCTTGAAGCTTCCGTCTTGAGGGCTAAGGGTTTTTCTGAGGAGGTCATTAAAACTATGTTGCGGGCCCGGAAACCGGCTTCTGCCCGGATTTACCATAGGGTCTGGCATTCCTACTTTGTTTGGTGCGCATCTAACAATTATGATGCTTCCAAGTTTTGTACAGCCAAACTTTTGGCTTTTCTGCAGCAGGGCCTGGATTTGGGCATGCGTCTGGCCTCCTTCAAGGTTCATATTTCTGCCTTGTCGTTATGGTTTCAGAGAAAAATTGCGACTTTACCTGATGTTCATACTTTCACTCAGGGTGTGTTGCGTATCCAACCTCCCTATGTCCCGCCTGTGGCTCCTTGGGACTTGTCGGTAGTTTTGAAGGCGTTGCAGGAGCCTCCGTTTGAACCCCTTGGTTCAGCTGATCTTAAGTGGCTTTCCTTTAAGGTGGTGTTCTTGCTGGCTATTGCCTCTGCTAGAATAGTGTCGGATTTGGGTGCCCTTTCCTGTAGTTCCCCATATCTGATTTTTCACCGTGACCGGGCGGTGAAAACCGGACTCAGCCCGGTTATTTACCAAAGGTGGTTTCCTCGTTCCACCTTAATCAGGAGATTGTGGTTCCAGCCTTTTTCTCTCCTGACTGTGAAGAGAACTGCTTCTATTCGAAAATCTGATTCTCTCTTTGTTTTGTTTGGATTTCACAAACGTGGCTGGCCTGCTCACAAGCAGACTCTGGCCAGGTGGATTAGAATGGTGATTGCACATGCTTATGTGAAGGCTGGTCTGTCAGCTCCTGCTCACATTACGGCCCATTTTACTCGGTCTGTTGGACCTTCTTGTGCGGACCAACGTGGTGCGACCCTTGACCAATTGTGCAAGGCGGCTACGTGGTCCTCCGTGAACACGTTCATAAGGTTTTATGCCTTCGATACTGCCGCTTCCTAGGATGCTTCCATTGGACGCCGGGTTCTTGTGCCCGCTACAGTGCGTCCCCTCCCATAAGGAACTGCTTTAGGACATCCCCATTGTCCATCCTTGTGAAACCCAGTGTACCCCGCAGCAGAAAATGAGTTTTATGGTAAGAACTTACCGTTGTTAAAACTCTTTCTGCAAGGTACACTGGGCTCCACAAGGCACCCACCCTGACGCACTCAGCTTCTTCGGGTTGGTATGGCATTAGCCGCTGACACTTCTCCTGTCGTGAGAGTGTGGTGTATGTGGCTACTAACTGTTGTCGTCTCTTTTCCTGCTACTGCATTGGGCTGGTTAACTAAAAACTGAGCTCCTGTGCAGGGAGGCGGGGTTATAGAGGAGGCGGCGCTCTGCATTCTGGGAACAGTCAAAGCTTTGAGCCTGTTGGTGCCTCGGATCAAGATCCTACTTGATAATGTCTATATTATCTTAGACCGAAAAGCTATACCTCTAGATACACTATTACCGTGGAGCCGCTATGGCCGCTAGACTGAATACACGTGCTACGCACTTTGTACGCTATTTGTGTACAGAGTCCTGCACGTGGTACGTACTTGACGTACACACGCCGCGCTGAGTGTACAGAGTACACACAGCGTGTGCACACACAATTGATAACCTTTAAACCTTGTTAATGATACAATGTAATGATTTGATTACACTTTAACCCTTAGCAGCAAAGTACTGCAACGATGTAATGCCTTAAACCTTAAGTAGCGCTGACGGTATAAAGTACCCGCAGTGCGTACACCTTATCAATACTTATACACCTTATACAGATAAATACACTCTAAAACCCTTGCAGGAAAGTGAAGACACAACACCAATTTGTAGTTGCAACCACAGGGTTCTAAGGCCACAGTGGATTATTCCATAAGGTAAAACAGTACAAATCATACACTACAGGCTAACAAGATAAATCTAAACAGAAAAATGGCTACAGAGAATGTACATACGTGAGAATGTTCGCAAGCGCAACCCGGCCGGTCCTCCGCTAGTCAGATAGAAAGCGTTCAGAGTCTTCTGACCGGCCAGGCAACAATGGGCTTTTTATACACAACATGCATACACAATACAATGGTCACTGTAATCTCATTGTCCATTGGACACAGGGATGTGTCTTTACATTACAGAAGAGGTCATAGGTGGATTTGAATAGATGGGCGATGTCTTTCCCCAACTGCTCTTGTGGGTGGTATCCTCTGGATTCCCGCCGCATGCATAATATACAGTAAATACAGTTAATGTTCATATTCTACTTTTGCACATAACTATACGCAGGAACATGCGATCTTTCTCTAACCAACACCGGAATGTTACCCTCAAAATACCCTACAGCTGGATACTAGACATCACCTTTCAACCTTTATCTGACCCTTCCTATCATGCAAAGGCGAATCTCTTAGTCCAGGAACTGTTTAAACTATTAATACTCGCTGATGTGGTGTAGGGGAGTTATATCTAAAATGTACACTATTTGGGTTAAATATGTAATGTTCTAATAACCCTCTACGCACTCACAAACTCCGCCGTAAATACCCATATCACGCGCATGATCGCCGGAGCGATCCTACGCAAATTGCGGATATGTGCACGCACGGAGGACTGAGTGCACGAGCAGCGGGCATGTGCATGGAGTTAGTACAAGGCATATGCATTACAATATTTTTCGACTTTAACATACTCTACACCCCATTGTACATCCTTGTGGAGCCCAGTGTACCTCGCAGAAAGAGTTTTAACAATGGTAAGTTCTTACCATAAAACTCGTTTTTTACACATTACGGCAGACAGCGTCCCCTGTTTACACATTACGGCAGACAGCGTCCCCTGTTTACACATTACGGCAGACAGCGTCCCCTGTTTACACATTACGGCAGACAGCGTCCCCTTTTTACACATTACGGCAGACAGCGTCCCCTATTTACACATTACGGCAGACAGCGTAGTGACCCCAGTAGTTGTGCTGCTTATACACAGTGCAGTGCTCCAGAAGTAGCTCCACTTAGACATACAGTATAGTGCCCCTAGTAATACTTATACATAATCCCCCCAATAGTAGTGCCACCTACACACATAATCCCCCCACAAACACACACACTTTCACTCACTCTCTTTCCCTCCCCTTACCTAAATCTGGCTGGCCGGATCAGGAGCAGCTTCCTCTCCCTCTTCAACACAGCAGCCTGGTCCATGTAGCTCCGTCCCTCAAACCCATGTAACTCCGCCCCCTCTGTCCATATTAGCCCCGCCCCTTCTGTCATCCACAAGCACACTGTGACTGCTCTCTCTGCTGCTTTGACCGGGAGAGAGGGGACAGACTCTTCAGGCTGCCTGCGCCGCTGCCTGTATCTGTAGTAGTGTGACAAGAGCAGCGGCAGCAGCAGGGGAACTCAGCACAAGGATGCAGAGCAGGAAGAGCGCCTCTGCATCCTGGCGCCTACCTGCACTGCATCCCTTTGCTGAGCGGGCAGCGCCGGGCCTGATGACAATGAAGATTAAAATTGCCGAAATGTTAAGCAATTGAGATTTAGTACATGTTGTTCTTTATTACTGTCTTTTGGGAACAATTTAATTATTTATAGAACCTATATATGTACAGCAATCGCTGCAGGCTATATGAAACATATTTCCAATTGCAAAATAAACGATGCGCAATTAAAAAAAATACAGTAAAAGGGATTAGTTTCAAATAAAATACATTGTACAATGAAACTAATTATCAACAAAACATTTTATTAAAGATTTATTGTAAGAACAAAACTATGAAAATGAAATTTAATAAAGGCAGATTTGTAGCAAAACTATGACACATACATGGCTACATGGATACATGAAACATGGACATTCATATTTAATACCAATAACAAAACAAGTATTTGTACTCAAAAACACTTCTGCCTTGTACTAAGCAACACCACAACAGAAAGTTTCATTGGTTCCTAAACCACATATAACACCTAACAAATTAGGGATGAGAAAAGGAATTGATTCTTATGCAACTTCTTAATGTCTAGTACTCCAATACCAAATACACATCATGCTATTTACACAGAATGTGTAAACAGAGAAAGCAGGAGTCCCTACCTACTCTTAGCCCTGAAATGTTGGCACTGCACTTGGACTCCTGTGGTCATTGAGAATATTAAGTATGTGAGTGCCATCAATTTATACTTTCTTTATATATACACAAAGGTGTCCACTTACATCTAGTCTCCCGCTATGCCGTTCAGGGAGCGTCCATATGTGTGACTTTTTCCATTAAAATGTGTCTTATTCTCAAAATAATGCCAATATGATGCACAAGCAGCTTCTGCTGATTAAAATGATATGCGGCATGCCTATATTCTGTGTGCAACTGTATCTGGATATGAAATGCTACGTTAGAGTGTTTTCCTAGAAAACAGCCACTGACCGCGTATAGTGTACCGAACATATGCATGCCACATCTCATTTTAATCAGCAGAGTCTGTTTTTGCAACCTATTCAGATAGCGATGCATATAAGATGCATTTTGGGGGGGGGGAGACGCCTGACGCTAACGGAGTAGCACGTACCTGTCAATTCACTCACACCAGGCATCTCCCGCTACGTGGTGTATTGAGGCAAGATGTATGAGGACAAATCTGCATATGTATATAAACAGTGCATACGGAAAGTATTCACAGCGCTTCACTTTTTCCACATTTTGTTACAGCCCTATTCAAAAATGGAATAAATTATTTTTTCCCAACAAAATTCTATACACAATACCCCATAATGACAATTTGAAAAATGTTGTTTTTTTTTTTTTAGACTTTTGCAAAAAAAAAAATTAAAAACGAAAAACTAAGAAATCACATGTACATATGTATTCACAGCCTTTGCCATGAAGCTCAAAATTGAGCTCAGGTGCATCCTGTTTCCACTGATCATTCTTGAGATGTTCCTACAGCTTAATTGGAGTCCACCTGTCTATATAAGGTCCCACACTTGACAGTGCATGTCTGAGCACAAACCAAGCATGAAGTCAAAAGAGTTGTCTGTACACCTCCGAGACAGGATTGTGTTGAGGCACAAATCTGGGGAAGGGTACAGGAAAATATCTGCTGCTTTGAAGGTCCCCATGAGCACAGTGGCCTCCATCATCCGTAAATGGAAGAAGTTCGGAACCACCAGGACTCTTCCTAGAGCTGGCCAGCCGCCTAAACTGAGCGATTGTGGGAGAAGGGCCCTAGTCAGGCAGGTGACCAAGAACCAGATGGTCACTCTGTCAGAGCTACAGCATTCCTCTGTGGAGAGAGGAGAACCTTCCAGAAGGACAACTATCTATGCAGTAATCCATCAATCAGGCCAGTATGGTAGAGTGGCCAGACAGAAGCCACTCCTTAGTAAAAAGCACATGGCAGCCTGCTTGGAGTTTGCCAAAATGCACCTGAAGAACTCTCAGACCATTAGAAACAAAGTTCTCTGGTCTGATGAGACAAAGATTCAACTCTTTAGCGTGAATGCCAGGTGTCATGTTTGGAGGAGACCAGGCACTGCTCATCACCAGGCCAATACCATCCCTACAGTGAAGGAACTAGGAGACTAGTCAGGATAGAGGGATAGATGAATGAAGCAATGTACAGAGACATTCTGGATGAAAACCTGCTCCAAAGCGCTCTTGACCTCAGACTGGGGCGATGGTTCACCTTTCAGCAGGACAACGACTCTACGCACACAGCCAAAATATCAAAGGAGTGGCTTCAGGACAACTCTGTGAATGTCCTTGAAAGCCCAGCCAAATCCCAGACTTGAATCCGATTGAACATTTCTGGAGAGATCTGAAAATGGCCGTGCACAACGCTTCCCATCCAATCTGATGGAGCTTGAGAGGTGCTGCAAAGAGGAAAGGGCAAAACTGCCCAAAGATAGGTGTGCCAAGCTTGTGGCATCATATTCAAAAATACTTGAGGCTGTAATTTCTGCCAAAGGTGCATCAACAAAGTATTGAGCAAAGGCTGTGAATACTTATGTACATGTGATTTCTTATTTTTAATAAATTTGCAAAAATCTCAAAAAAAACTTTTTTACATTGTCATTATGGGGTATTGTGTGTAGAATTTTGAGGGGAAAAAATATTTTATTCCATTTTGGAATAAGGCTGTAACGGGTATGGGACTCCAGGTCGACACCAAAAAGGTCAACACACCTTAGGTCGACATGGACAAAAGGTCGACATGAACAAGATTGACATGGAAAAAGGTTGACGTGAGTTTTTAATGTTTTTTTGGTGTCATTTTCTTCGTAGAGTGACCAGGAATCCCAATTAGTGCACCGCTTCGCTCGCCATGCTTCGGGCAAGGTGCCTCGCTGCGCTTGGCACAGGTTACCGTTCCCATTTGTAGTCCACGTGGATCATAAAGTATGAAAAAGTTCAAAACATTTTTTAGAAAAACTCATGTCAATCTTTTTCCATGTCGACCTTGTCCATGTCGACCTTTTGTCCATGTTGACCTAAGGTGTGTCGACCAATTGGTATCAACCTAAGGTGTTTCGACCTTTTTGGTGTCCAGATACCGCTATAACATAGCAAAATGTACAAAGAGTGAAGCGCTGTGAATACTTTCCGGATGCACTGTATACACACTGTAGTATGTACAAAAAAGGGGGTGCACTCGCCAAGCATATGAAATCAGTAAGTTGTTTTTTTTTCCAATACTTGCCAAGACACAGTTCATCAATGTTTTGGCCCCAACATGAAGTTGAAAAAATCCTTATGGTCACCAGAAAAGAATAAGGGAGGTTCATCTTTGGTTAATTTATAGTCACCTGGAGTGGTGGAGCTGACCTAAGGCTATACTCTTGTGCTTTTAAGCATACAGATAAGTACCATTTGAATATGATTTACCTGGACATGACATTGTGGGGTAGGCTCCATCTGGATGCAGATACACTCCAGTATTGGCTGGTGATAATATTATGAAAGACACGGACAACTGTATAAGACCCCCTAAAGTTACACTAAACAGGTCCTCTGCCTATAACAGCCATCCATTGTTCCCTTAGCATATGACACATACCGGTACTTAAGATGCCGCTAGGTCTTAAATGAATTAATGTGGCTGGGCTGCTTTAGGGCACCATCATGTAACACTTATTTATGCACTTAAAAAAGCACCATAGGGCTATTTGTTTTTTTTATCAATGTATCATTTTTAACACATTTATTCACTGTACTTGAACATTTAGAAAAGGCCTGGCTAACCTGTGGCCCTCCAGCTGTTGTGAAACTACACATCCCAGCATGCCCTGCCACAGGTTTAGTATTTCCTAATAGCAAAGCTGTGGCAGAGCATGCTGGGACTTGTAGTTTCATAACAGCTGGAGAGCCACAGGTTGGCCAGATATGTTTTAGAATGTTAGGGCCTATCCGATGATGAGGTTACCTAAACGCAGTGGATAGGCCTATACTTTTAGCCAAAATATGCAAAGAACCTCACTTTTACTTACTGTTAAATTGCAAAATGTATTACAATACTGATTAGTAATGTTTGTAGAGTGCACCTGCATTCCCTTTTTTCTGGGTAAGTCTTAGTGCTGTTAAGCAATCATACATGAAGTAATTCTCTAGAAGGACAGGAACACGTGTCACTAGCATGGGGACTCACCTGAATAGTTCAGGGACATATTTCACAATAGTCCTTGATTACTAGGACATAGACTGCTTTGGGTGCCACACTATAGAGACCACAAATTCTGCTCTGCACGCAGGACAATAGGCAACAGTGCAGAATAAGATACACAGAGCACAAACAAGCATTAGCAAATGGGGAATATATTTATTTGCTATGTTTTACATTCATTTAGTGCAATTTATATTAATTGTGATTGATACAATAATTAATATACATTAATTGTTGATTCTGAGGTGGGGTATTTGACATAGATATAGATTTGGGAGTTTTTACATTCATATATAATATTGCTTTGAGATGAAGAGGTTACATTCAATAATATGCAGTACTTATAGATTTTGAGACTATTCATTTAAATAACAGATTTTATTCTTTCATGTTTGCTATACTAACGGTCCCTAAAAATATGTACGTCTTTATATATCCTACTGTAATTGCTGTAAGATACAGTACTGTATAAATACTGGCCAGATCAAGTGTCCTGCAATAGAGAGGGTAATAACACTTAAGGCATGTTTGGAAGACAGTACAGAAAACATTGACCAGGGAAAGATCATTAAGGGATCAGAAGATGGGTGCGGGTCTGCACCAGCAGCCTATGAGCCAGGTCAATGTTACATATACTTACACCCCTGCTTTTCATCATTTATTTGTTTGTAATATACACATTCACTAATAGGTTATTTAAGAAAAAATGTCTCTAATACATCAGATAAAACTCCCTCTCTCTTGTATGTAAAGCATACACTTAATAGCTTTATATGCACACAAGCACCAATAAATCACTATCAGACAATCACAAGTAGCTCACTAGTGCTGGCAATTATTGTTCTCTATTTGCACCTGAAGTGGACCACCACCAGTTGACCACCTGTATATCATTCAGCTTTCACAGACATATATGTGTCTATGTACAGGTGTGTAGTTGTTTGCAATTGCATGAATATGCCTCACTGTGCTCGGCCAACTATAGACATACCATTCCTTCACCTGTCGCACCTCTGCAGACACAATCAGGCGTAAGTGGCAGAAACATACAAATCTATGTAGGCCATTCTTGTCTTCTCTCCCGGAAAGGTCTGGAGGCTCCCAAAAATCATGTGGTACTCCCGCATGGCGCTCACCACCCTGCCTCACCCCACCGCTCACGGCACATACAGGTCACCGCGGCATCCTATCACACAGAAGGGGGCAGGGTGATGACGCGATTCATGTTAAATTGCATCATCGTAGCCCTGCCCCCACTTTACAATGCCGGTAATGTGGGCATTGTAAAGCTATCATGTCACCATGCCGCCTTCTCCACACCAACGTACCACCTCCTCCACAATGTAGGCAAGTATGATGCAGGCACATATGTGTGCGGCCAGTCAATGGGCACACACTGAGCGATTTTATAAAATGAATACTATGTTATCTGACATAGGGCCTGATTCCGACTTGTAAGGTATTGCACAGCCACAGGGAAGTGCAGGGAAGAGACTGTGCAATACCGTACAGCTAAAATGCAAATGCAGCCAGAGGCATCTGTAGGAGACAAACTCCTCCTGCACTCATCTACGACATCTGAGTGCTACGTCTTAGGAAACAGCATCACATCACCTTTGCGGACATCGGTCGTGATTCAGATCATGGTCAGTCTGCGCAATCCGAAGCTTACTCAGACTGGCTGTAGGATCCGGACAGCTGGGTCTAAGATGCCTGTGTCCGACAACATAGACCCTGGGCACAGCACACCTACTAACGGGAACACACCTCCGTTTTGTAGAACGTCCAGGTCACCAACACCACTCTGTGGCCAGCATACCCGCCACTGCTTCACAATATATAACAAATAATAGCTATAAAAAACATCTTCCATTCTGATAGTTGTACCAATATGTTACATATATGTTACTTTGCTCCGGTTTTGCTTTAACATAATTTTTTTCAGCATGTATAAGGAGTTTTATGGTTACTAAAGCGGTTGGCATATTTAAAATACATGCCCTGACTGAGGAGAAGCAGAAGTGACTGCCAACTGAAAGGCACATTCTGCCAGCTCTGTTCATATAAAAAGTTTCTACAATCTGCTATCCATACAGCCCCTCCTACCTCGTTTCCCTAAGCGACACAGAGAATGATGGAAAGTAAATTGGCAAGAGCACTCTGAGTATAATATGTGTAACAGCCCTTCCTACCATCCTGTAAAGCTTGGACAAGTTTACTTTATAGGACACATCAAATGAGTAAATTATTACGCAATTATTTTGTGTCGTACAGTAGTCCTGTCTTTCTCTTGTTCGCAAAACAATATTACACAATGTAATATATACACCTCTTGCAATTACTAGGTTGGAAATCATATTATATTGTTTAAAAAGCAGAAATCTAGTATTTTATAGGCAATATTGCATTTGTTTTATATATTAATGGTTTATAATAATTTGTTGCTGCATGCAAAGTGTACAGTGATGCAGAGATCACTAAAAGCTATGGTTGACATGCCTTTAACGTTAACATTAATGGGCATATTTACCAATAACCACATATAAAATGTGGCTGTGGCATGAAAAATTCACCCTAACTCGCAATGTGTCCATAAAAATGACCGTTTGTATTTAACAAAGTTGGGGCGCTGGGACATAGCTGCCTAAATAAGCTCTAACCCGGAGAATTCCTAGAAGCAAAGTGATAATTACCATGAACTCTATGAGAGAGTATCAGGCCATCTTCATGTCGCGGCAGCTGCCGTGGCAAAGCATTCTGGAGCTTGGTAAGTCCAACCAGGGGGCGGCAATAGCAGGAGTAAATCCGTTCCTCCATAACAGATGAGGGACGCAGCGGGGTGTGCCGGGCATATGTGATACAACCTGGTCAGGTAAAGCACTCTTGACCGTGGTCATATCTCATACGTTTATGCCAGGCAAGTGGTTAAACATGGGCTGCCACTCATGAGCCAGTACTTTGTGCATGCCCCTCCCCCCCAGGTTAAATTTTGCCAGCCAGCACCGCATGGGATCCAGGAAGCAGGCTATGGGATCTGGGAAGCAGACCAGGGGATCCAGGAAGCAGGCCATGAGTAAAGGTCGGGTTTACTGGTCTGTGACATTTACTTTGGCTAAACATAGGGTTTCCTAATATAAGTTCAGTTGTGCTTTAAGGGATGTTAATTGTGGTAAGGAGGTTGTAATGGAGAGGTGACATGCGCATATTTCAGTGAGCAAATGCTTGTAGTGCAGCAGTTGCATCTCTTATTATCCAGTATTACAAGCACAGCAGAGACTCTACTCAGGTCACAGGCACAGCAGGGTTATTACTGGAAGCACAACTGAATAGTATACAGGCTGGGGTAAATGTGGCTTAAAGGTAAATGTAGCCCTATAAAATGTTTATATTACATCCCTGATTTTGAACGTACTATGATGTAAACACAATTGTTATTTTTAATTTCGGTCCTTTTACAATGAAAAATGGAATATATGAGATGGATAAAGAGCAAGTTTCTCCCTTACTGTTCCTTACACTAATGAATTACACACTAATGAAGTTAGGTTTTACATTTCTTCTCTAATGATCCATGTATTGTACAACATTGTACTATTAGAGCGCCCCTTTCTCCTAGATGCAGTGGAAGCAGCCGTTTTGTCAGATGAAGCAACTGGAACTTATCCATTCTTATGAGCCAGTGACATCACTAATGGACATAGCAGATTCAGTAATTTTGTCTGCTGAGCCAAAGTTTATGAGAATCTAGCATATTTTATTCATTAGGAGAGATGTATCAAACCTTCTAATCGGTGGAGTGGTAGAAAAGTGGAGAAGGTGGCTGTAGCAGCCAATCAGTTTACCTAGCATGTTATAAAAAGCTTTCATTATCCTTTACAGGACCATTGCACATGCGGAAACACTAGTATCCACATGGTATTGGATGCTGGAGCCCTGTTCCATCCAATAGGATGGAGGTCCGAGTTTGTGAAGAAGGATCCAAGCAGATCCCTCCATCGCAAATGCACTGTATTCATGCATGCGCATTCTGCAGGATCAGCAGGTAAGTGTCACTGCTACATCAGTGGCTGTGTTAGAAATTGCGGAGGCAGCTGCTTTTTGAAGCAGCGGTCTCTGCAGCAGAGCAATACTGAATTGCTCTGATAGTTAAGTATCCACTGCCACAACTCACAGCAAGTTAAATACTTAATTATCGGGGGCCACTCAGCCCCTAATGATGAATAGGGTCTTATACCAGGCAACCGTTTTGTGAAATGAACCACTGTTCCTGGGAATGTGATCTATCCAATCTGGAGCTACCAATATTACTGAGACTCAGTGATTTTGTGTGTTAAACCAGTGTTCAAATGCACGCAGGCTATGCATTAACCTGAGAGCCAGTGACATAACTGAGGCATCACTGGTTTCAAGTGAATGGATACATTGCATTCTCATGAATATCTTTTCAGACTTACAAATGGCTGCTGGCACTGCGTTTAGTCAATAGGTGCACGTTAATATATTTAGTTCATTTACCCAAAAGGAAGTTTATCTGAATAGAAAAAAACACCAGTTCTCATAAAAAAGCAATTACATCTATATGTTCCCTCCTGGAGAATCAATCTGAGGCTGATGTGGTGGTCTGTCAAGTGAAAAATCATATCCCCCCAAGTCCAAGATCTCCATCTTGTACATTATCTCCACCATCTCTTTGTACAGGATCTCTGTCCTCTGTTCTCAGGTGTAGACTGGGGGGCAGATTGGAAGCTGATGTTGTATCTTCAAAAGCTGCTGTCAGTTCATCATGGCTCACAATACAGTCCATATCATCATCTCTCGCTCCTTCCTGCTTGAATAGAATTCCATACATGTTAGTATAACATCCAGAAATGACAAACAGTGTACTGTACGTCTTTCCTTGCAATACTTCTTCAGCTCACAGCAGCAAATGTAGGATTCTGCTTCATGTCACACACAGAAATAATGGCAGAGAACATTGCAATACTGTATATAATTATCTTTGAGCCTCTGAGACTCCCGCAGACTGAGAGCCCTATGGGCATCACAGCCGCTTAAATAAGGGGCTATAGTGCCACTAACCACCAGGGTGTATGTCTTCTTACTGCGGGGCACGCTACAATGCCCAGCAATACCTCTACGCTCCAATGCTGTACCATAGAGTGATTATACCTGGTCATCTATATGTCTCTATGCATATTGTTGTTCTACCTAGTTGAATAAATCTAAATCCTGGTTACGCTGTATTACATATGGACTAACCGCCAGCAGCACAATGCTACTATGCAATACACTAAAACATACTACACACTCTGGCCACATGTATTGTCTTCCTGCTGAATAAATACATTTGACACCCAGTGTCTTCCACAGGCACATTCCGCTGCATTCTGCTAATAGGTTATAGACTGCAAATGAAGGGCCAGCAGCCATAAGCTAGTAGGTTATGGACCCACATCCTACCCTGCTTAATATTCTGTTATAGTTACAACTTTCATTTATTATAGCTCTATATTTTCTTATCTAGTCCAACACATTTATGCTTCGTCAGAGGACAAAGGAGCTACCATGGAAATACATTCTTCTTATAAGGCAATTTATAGTTTTCTTCACATTTCTTTAATTCTGCTCTCTATACAGTAGTACTGGAAGTTCTATTATATAGCGAAGCTGCACCATTATAATTAGCTATACTACATCTTAGAACAGTTGTTCCGGTCTTATAATCATGACCTCTGTAACATGAATGTAAAAATATTGTAGCAAATTTCTGCCATAACCTTCCAGCAACACCCAGCAGTGATTCAAGATTACACTGACACTGCGCTGATAGCGTCTCAGCTATAGAACAACAATTGCATTCATTTTCTGAAAAGTGAATTTCTGGTAATATATTAATACCTACTAGAATAACAATACATCTATGATCTGAAACTGTGCTCAAACGCAATTTAGAAAAATAAATTTAAAAGAAAAGTCGTAACATATAAGACATAGGGGGGAATTCAATTGATTAACGTGCCCGATCTCCCGTATAAACTGACATAAGATCACAGGGGCGATATTCAATTGTATCTCTTTATTGCGCTGATCACGCCCACAGAGGTCAGGTTTAGCCGCGTAAAGCAGCTAAACCCGACCAAAGTGCTGGGCACGATCGCAAAAAGTGCTGTTTGGGCGCCCAAACTGGTCACTTTTTACACATTTCAGCTCACTACCCCCGGAGGGTGCAAGCTAAAATGCAGACGCCTGAAGCCATTCACGCCAGAAAGGAACTACAATTGATTATCGATACCAACCCACCTTGCGGACCAAATTTGGGAATCTCTGCAATAAGGGATATGATTTTTTCACTATATCCGACATGTTTAAGATTTGCTAGGGGGGATGATGGGGGGTGGGGGGGGGCTTGGACTGCACACTCTAATTCTAAGATTGAGAAGTGCTACCATGCTGAGACTTGTAGTTCCACATAGCTAAGAGAGAACATACAGATGCATACTAAATACTCAACACTGCTAATCAAAATGATTACAATAAATTTTGCATTATAACAGAGTAAAACTGAGGTGCTTAGCATACAGTAATTTTGGGCAAAAATATGGGCCCACCAACCGCGACTAGGTGACATTGTCTGGTGAGCCCTTAACATTCAAGTACAAAACATAGGGCCCCCCAGGCCAGCACACGCCAACCATCCCAAGATAACACACTAGCAAAAGGTGTAAGTGTTATAAAGTGTTTCATTAATAAGAAGCAGCAGCTATATGTTGTTACATAGGTGAGAGATAATAATTATGGTCTTAAAAAGTATTACATTAGTAAAAAACAGTTTAGGTGCTAAAAAAATTTTTTTGCCAGATTATGTGTTACAAAATGATGCCCCAAAGCAGCCACGCCACACCAACCAAAAGTGCACGCCCCCAAACTCATCCATAAAGCTGACAAATTGTATACATTTATTCAGGACTTACCATTTCTCATATATAGTCTGCTAAAACTTTGGAGCAGTTGGCTTGTGCTAGCCTGGGGGGGGGGGGGGGTTTCGGGTTTTCCTATGCTTTGAACTCAGAATATTAGGGACCCACCAGATGAGGGCACCTGGCCGCAGTTGGTAGGTCCATATGTTTGGGCAAATTTATGCTAAGCACCTCAATCTTACGCTATGTTATATTGCAGAGTTTATTATGATTCTGTTAGCAGTGTTTAGTATTTAGAGTGTGCACCTGCATTTTATCTTTTTTCCATGCTTAAGATTGAGTTTTGTCTGATGCATTCAACAGTAAAAATTGTGTGCTTTCCAGTTGTACCTTTAAACAAGGATACACATAAAAAAAAATGTTGACATACACCAGAGTGATACAGAGAATAGACCCTGACTTGATGCCCCTTACTATGATGAATTATTTTATTAAAGTATAAATTAAGTTAATGAACAGTTTATTAGAAGATGCATTTACAAACTGGAATTGATTAAAGGTGTGGTGATACGGTGATGGCAGGTTGGTCTTTGAAGTGAGGAAGTAAACCAATCATGGCTTACAGTGTGCTTTACTGTGGCTGTGGAATCATTAGGGCATTATATTGCATACATTCTATGTGGAAATGTGGACTTACTGCATAGGCTCTCGGACTGGTCAGCACTCGGGCAATGGGATTGCACCACTGGGGCAATGTGCTTGTGAGCGGAGGTCCACTGTGAGTTAGTATAGGCTTCAGGTATCTGTTTATACGTTAAGGATAATACAATATAACAAAGAACAGCAAATGAATATAAAAATCAGGGCTAACCAACTTAGTACCATTTATAAGTAATCAATGAAACAGAAAGCATTTCTTCCCATCCCAGATCTCATGTAGTTCTATTCACTAACAGTATTGAAATACAAGTACATGATTCAGCTCATCTTATTTACCGGGCATCATGACCTTTTCAGAATTACTATTCAATACCGCAGAGATTGTCAAGTAGGTGAGTGCTGGGATTGTGTTGTTTATCTTTACTTATATTATTTACACCCAAGGGTCTGTTCTCTGATGTGACTGATGAATATTGAACAAGAAGGAACGGAAAGTGTATGAAGCAGCTTAGTGTCGTCTGCAACTTTTAATTTCTTTAGTACTTATTTTAATTTCTAATTAGATTATGATACCCAGAGGACAAAATTAATTCTCATTGATGTCCTACATATGGAACCTATGTTAGTGTCATCGCTTACAATATAAAAGATTCTTACACTGCTGAAAAACAATAATTGCCTGACTACTTCATGTCAGCTTCAACGTATACTGTATTTAGGGAGAATATTTAAATAGAGTCCTTTAATAGAGTACACATTGAGACTTCCGGTTCCGGCATGGGAGAGTGGCAGCATCTCCTGCCAGCTCCGTATCTCACCCCGACACTTAGCGCTCTGAAGCTGTCTGCCACACGGCCACACCGGTTCCGGTCTCCGAGAAGGACGGAGATGGTGATGGAGGAGTTTTTGGCTGCTCCGTCTGTTTCTAAAGCTGCCTTGCTGCCTCAGCCGCCACACCAGGAGAAGCGCAGGGGGATCACAATATGGCACCTGGAGCAGATAACGCCCCAGGAACGCCAGCGTCTAAAAAGCCGATTTCAGACCCTGCTCCTGACTCAGTCAGTGTACCTGCTTGCAAAGGTAACATTTCTTTGTTTTATGAAGAGATGGTCATCGCAATATAGACCACGATGGCCCCACTGCTGAAACTGGCAGTACCAGACATACTAGTCAAATAAACCAGCTATCTGACAGAGTTGCTGACACAGAGAAAAATATTAGTGAGACTATGGACAAAAATACTGCAGATGTCAGTAAAGGTTTTAACTCTGGATAACAAGAGGCTGACTGAGAAAATAGAAAATACTGAAAATCAGTACCGTAACTAGACATTTTAGCGCTGTGTGCAAGAAACAGCATTGGCACCCCCCCTATGTAAAACAGGGGCAGTGCGCGCCGTAGGCGTGCACAAAATATATAGAGGCGTGGCTTCATGGGGAAGGGGTGTGGCCACAAAATAATACCAAATCATATAACGATGCACAGTAGTCTCCATTATTCAAATTACGCCGCACAGTAGCACCACTACACCAGGTAGAGCCCCTTTAACACATTACGGCAGACAGATTCCCCTTTTTTACACATTACGGCGGACAGATTCCCCATTTTTACACATTAGAGCAGACAGCGTCCCCTTTTTACACATTACGGCAGACAGCGTCCCCCTTTTTACACATTACGGCAGACAGCGTCCCCCTTTTTACACATTACGGCAGACAGCGTCCCGTTTTACACATTACAGCAGACAGAGTCCCCTTTTTACACATAACGTCAGACAGCATCCCCCTTTTTACACATTACGGCAGACAGCGTCCCGTTTTTACACATTACGGCAGACATAGACCCCTTTTTTACATATAACGGCAGACAGCGTCCCCTTTTTTACACATTACGGCAGACAACGTCCCCTTTGTTACACAGTACACAGACAGCGTCCCCCTTTTTACACATTACGGCAGACAGCGTCCCCTTTTTACACATTACGGCAGACAGCGTCCCCCTTTTTATTTTCAACCACACCTGTGCCCTCTTAATTCATTTGCGATAATATGTAAATACAGGTAGAGATACCATTCATTTAATACGACCCTTTATCTGTATGCTCTGGATTAGAAAGAAATGTGGAAGTTGCTCCCCTCCCACAGCAGCGCTATGCAAGCAGCAGCGACTCCCTCCTGGCAGCAGTAGCTCTTCCCCAGCAGCAGCGCTTCTCTCCTGGTGGCAGTGGATTTTCCCCCGGAGGCAGCGGCTTTCCCCCCGGCAGGAGCGGCTCACCTGGAGGCAGCGGCTCTTCCCCGGCAGCAGCGGATAACCCGGAGGCAGCGGCTCTCTCCAGGTGGCAGTGACTCTCCCCCCGGCAGAAGCAGCTCACCTGGAGGCAGCGGCTCTCCCCCCGGCGGAAGCGGCTCTTCCCCGGCAGCAGCGGATAACCCGGAGGCAGCGGCTTCAGGAGCGGGTCACTTCCCCATGGTCTCTCCGTCGCCTGCACAGTACACAGGGGTCAAGAGAGAGCACGGGAGCACAGGGGGAATATGCGCTCTAACTAGGTGTGCACTGTGGGCAATGCCCCTTCTGCACACACCTAGTTACGGCGCTGTTGAAAATAGATCTCGAAGAAACAATCTGAGAGTCACTGGACTTCCTGAGTCAGTGAAAGGCACTCAACTAGCCCAATTTATCCATATTACTCTCCCTGCCCTGCTCCATATTGAAAAGGACTGTTCTGATCTTGTAATAGAAAAAGTGCATCGAATAGGAGATGCATCACAACCAAGAGTGGTTATTTTTAAAACTTTGAACTTTCTACATAAGCAAGCTATCTGGAAAGCGTCTAGGAAGTATAATCCTTTACTTTGGGAAGGTCATGATCTACGCATTTTTCAAGACTATTCTGTTGAACTTTCTAAACTCCTCCGTTCTTTCTCACCGGTTTGCTCCATGTTAATAAAGAACAACAGAAAGTTTTTAATGATGTACCCAGCTCAGCTCAGGATCTTTTCAGGAGACACTTTTACAGATTTTACTACTGCGGTAGATGCAGAAGCGTTCCTTAGAGAAGAAACTACTGAGAGCAGCAATCTTGCTGAAATGGAGGACCGGGATGAGTGAGATTTATGTGCTCTTAATATATAATTCTGATAGTTTATATAGGGGTGTAACGCACAGAAAATTATAGTGGACATTATTTGTTTTATATACCCGGTAATGCTGTACACCTCTATTGGGAATTCCTAATATGAATAATGTATGTTATGGCTACAATTTCTTAATTTTTGAGTCATGTTATATTCGTTTGAAAATTCAGGAGGGTTGGGGTGCGATGACGGAGCTGCGCCATTTTGTCAAATGTTGAATTATATTAGATTTAACATAGTAACTAAGGTTGAAAAAAGAGAATTGTCCATCGAGTTCAAGCTATTTGTGGTCTCCTATGCAGTCTTATTATAAAACTAGTTATTTTTATGTTAGGACTAGTTATATTAACTATAATGCGTGCCTACGCACCATAACCCTGAATATCATGATCCAATAGGAATTTATCTAACCCATTCTTAAAGGTGTTGACTGAGTCCGCCGTTACTACTCTCTCAGGCAGGGAATACCAAACACGTATTGTACTTACTGTGAAAAATCGTTTTTGCCTCAATGTGCGGGAACTCCTCTCCTCTAGCCTAAGCGAGTGACCACGTGTCCTCTGTGCTGATCTTATAGAAAACAGGTCCCTCCCAAGCTCTGTGTATTGACCCCTTATATATTTTGTAGATGTTGATCATGTCCCCACTTAGTCTCCTCTTTTCCAAAGTAAACATGCCTAGCCTTGCAAGCCTCTCCTCGTATTCCAGCATTTCCATGCCCTTGATTAGTTTGGTCGCCTGCCTCTGAACCTTTTCTAGCTCCAGGATATCCTTTCTGTAATATGGTGACCAAAATTGCACACAGTATTCAAGATGTGGCCTCACTAGTGATTTATATAATGGGAGTATAATACTCTCGTCCCTTGCATCAACTTCCCATTTTATGCATGCTAATATCTTATTAGCCTTCTTTGCTGCCCTCCTACTTTGGGTACTGCTGCTTAATTTGTTATCTATGTGAACCCCTAAGTCTTTTTCCAGTACAGAATCCCCTAATATTACCCCATTTAGTGTGTAGGTGTTATTTTTGGTCTTGCCCCCACAGTGCATTACCTTACACTTGTCTGTGTTGAATCTCATTCTCCATTTTGCTGCCCATGCTTCCAGTTTAGTTAAGTTGTTCTGAAGAGACTCAGCATCCCCCTCCATATTTATAACCTTACACAATTTGGTATCGTCTGCGAAAATTGACACCATGCTCTCTAGACCTACTGTTAGGTCATTGATGAAAGCGTTTAACAAAAGTGGTCCAAGTACAGACCCTTGTGGCACACCACTTAGTACTTTAGTCCAATTTGAAAATAATCCATTAACCACAACACGCTGCTCCCTATTATCTAACCAATTACTGACCCAAGTGTATATTGTGTTCCCTAGCCCTATTTCTTGTAGCTTATAGATAAGACGCATGTGAAGTACAGTGTCGAAAGCTTTGGCAAAGTCTAAAAATAGTATATCCACCTCCTTACCCTGATCAAGGTTCGCACTTACGGTTTCATAAAAGCCAAGTAAGTTGGTCTGACATGATCTGTCCTTCACAAATCCATGTTGGTTCCTTTTAATGACCTTATTTGCTTCAAGGAACTTTTGAATACTGTCCCTTAGAATACCTTCCAATACTTCCCCCACTATAGATGTAAGACTAACTGGTCTATAATTTCCTGGTTCAGCTTTGCTCCCCTTTTTGAATATCGGCACTACCTCCGCTATACGCCAGTCTTTGGGAACCATACCCGATTTAACCAAATCCATGAAGATCAAAAATAGAGGTCTTGCTAGTTCAGCGTGCAGCTCCATAAGAACCCTCGGGTGAATTCCATCGGGACCAGGTGACTTATTAATCTTTAACTTTTTTAATCGGTCACAGACTACCTCCTCACATAAATAAGCATTAAGTAGTGGGACATTATCTTTGTTGAGATTTTGTGTTAGACCCAGCATTTGGTCCTCTCTGGTAAATACCGTTGAAAAAAACTTGTTTAGTTTGTTTGCTATGTTATTATAATTTTTGATTAAGACTCCCCTCTTGTCCTTTAAAGGGCCTATACTCTCCTTCTTTAGTCTCTTGCTGTTGATGTACTTAAAAAAAAAATTGGGATTCGCTTTGCTTTCCTTTGCTACTAGTTTTTCCGTTTCTACTTTAGCCGCTCTTATTCCTTTTTTGCATATTTTGTTACAGTCCTTATAGTGCTGAAATGACTCCGCATCCCCCTCAGATTAGTTTTTTTTTAAATGCTCGTCTTTTTTTGGCCGTTAATTTCTTTATATTTTTGTTAAACCACATTGGTTTGGGATTTTTATTCCTTTTTTTGCTGCTGGTGGGAATAAATTTACGAGTATTTTTAATTAGCAGTGATTTTAATGCATCCCATTTCTCTGTAGTATTTTTTCCTTGAAACATAATTTCCCATTCAATGTCCCTTAACGCTTCCTTCATCATGTCAGAGTTGGCTTTGCTAAAGTTTAGAGTCCTAGTTGAGCCAGTATAGGACTGCTTATGAAAACTGATATTGAATGTGACCATATTGTGGTCGCTGTTACCTATGGGCTCTCCTACTTCAATATTTGATACCAATTCCCCATTGTTAGTTAATACCAGGTCTAAGATTGCATTGTACCTAGTTGGTTCCTCGATAATTGAACTAAGTAATTATAATTTAGCGTGTTTAGAAACATATTGCCCCTAGCAGTATCACATGAATTGATTTTCCAGTTTATCTCGGGATAGTTAAAGTCTCCCATCACTACTATGTCTCCTACTCCTGCTGCTCTTTCAATTTGATTCAGTAACAATTTCTCGTCAGACACATTAATACCAGACGGCCTGTAGCATAACCCCAATAATAACTTCTTTATTCCTTTACCCCTGCATGCAATTTCTACCCATAACGTCTCAATAGTATTTACAGTCCCTTCTTGAATATCTTCCCGTATAATTGCCTGTGACCATGGTGGCACAAACAATGGATAGTTTCTGGAAGTCAATTTGGTTTTGAATTCTTTACTGTCTTTTTTGACATGTTCGATATGATCTAATTTCTTCTTTATTTTATTTTTAACCCTTGTGTGTCTACCCTCTCCTATTCCCCTTCCCTCTCCGCTATTCAGTGGTGGTCTGATTTGTACTCCATTCTTTATAATGTAATGTCTCTTTAGATAGCTTCCTTGAATATCAGGGGCATTCATACTCCTGCTAAGCGTAGACGTCTTTTTATATATTTAAATAAACTCTCTATTGATATGATATGTCTGAAGGAGACTCATTTGATGGCCCCTGAAGCAAGGAAGCTTCAAATGCTAGGGTGGGTCTTATTAGGATCAGCTTCATATAATACTAAATCTTGTGGTGTTGCGATATTAGCGAGGAAAAGTTTAAACTTACACACCTCATCAGTTATTAGTGATCCTGATGGACGGTTTATAATCATTTCTGTAAAATTGGAAGTTTCCTTTTATCATATCTGTAATATTTATGCCCCAACTCAATATACAAAATTATTTTTTACCAACTTATTAGAGAAATTGTATACATATGACCCTGCTTATTTAATAGTCTGTGGTGATTTCAGCCTGATTTCATCTTCCTTTTTAGATCGTACTCCTACTCAGAAAAATCCAAGGCACCTTCCTAAATTGGGTGGTCCATTTTTTGCTAAAGCCCTTCATTTGTTTTATACCTGGAGAGCTCTTTACTCTACTGAGAGAAAGTGTATGTGTCTTTCTTTGACTCACAATATGTGATCTAGAATAGATTATGTATTTGTTGCAGAGGCATTATTTTTCTCTATCTTATATTCAGGGATAGAGCCACCTGTGCTATCGGATCATGGAGCAATTTGGGTTGTTTTAAATTTTAAGAAGTCTACTGGTATACTTTCTTTATGGAACTTCCCTTACTAAATCTAGAGGTTTTAGGGATAAACTAATTGACGTGGACAATTTACTAAACTGATAATACGGATTATGAGTCTATCAATCCACCTATTTACTGGCAGGCTGCTAAAGCAGTTTTGCGAGGCAAATTGATGGATTACCAGTCCCAGATAAATAAAAAACGCAATTCCTATTATTTATCTTTACAGGCCAACCTTTCAAATGCTTACCAAACTTATAGACAATCTTCTTCTCCTGAGACAAAAGCACAGGATTTGTTAGCTAAATTTCATTTTAATTAATTATTACAAAGCAGTGGTGATAAATTCCTCTTTAATGTGAATTAAAATTTTTATAAATTCGGAAACAAGACTGGTCGGCCGCTTACAAACCTTTTACAAGGTTCTAGACACAAGACAGTAGTACACCCTTTATTAAAGGCAGATGGTTCTATGACAGAATTGGACTCTCAAGTGGCAGAGGTTATGAAACATTTTTACGAAAATGTATATTCTTCCCCAGAAGATCCTAAAACTGTAAATCCTAACTTGACGGACGAGGATGATAATTCTAAATCCTCAATCTCCTCTGCTTTTTGGGACTCTCTTTCATTCCCACATTTACCTAGCTCTATGTTTGACGCTTTGATTGCACCAAGTAGAAGTGGCTGGAGTTATTAAAGGTAAAATGACCTAAATCCCCGGGCCCGGATGGATTCCCTGCCGAATTTTATCACTTGTTAAGTTCTCATATAGCGAAACCCTTAGCAGCTTGTTTTAATTATGTTATTCAGCTAAAATCTCTTCCCCTTCATTTTTCTGATGCTGTAATTAAGGTAATACCAAAAAAAGCCCGTAATCTCAACCTCCCAGGCTCGTACAGGCAGATTTCACTTCTCCATAGTGATTACAAAATGTTTACAAAAATATTATCAGAAAGATTGAAGCCTTTGATGTCAGTTCTGATTCATCAGACAGGATTTATTACAGGTCAACATTCTGTGGTGAATGTGCAAAGAGTTCTTGCAGCGATTTATCATGTTAATAAAGCTTCCTCTTCTACTCCACAAATGGTCGTCATGCTTGACGCTGAGAAAGCTTTCGACCTTGTTTATGGCCCCATTTGTTTTATATATTAGAAAAATTCAGATTTCTGTCTCAATTTATAGATATTATTCGTACTCTATATTCTTCCCCAAAATCACAAATTGCATGTAATGGCATTCTGTCTCTTCCTTTTCAGTTAGGAAGAGGAACGAGACATGGATTTCCACTATCCGCTCTTCTGTTCGATATAGCCATTGAACTCCTTGCAATAGCAGTCCGCTTATCCCCTAAGATACATGGGATCATTATTGGTTCTGAGGAGCTTAAAATAAGTTTATTTGCAGATGACACTCTTCTTTTCTTGTCTGATCCTCATGAATCATTGCCGGCTTTACTTCAGCTTATTGATACCTTTGGAGTTTTGTCAGGATATAAAGTGAATATGTCCAAATCTGAAGTTTTATTTTTAGGTGGTGCTAAACCTGACTTCTTGGAAGTTTTAAATATACCATTTGCTGTTGCTCCTTCCAAATTTAAATATTTGGGAATACAAATTTGCTCTGAGCTCTCTCATTTGTACTCTGCCAATTTTTCCTCTATTATTGCAAAAACAACTGCGAAACTTGAAGCCTGGAAGGACCTACCACTCTCTCTCATGGGTAGATTAGCTGTTATCCAGTCTATTATATTCTCCAAAATGTATTATTGCATGCAATTATTACCAATTGCCATACATAATGTTGATATTAAACATCCGGATGCTTTGTTTTCAAAATTTATATGGCAAAATAAACGCCCCAGGATTTCTGTGAGTAAACTTATGACACCTCTGAAACAAGGCTATCCTGATCTGAAAACGTATTCGTTAGCTGTTTTCTTCCAGTATATCAGTGCTTGGATATTAAATAAACCAGACTATATAGATCTTTCTTTGGAACAGGCTATCTTTGCTCCTTATGCACCTGGTGCTCTTATACAAACTAAAAAATCCTTAATTCCATTAGTAATTAGAAATCATATTATTTTTGCAGATACTTATGGGGCGTGGATCTCCCTTAATAAATGTTGTAATTCTGATCCGTATACTACTTCATATGTACCCCTTTGGGGAAATCCATCTTTCCCTCCTTCCTTAACTAATCCTCTGTTTAAAGTGTGGAAGTGTAACGGATTAGATGTTTCCTCTAAAGTTTTTGATCCAGGAGGATCTTTACTTACATTTTCTGATATATGCCAACATTTCTCAATACCAAAATCTCATATGTATATGTATTTTCAAATAAGACATTTTTTTAAATCACTCAAAATACCATGTCAATACACTTTTTCAAAACAGTTCACTGTTTCACAGCTTGAATCTATTGATATGTTACTCTCCTTTTTACGGTCTAGAGTATATAAAGTGAAATATTTGTACCTTATGATCTCCTTCTCGTCACCAGAAGGACTGCATTGCAACCAAAAAACTCTGGAACTTTATGTGGCCTCTCCTCGCCTCAAACATGAGAACACCAAGACCAGGCTTACCACCTCTCTGGCTGAGAACATCAAGTCTGCCCCTGGGCCTAACCATCAAGATGAACAGGGAACTGGGGGTACAGCACCAGGACCAGGTACAGCAGGGACATCCCCATTGCTTCTGAGTATGCCCCCCACATTCTCCTACCCACCCATACTAAGATCTGATCAAAATGTTATCCCAATCCTACTTCTGCCACTAGTTACCTGCTATTGTGTCTTTTTTTTTCTCTCTTCATTGCTCGCTTCCACCCCACCATGTGTTTTTCCTGTAATGTTTACCTCCACTGATTGCACACCTTTCCATTGTGCCCTACATGCAGGGTACATCATACTACTACATAAGCATCAGTCTTCCCATATATGAACTTGGCCCTTTTATTGCTCACCTCCCACAGTGTAACCTTCAAAGTGCGCCCAACATGGCTGCCCCATATGGTACACTTGTGGATGGGATGAAAAATACATAGGCCTGATGGTTTTGATGGAACCCTACTCTGAACTGTAGGACTCTGAAATCACCCCCATTTTGTGTCATCTCTTCTAGGGGTGGACTATTCCACCCTGGGTAATCCTACGCTGAGCGCCCAAGATGGCTGCCGCACCTGGTACCTTGTGAGGGTGGAATACACAACCCTTGGAAGTTATTACCCAAAATGCCTGCACCAATCCTGCGTTATGCTTTCTGTGGGCTTAAGGTTTTCTTTTATGTCTGTGTTGCTTGTCTATTGTTGTATTACTCAAATCCTCTGTATCATGTGCATTGTTTTTGATATCTGTAAAGCGCCTTGAGTCCTGTTGGAGAAAGAGCGCTATATAAATAAAATTATTATTATTATTATTATTATTATTATTATTATTATTATTAAAAATAACAAAACATGGTCAATGGGAAACATTGGTGGGAAAATAGAAAAGAGATATTACATCTCTTCAAGATTTCTCAGAACTGATCTGTCTGCAGACTTTGTCATTAAAAGCATTGCCTTCTGCATATTTACAAGAAGTACATATTCGTATGTTACATAGAGTATATATTATTCCTTATCAAAGGAGACATATGGTTAAGGATGAGAAAGGGATTTGTATTAAATGTGGAACTACAGTTGCTGATTTTATACATTGTCCATGGGATTGCTACAAACTAAGAAGGTTTTGGTGTAAGATTCTAAATTTTATAAACTCTATGTTTGCATTACACCTGAGTCCAGATCCAAAAGCATGTTTAGGTTTTTCACTTTGCTAACTGGGACTTAAGAAAGGGTAAAAGACTATTATACCTCTTTTAATTACTATACTTACAGTGAATAAAAAAAGTATATTGATTCACTGGACTAAGAAGTCAGCTCCTCAGTTAGTTGAAGTTCAGCAGAAACGAATGCAATTTTATATTATGAAAGAAAATATGCGTCTATGGACCTATATGTGGGTTCCAAATTATTTCATAATAAATGGACCCCGTTTATTAAAACGTTGGATTATAGTACTCGGCTGCATATATATAGAGAGTTTTTGATTATTTTCAATAATGATATGGACAGGTATGATCTTATGTGTACCTTTTAGATCTACATATTTGACCAAGGTTTGTTTAGACCATTACTGACTCGTGGAGATATAATTTACGTTCCCTTTCTTCTTCCCTTTATGTGTTGTTTACTATTGTTATTTTATTTTTCTCTTTATTGTGTACTTACCTGCATACATTTTGTTTTATCATTTTACACAGTATTACACCAAGTAACTTACCATTTAAAATAAGAAGAATCTCTTCAAATACTAAAATTTACTATACTTTTATTATTCTCAGATTCTTACATGTATGCAAAGGAATTGTATCTGTTTTCAATGCTATCTAATTGTCTTCTAAGGAAGTTTGGATATCTCCCACCTTCTTTCTTTCTGGATATTTGCAAAGAAACGTATCTTACTTTCTTGATGTGACTTATGCTAGATAAGAAGTGATGGCTTTGTATGTCTTTGTACTTCTTGTTTATTGTTTCTTTATGATAAAACTCTAATAAAAATATATTTGAAAAAAAAAATAGAGTACACATTGTTTTCTTACCGCTATTCGCTCTACAGCACTGGATTAGTGGAGAATTAGCCACCCAGTGCTGAATATGTGTATTGCATGCTGTGTGTGTTGTAGCACCTCAACAAGCCTCTCTGTGCAACAAATCAACAACCTGAGCTATAGCTAAGGCACGACAAATACTCTGTTTAGGCGGAGAAACTGCAACGATGAGGGAGGCTCCATCTGTATATACAGTAAATACATGTCTTAGAGCATACTCCTGATTAGGTATATTACAAGATATATCAATATCCTGTATATAGAAGCTGATTGAGTGGTGGATGTGGGATCATTATACTACAAACGGAAACAAAACAAGTGACATTTGGAACAACTTCACCAGATATCCATTGTGTACTTTTCATTTTAGACTAATTTGCAGCCAATTTGCAGACAAGCCTGCATCAGCCTCATAATCAGCGGCGGATTTTACCTAGGAGCTGTGGGACTGCAGCGACCCTGCAAAAATTCACCACTGTGCCAACACCATTGGGAGCTCCGGCTCACACCCTTGTGCTGATCCCAGCATCACCACTCCAGCGCTCCAATACCGCCCCCCCCCCCCCCCCCACTCCCTCATGAGAATGATCACAGAGTCATATGAGTCCTCATTGCAGGGCAGGCACAGCAAGGAGCAGGAGACAGTTTCCCTGTGTAGATCACCCCTGCAAGAAGGACTTGGGAACTGTGCCTCCTAATCTTGCGAAGTGTTATTAAAACAATAAGAGCTTCCAGCAGGAAGTCCACACTGTGCTGACTCGCAAGTTGTACTGTTCTTTTAGAGCCTGCAGACTGTTATTTCAGTGCAGCTGACTCAGTGATTCAGCTCAACAGATTTAAAGCAAATGCGCACAAGTTGATTATGTAGCCCTCCGAACTAAAACAGTAGGAACCGTCACTGCTCATTACACATTCCAGCGCCCAGAAAGCAGCTTATATTTCAGTGCAGCATATAAATTGATATGCATCAAAGTCATCTGTAGGTGGGAAAATCTGTTTAAAAGCATCACTTTTTGAAATCATTAGAGACATTAAAGCATTGGCATTTCTTTAATGGACCCATAGGCTGGTGTGCACCGCACACATTGCACCCTTATTTTAATACCTTTCCAGAGTCCCACGTCTCTTCCTAAATGGCCCCAGTACTGAAATTGGTCTACGGAACATGGCAGGTGCCATGTTTCCCCAGACCCGCACATGTGCAGTGGACTCCGGCACAATGCTGGAGACTACTGCGCCGTGCAGAGGAGGGAGCCCACCCTCCTCTGTTAAAACACCCTTGTATTAAAGTGTACTTTATGAGACATTAACATGTTTATTTTAACTGGTGATTACAAAAGGTACATTAAGTCATTCCTATTGTGCTTCAGACCCTATTCAGAGGCACACATTCCAGATTATGCAGCCATTGTCTGTCTCCCTGAATCATTTTTAGGGAATTATGAAATGGGTGTAGTACATCATTTAAAAAATGTGTCTGCAATTTAGAGTATTCCGCAACCCCTCTCAGCAATCACTATGCAAAAGCTTAGCTGGAACGAGTCATTATAGCAGTAACAAAGAAATATGCAATACTGTAATTTTACTTGTCTATCAGAAGGCAATGATTTACATACAATGAAGGTGTTTTATTGAACCGAGCATGCACAAGACCCATTCTACATATGTGCACAGTGGGTCCGGTGTGATCACTCACAGCTCCCCTCAGCCACATGATTGACATGCTGCTGTGTTTTAGGGGAGGAGAAGGGATGGAGTCTGGGACCATTCTACAAAATCAGGGGGGAGAGGGGGGTGTAGATGGGCCAAGTGGTTCTTATCTGCTGTCAAATTTTATGTTTATACATTACTAAACACAAAGTTAAAGGTATGCAAACTTCTCAACTTCTCAAGGGAATTTTAGAGAAATGTTCCTTAGCAAAATCCATTACAGTATCATTTAACTGTTTGCAAAATATCTGACTAATACACTAACTAAATCTGACTAAGACGAAGCAAGAGAAAATACTAAAATGTGACTTTAAACCAACTACAAATTTAAGTAGACTAAAATGAAATTGAAATTTCTTGTCAAAATTAACACTGTTACACAGTTAAGATTATAATTCTTATTGTTTAACTCATTTTTTCCCCTTGTTCCCAAATGTGAACACTTTATTAGCGGAAATTGTTTTTTATTGTCCATCAGTTCTGTTGATTCTTGTTACCTCTTTCCTTGAATTTATCATATTTTGTGTAATAATTCTTTGCATCACTGATGGTCATACACCCACAGCCTCAGTCAAATGCACAAATAATGATGAAAGCTTCTTGTCTTGGTGTTTTTTATCGAAATGGCTCTCAATATCAAAGATTTTTGTTTTGTTTTGTATGATATACGTAACAACATCATTTTAAAATACTTTTTTAAAAGATAAGTTTGAAATAACATACTTGGGCAAAAATGAGTTAAAATACACTAATGCATCTCACTTAGGGGTATATGCAATTCCGGACGAATTGCGCCTTTTTTTCGACCGTTTTAGGATTCGACTGTACTTGATAGCCGAAACCCTCCACCCGGGCTGGACCATGAATTCGACATATTCAATACAAAATTCATTCGACACTCCCCTTGTCGAATAACGGACCAATCGTCGAGTAGTGGGCGCCCTGGATTCGACTTCCCGCCGTTTTGAGCCCTTTATAGGGCTTGTTTGCTGCGTGCTCAGCAGCCATTTTGTGAACCTGCAGAGAGGTGTGTGGAGGTGCAGAGCTAGCAAATTGGTTGTTGTTTGCTGTGGTATCGTTTGGACACCCAGCAGGCTTTAATCCAAGACGGACAGGAGGATACCTGTTACCCCGGAGGAGAGTCGTTTTTGGAGCGATTTCTACATTTGTAGGTAAGTACCACATGTGGTCTGGCGCTGCATGAATGTGTTTGTGTAGTGGGGGGGTGCCATGAGGTGTACATGTGGTGTTGCTTTGGGGTGTTTGGGGTATGTATATGTGTGCAGGTATGTGTATATAGGTCTTGTTTGGTTTGCTGCAGGTCCTGCTTGTATCGCTGCATGTTTTTTTTGGAGTTTTGTGTTTGGGGTTAGTTTTTCATGTTTTTTTTCTCCATAAAATGTTTTTTTGGGTCATGCTTTTGCATTGTTGTACCTCCAGCATGTGCAGGGATGCTTTTTGGCTTGTTTGGGGTGACTTTTGAGTGTGTCGGTATCAGCCATGTGGCCGACATGTGTTGTCGTTTGTTTCCAAAACATGTTTTTTTGCTCCTATTTTAGCACTGGAGCATCCCTGCACATGCTGGAGGTACTTTTTGGCTTGTTTGGGTTGACTTTGAGCGTGTCGGTATCTGCCATGTGGCCGACATGTGTTGTCGTTTGTTTCCAAAACATGTTTTTTTGCTCCTATTTTAGCACTGGTTGGCCTCCAGCATGTGCAGGGATGCTTTTGGCTTGTTTGGGGTGACTTTTGAGGGTGTCGGTATCTGCCATGTGGCCGACATGTGTTGTCGTTTGTTTCCAAAACATGTTTTTTTGCTTCTACTTTAGCACTGGTTGACCTCCAGCATGTGCAGGGATGCTTGTACGGGGGTTTTGGCTTGTTTGGCTGAGGTTTTTTTCAATTTTTTTTTTGTGTGTGTTTGTTCCTGCTGGAGCACTGGGGTCCCAACAGCATGATGTGTGGTTGCATGTAATTATGTAATGTGTGTTAAATTTGTAAAAATATTTTTTCTTTTTACAACAGAGATGTCCAGAGACAAGCGGCCCCGATCCCCCCCTTCCCCCCACCCCTCAGAAGAATTTTCCCTGCACAGCAATGAGGAGTGGGAGACGACCCAGGAGGAGGATACGACTGACCAGGCATCCAGTGACCAGCCACGGTCGTCAAGGGACCAAAGGGAGAAGCAAAAGAAAAGGCCTAGAAAGGTAAATACTGTCAACACCTGCAGACACAATAGCATCCAACTTGACACACCCTAGTCTGCGCACTGCCATGCACACCTACAGGTATCTTTGCGCACTGCCAGGGATACTGACACACTCACAGGTACATACCAATCTTATTAAATGCATGTTTTTTTTTATCCCTAAAGGCAAGAAGCCAGCCAGAGGATCAGTCGGAGGAGGAAGCCTCTGGTGAAGACGCAGGACAGAAGAAGCCGCGTGAACCCAGATACACTGAGGCGGAAAACTGTGCCCTAGTGGATGGCATCGACAGGTCCTACGACGTTCTGTATGGACCAAGGGCACAGAGCACAGCAGCTAAGACCAAGCGAAACATCTGGGATGCCATCGCGAGACAAGTCACTGCAGTATCTGGAAACCGCCGGAGCACCAGAAACTGCATGAAGCGGTACAGTGATTGCCGCAAACAGACCAAGGAGAAGATGGGGATTCAGCGCCGACATGAGACAGCTATGGGAGGTGGTCTGGCTCTTAATCTGAAGTGGCTACCCTGTGAGAACGTTATTAAAAGGCACATGAACCCTGTTATGGTCCAAGTAGTTCACGGAGGTGTGGACTCCAGCCATCCTGCTGGCTTTCCCGAGGAGGAAGAACCGCCCAGAAGACAGAAGACGGCGGGAGACAAGCAGTCCAAAAGGAGGCCTGATGCTAAGTATACATTCAGATGAGCTGTACTAAATCTTTTTCTTCGCCATTTTTGTATAGTTTATTAACTTTATTTTATTTTTTTCTTCTTTTGCAAACAGAGGTGCCACGGACCAGCAACGGACTTGCGTCGGGGATTGGTCCCTTCTTCAGGCTATATCTCCTACAGGATTCGTCGGACGACGAGGTGGAAGTGCAGCAGCCCGCTGTTTCTACATCCCTGTGTGAGTAATTATCAAATTGTGAGCCTTCAAACAAATGTATGAATGTGTATACTAATTTCTAATTTTCTTTTCAGCTGCACAAATGCAATTGGTGGCAGACGTACAGGAAGGGCAGGATCCCTCAAATGTTCAGAGGGTACACACCCTGGCAGCAGAGATGACTGCCCGCCAGGATACCTACACGAATCTCGTTGAAACCAGACTGGACGCCATTGAGAAGACAATGGAGAAGATGGCAAACGGTCTGGTTGAAATGCAAAAGGCTCTTGCCGACAGCACGGCAGAAACGCAAAAGACCAGACGAGAAGATCACAGGGAGACTATGGACATCCTTCAAGTTCTGGCCACATCCATCAACCGGCTGGTGGATAACACATCATGCCTGGCACACAGCGTTGACAACATGTCGGAGAGCCAACGACATTCGGCAGCCAGCCACCAGATCATCGCAACCACACTGCAGATGATGTATGATAAGCTCCCAGAGCCAGCTCATCAACACGCTGGTGAACCACCACATCCACCATCACAAGCAACATGGACGCCTCCTGCCCTTCCTCCACCACCATTCTGGTATGGACGGTCACAGCTGTACCAAGGATATACAGGGATGTACCCCACCTACCAGATGCCTCCACCACCAACACCGGCCGCATCATCTACACCAGCACGGCCACCGAGGCCAAGTCAACGCACTCCACAGCCGCCCAGGGCATCGACGCCCCATCAGGAGGAAGAAGAGGATCCGGATGGACAATCACCATAAGCCCGGTCGTATTGTTTTATTATTTACTCTTATGTTTTTCATGTTTCCCTTTCTCCCCCTCCCATTAGTTTTTTTTTTCTTCTTACTATTGTTTTATATTTGTGTTGGGCTCCCCCACCCCAGACCGGATACTACCAAGGAGCTTTATGTCTAGGCATACATGCGCGGGCATGTATGCTGGCGCGTGTGGTAACTGATGAAAGCTCCTTGTGGTTACATGTATGATGGGCCAAAGAGCTATTCTGATACCACCTTTTTTTAAAAAAAAAAACCAACTCCTTTTTGTATTGGTGTAAAATAGGCTTTCACTGTTGTGTGAATTTACTATTCACTAGTGTTTGTTTTTGGCTTCTTCATAGGATTGGGTGGAAAATTGAAGTGGACGGCGTAGTTCGTGTTGTGCGTAACAAGGTGAGTAAAGCCATGTTTCAATGTATATATTCAAGAAACTTTGGACCGCCTGCCCTTGGGGAACAACACAGTCCAGCAATGGGTCATGCTGGACTGCGTGGTTCCACAAGTGCAGCAGTGTCAAAGTGCTGGCCACTGACACCACTCTGCCACTTTGGACCGCCTGACCTTGGGGAACAACACAGTCCAGCAATGGGTCATGCTGGACTGTGTGGTTCCACAAGTGCAGGCGTGTTAAAGTGCTGACCACTGACACCACTCTGCCACTTTGGACCGCCTGACCTTGGGGAACAACACAGTCCAGCAATGGGTCATGCTGGGCTGTGTGGTTCCACAAATGTTCTTGGGAAAGGAATGAACATGACATCATTAGTGTCTTTGCTTAATACGGAATTTCTTTTTTTTCCCACAGATCTCTACACAAGAAAAGAATGTAAAGAAGAACAAACACTACTTTTTTTGTTTTTATTTCAATTTATTTTTTAATCCCCCAAAAAAATACAATTTTAATTCTTCAATAAATTTTTAAAATGAGAAGTTTTGTGTGGTTTTTCTTTAAATTATTAGTTGATAAAATGTAAAATATGGCATTTCAGAGATGCAGTGGTATTGTGGTAGGTCGCCCATGGGCCCTCATTCCGAGTTGTTCGCTCGCAAGGCGATTTTAGCAGTATTGCACATGCTAAGCCGCCACCTACTGGGAGTGAATCTTAGCTTCTTAAAATTGCGAACGAAAGATTCGCAATATTGCGATTACACATCTCGTAGCAGTTTCAGAGTAGCTTCAGACTTACTCGGCATCTGCGATCAGTTCAGTGCTTATCGTTCCTGGTTTGACGTCACAAACACACCCAGCGTTCGCCCAGACACTCCTCCGTTTCTCCAGCCACTCCCGCGTTTTTTCCGGAAACGGTAGCGTTTTTTCCCACACGCCCATAAAACGGCCTGTTTCCGCCCAGTAACACCCATTTCCTGTCAATCACACTACGATCGCCTGAGCGAAGAAAAAGCGGTGAGTAAAAATCCAAACTTCATAGCAAATTTACTTGGCGCAGTCGCAGTGCGGACATTGCGCATGCGCACTAAGCGGAAAAACGCTGCGATGCGAAGAAATTTTCAGAGCGAACGACTCGGAATGACCTCCATGGTACAGCAGGGGAACTGTCTTGTCCCTTGACATCCACGCTGGTTCCTGTACCTTGGGAAGGATACTCCGCAAGACCTGTGGAAGAGAATAGTATGAGGTTCCAGGTATTTGTGTCATCCAAAGATGAGGTACAAGCAGGTTACATCGGCCTTTGTCCTAAATGCAACCCTCCGGCACTTGAGAAACTAGACATCCAAACATTTCCTGAAACAGCGTAAGCATTGCTGTGTCAGAGCATGATTGGATGTGCAGTTTTACAAATGCCGGAGGGCTGCACTTTGGACATGCCGGGGTTACTTGGTCAAGAGGGAGTTTTGGGCAATACATCTCACCTGAGGGGGGGGTGTCTGCTACATGGCGGAGGTTCAGGTCCACATCACAAGTAGGTCACCCATGGTACATCAGGGGAACAGTCGTGTCCCTTCACATCCACACAACTTGGGAAGGATAATCCGCAATACCTGTGGAAGAGAATAGTATGAGGTTCCAGGTATTTGTGTCATCCAAAGACAAGGTACAAGCAGGTTACATCGGCCTTTGTCCCAAATGCAACCCTCCGGCACTTGAGAAACTAGATATCCAAACATTCCCTGAAACAGCGTAAGCATTGCTGTGTCAGGGCATGATTGGATGTGCAGTTTTACAAATGCCGGAGGGCTGCACTTTGGACATGCCGGGGTTACTTGGTCAAGAGGTAGTTTTGGGCAATACATCTCATCTGAGGGGGGGTGTCTGCTACATGGCGGAGGTTCAGGTCCACATCACAAGTAGGTTGCCTATGGTACAGCAGGGGAACTGTCCGGTCCCTTCATCCACGCTTGTTCCTGCACCTTGGGAAGGATACTCTGCAAGACCTGTGGAAGAGAATAGTATGGTGTCATCCAAAGACAAGGTACTAGCAACACTTGGAAACAAGCAGGTTACATTGGCCTTTGTCCCAAATGCAACCCTCCGGCACTTGAGAAACTACACATCCAAGCATGCCCTGACACAGCGTAAGCATTGCTGTGTCAGGGCATGATTGGATATGCAGTTTTGCAAATGCCGGAGGGCCGCAGTTGGGACATGCCTGGCTTACTTAGACAAGAGGGAGTTTTGGGCAATACATCTCACCTGAGGGAGGGGTGTCTGCAACATGGCGGAGGTTCAGGTCCACATCACAAGTAGGTCGCCCATGGTACAGCAGGGAAACTGTCCGGTCCCTTCAAATCCAGGCTGGTTCCTGCAAATCGGGAAGGATACTCCACAAGACCTGCGGAAGAGAATAAGGAGGTAATTTGAGAGTATTTCCTCCACCCTGGGAAAGAACAAAACGTCCCAGCAACACTACGCATATACACAGGTTACTCAGACAAGATGGAGTTTTGGCCAATACATCTCACCTGAAAGAGTGACTCTAACATGTCAGTGGTTCAGGTCCACATCACAAGTAGGACGTCCATGGTAGAGTGGGGTAAACTGGTCCAATACTGGAGTGGCTTTGCAGAAGTGTATCCTGGGTAAAACTGTTGAATCATGGGTGCATTCCCCTCAGCAGAGTGAAGAAAAAAATATTCTTTTTAAAAATCTATTAAAAAATACTTGTGGGTCAAAAATTGACAAACCAAGTAGATAATCCCTTCAAATATAAATAGATATGCTATTATCAATCCAAAAAGCTAAAAAAAATATATGTTTTAAAAATTTTTAATCAGCTCTCGCCAGCAAAGTGAGGCGGAATGAAATTGACGAAATTACTGTCGAAAAGCACTGTTGTCGAATCGACATTCTTCAATTGAATATACTTTTGTCGAAAAGCCGCATTTTGACCATTGCAGACATGTCGAATTTTGAAAATGTCGATTTGCAAAAAGTCGATTCTGAAACGGCAGGTATTTTGACGAAAAGTACTGTATTGCATTGTCGAATCCAATTCGACAGGTTTTTTTTGTCGAAAATGCCCCTTTTTTCGACATTTTCATGTATTCGACCGTAATTGCATATACCCCTATGAATGCAAGTTCCTGGCACATAGTTCTCATGTGTGCTATGTATACCAATACTAATACATTTCCTAGTTATGTTTGCAGGCAGGTCATACATATTCCTAACTTAGACTGAATTTTGCTGTAGTAATACAATGGTGATGCATCTCATCCCCTCATGAGAACACCCTCAGTCTGGTTGCATGGCCAGTAATGGCTAGCTTCCCTGACCACTTTGCTACACAAATCGGACACAGCTGCCAGTGAGTTTTTAAACACTCACATAGACAACCTCACTGTGTTGATTATCTTGGCAGCTCACACTGTGGTCTAGTTTTCTTACATTGCTCATTTGTCCAGGTACTGGATTTATTTACTCACTGACACTTTATTTCCACAACTGCAATGTTATTTTGAATACAGTTACTGTACACAGGTACTCTGCCACTTTCTGCCATAGTTTCCTGCATGGCTCCAATAAGAGGTGCTGTGCTTATGCAAAGGGATCACATTCCAAGAGGGGTTAGGTTGGTACTGAAGGGTGTTGTTAGGACTGTAGATGCTGCTGGTTCACAGTGAGATTACAGAAAATCAAAATGCCTGAAAACACATCTATATTGTCAGCAAACTAACACCTCAGTGACTAACAAAATGGCTACAGCTTAACTTCCTGGACAAAAGTCAGGGCCGGATTTGTAGATTTAAGGTTTTTTGGGGGGCCCAGGACATGTAGCTTGTGGGAGCCCCACCAATAATTTATTGATTGTATTGTTATTGATTACTTATATTTCTTGTGCCTAAGTCACTTTATTAGAGGTATTTCTCACAATTGCACCGATAGCCTCTCCCCTTTTAGTACCAGCTACCGACCCAGGCTGCTGGCCCTCTGGTGAATGTTGTGGAGGTTCCTCCAATCTACTGCGCCTGGAAACATTTGCTGGAAGAGTCTGGACTAATCCCCTGTTGTTCTCCTCACTCTTCCTGGCCTAGCTAGTCTTTTTTCAGCAGTTATGTTTCTTGAGATTAGTGTGTGTGGAGCTTCTTGCAGTACAGCCAATCAGCAGATTACTCAGATTAATCAGCTAAGGGTGGAACTTCACTAACTGCGTCATGGCCTGCTGTCATCAGTAAATATCCTCAACCAAGAAAAGTGCATTGTGCTGGGTGCAGGGTGTGCTAGGGTAGAGGGTCTGGAACCAACAAAGTTCTGTTACTATGTGTGGAGACCCCTGAGTGACTGCCCTGAGTGCCCCACCTTTAATGCGACACCAACAAAGTGGCAGGGACCAACAGTCACCAGCCACAACAACTTCCCGAGCTGATCCTCTGCAACTAACTCTAAACTAGGGAGTGATAGGAATCGTTGGGTATGGAAAGACCAGAATGCAAAGCTGGGACTGTCGTGTAAGTAGTATCCTATCCACATAAAAACTCCCATAATCACGTTAGCATATGTCCTAAATGGGTGTAGTATGAGTGGCAGGCGTCCGGGATCCCGGGGGCCAGCATACCGGCACCAGGATCCCGACCGCCGGCATACCGACAGCTGGGCGATGCGCTACGTGTGCCATGCTATTTATTCACCCTCCAGGGGAGTCGTGGACCCCCAAGAGGGAGAACATGTGTCAGCGTTCGGGATCCCGGCGCTGGTAGCCAGGATCCCAGCCAGCGGTATACTGAAGACCACCCATCCTAAATACATATATTATAGCATTATTTTAGCCCAAGGCATATGTTTGTCCTATATGAACTTGCCTTAGGACACTTGCATTACAGTAAGAGTAATTTCCCAGTCAGATGTCAAATCATAAAACCATCATAGTCTTGCCACTGCCAGCCAGTATTGCCAGAGACCATGTGAGTGTCACTCATCTGTCCCTTCGAGTGCCATTTCTAGCATTGGGCGAGCCATGTGATCGCACAGGGCACCCGCTGCAGCACTTTGTGTACAATTTTCTGCTCCCCCTCCTCCCTCTTACACAGTACTCCACTCAGGGGGTGGAGTTTTGCGGTATTATGCGGGTGCGTCGTGACATCATGATGCAACCGGGTCATTTAGCGAAACTCCGCCCACGAGCGGAATTCTATTAAAAGGAGGAGGAAGAGCAAGATAGCAGCACTGGCGGGCGCGCATACATCCCTTTGCAATAAGCATTACCCTTGGCAACAAGCATTACCCTTGGCAATGAGCATGGATCCCAGAGCATGAAACCCCTGGCAGTGAGCATGACACCCAGCGAACGAAACCCGTGGCAATGAGAATGACAACCAGCGCATGAAACCCCTGGCAACGTGCATGACACCCAGCGCATGAAACCCCTGGCAACGTGCATGACACCCAGCGCTTGAAACCCCTGGCAACGAGCAGGTAATTTAAAAGTAATTAGAAGCTTTACTGCAGGGCATAATACGGCGCAAGGGGCATTACTGTGTGGGGCTTAATATGGTTGAATTTTTAACTGTGGCGGGCGAGGTCTGTTGTTGCAGGGTCCAAAACTGGTGTGTAAGGTAGTCCTTTCCTGCGAGGACACCCCCATTTTAGCAAGATAACACACATTTTTAGCAAGACCACTCCCTCCCTTATCGGGAGTGCAAAACAGGTTTATTCATGTTGATGGAGTGCCACATTTTTTTAATATCTAGTGGGGGGGGGGGGGGTTATTTTTAATGCTTGCACTGGGAGCCAAAATGTCTAGAAACAGCTCTCCTTCAATATGTTCTTAAATTGCAGCAATAACATTTTTGCTATCACCATCATTACAGACCTTCATAAGGTGTTGTGTGGCTAAATCTTCCAGTACTATAGTGGGAGCAAGCTATTTTTTTCAGCAGCAAGACACATTGCAATTTCATGAGAGACATTCCCACAGGTGTTTCTTTTAGTAATACCACTCATTACACTACACTGCAGGCCTTAAACTAGTTTAGATGGAAAGACACTGCAAGGCCACTGCTATTTTCCAGAATTCATGACTGACAAAATGTGTTAGGAGAAAAAAAAAGTGAACGCCAAAAAGCGCATTACTGTTATGTGAGTAACAATATGTCCCAACAATTTACTGTACATAAAAATATACAGTAAGTCGCATGCAGCATTATATAACTTGTCATTCTACTCAAGGTTCACGCAGTTTGTTATCTGTCATGTCACACAAAACACACTTATTCAGCAGTTACTGGCAACTTCCACTGAAATCCATACAGATGGCTGTCACAACATGCCTTTTAATCTGAGTTGCCTACCCTCCCTCATTCTGCAGGAGACTCCCTGAAATAGCAGCAATCTCCCTCACTTCCTGAATAGACTAGCAATCTCCCTGATTGCACCTTACACCCATTATGTAGCTGTTACATTCTTAGGGAAGAAAAAATAGGATTTTAATTACCTACCAGTAAATACTTTTCTCGTAGTCCGTAGAGGATACTGGGGTCCACATTAGTATCATGGGGTATAGACGGGTCAACTAGGAGTCTTGGGCACTTTAAGAAATCAATAGTGTGCACTGGCTCCTCCTCTATGCCCCTCCTACCAGACTCAGGCAACTGTGCCCAAGGAGACGGACATACTTTGAGAGAAGGATAGAGAAGGTTAGTGGTGAGATTCCGAACCAGCACACACAAAACAATAGGAAAGCCAAGCTAACCAAACATGAAACAGGAACAGCAACAGCTGAACCAACATTCCTTAACCAAGTAACAGTGCAGAAAATGAAGCACTGGGTGGGCTCCCAGTATCCTCTATGGACTACGTGAAAAGGATTTACCGGTAGGTAATTAAAATCCTATTTTCTCTTACGTCCTAGAGGATACTGGGCTCCACATTAGTACCATGGGGATGTACCAAAGCTCCCAAACTGGGTGAGAGAGTCATGAGGGTCCTGCAGAACAGACTGTCCAAACTGAAGGTCCTCAGAGGCCAAAGTATCGAACTTGTAAAACTTAGCAAACGTGTTCGAACCCGACCAAGTAGCTGCTCGGCAGAGCTGTAAAGCCGAGACACCCCGGGCAGTCGCCCAGGAAGAACCCACCGACCGATTAGAGTGGGCGTGTACAGATTTAGGAACCGGCAAACTTGCCGTAGAGTAAGCATGCTGGATAGTAAGCTTAATCCAGCGAGCAATAGACTGCTTTGAAGCAGGACACCCAATTTTATTGGTATCATGAGCACAAACAGCGAGTCCGACTTTCTGTGATGAGCTATCCGTTTGACATAGATCTTTAAAGCCCGCACAACATCCAGGGACTTTGAAGTAGAAGAGGTGTCAGTAACCACCGTGACCACGATAGACTGGTTGATATGAAACACAGACACCACCTTTGGAAGAAATTGGTGACGAGTTTTGAGTTCAGCTCTATCTTTATGAAAAATCAAATAGAGGCTCTTGTGAGACAACGCCCCCAATTCCGACTAACGTCTTGCCAAACCCAAGGCCAACAGTGTGACGGTCTTCCACATAAGAAACTTTACATCAACCTCCTGTAAAGGCTCAAACCATTCAGATTGTAGAAACTGCAACACCACGTTGAGATCCCAAGGTGCCGTGGGAGGTACAAAGGGTGGCTGGATGTGCAGAACACCTTTTAAGAATATCTGAACCTCAGGGAGGGAAGCCAACTGTTTTTGAAAGAAAATGGACAAGGCCAAAATCTGGACTTTTATGGAGCCCAGGCGTAGGCCCACATCCACACCAGACTACAGAAAAAACAGAAACCGACCCAGTTGAAATTCCACTGCAGGAAATTTCCTGTTTTCACACCAAAGACACATATTTTCTCCAAATCCGGTGGTAATGTTTTGACATTACCCTTTTTCTGGCTTGGATCAAGGTAGGAATTACCCTGTCCGGAATCCCTTTCCGGGCTAGAATTTGATGCTCAACTTCCATGCCGTCAAACGTAGCCGCGGTAAGTCTTGATAGACGAACGGCCCCTGTTGCAGAAGATCCTCTCGAAGAGGTAGAGGCCACGGATCTTCCAGAAGCATGTCCAGTAGATCCGCGTACCAAGCCCTCCTTGGCCAATCCGGAGCAATGAGAATTGCTTGAACCTTTTCCTTTTTTTTTTAAATTCTTTTGAGAATTCTTGGGATCAGTGGAAGTGGTGGAAACACATACACCATCTGGTAGACCCATGGAGTCACCAAATCGTCCACCGCCACTGCTTGTGGGTCCCTCGACCTGGAACAATACCTCCTGAGCTTCTTGTTGAGACGAGAGACCATCATGTTGATTTGTGGAATACCCCACCGACGTGTCACGCACCCGAACACCTCTGGGTGAAGGCCCCACTCTCCTGGATGGAGATCGTGTCTGCTGAGGAAGTCTGCTTCCCAGTTGTCTACTCCCGGAATGAAGATCGCGGACAATGCCACAGCGTGTCTTTCTGCCCAGAGGAGAATTCGTGTCACTTCTGACATTGCTGCTCTGCTCTTCGTTCCACCCTGTCCGTTTATGTACGTTACCGCTGTCACATTGTCCGACTGAGCCTGATCTTGAAGAAGATGTTCTGCCTGTGGAAGGACATTGTATATGGCCCTTAGTTCCAGAAGGTTGATTGGAAGAATGGTTTCCTGACTTGACCATTTTCCTTGGAAATATTCCCCCTGGGTGACTGCTCCCCAACCTCTGAGGCTTGCGTCTGTGGTTAGCAGAATCCAATTTTGAATCCCGAACCTTCGACCCTCGGTCAGGTGAGAAGTCTGAAGCCACCACAGAAGGGAAACCCTGGCTTTTAGTGACAGACGTATCCTCTGGTGCATGTGGAGATGCGATCCGGACCATTTGTCCAACAGATCGAGCTGGAAGGGCCTTGTGCGAAACCTTCCATACTGCAGCGCCTCGTAAGCAGCTACCATCTTTCCCAGAAGGCGAATGCATAGATGAACCGATATACAGGTTTGGCTTAGAACATCCCGCACCATCGACTGGATTACCAATGCCTTTTCCAATGGAAGGAATACCTTTGTGCCACCGTATCCAGTATCATCCCCAGGAATGGAATCCTCCAGGTAGGTTCCAGGTGAGATTTTGGTAGGTTCAGAATCCACCAGTGATCCCGGAGTAGTCGAGTTGAGAGGGCAATGTTGTCCAATAACTGCTCCCTGGTTGGTGCTTTTATCAGCAGATCATCCAGGTACGGAATTATGTTCACTCCCCATTTGCGGAGGAGAAACATCATCTCCGCCATTACCTTGGTGAACACCCTCGGTGCTGTGGAGGGGCCAAAAGGCAGAGCCTGGATCTGGTAGTGACAGTCCTGTAAGGGAAACCTTAGATAGGCCTGATGAGGTGGCCAGATCGGGATATGAAAGTATGCATCCTTGATATCCAGAGACACCAACAATTCCCCTTCCTCCAGACTCGAGATCACCACTCTTAGAGACTTTAGGTTTAAAATGGGTCTCAGCGAACCATCTGGTTTCGGTACCACAAACAGGTTTGAATAATAACCTCTGTTCTGTAGCTGAGGTGGAACTGGAACAATGACCTGAGTCTGTACCAGTTTTTGAATTGCATCCTGTAAATTTATACTTGCCTCCTTAGAAGCTGGTAAGCCAGACTTGAAGAATCTCTGAGGTGGGAGTTCCTGAAACTCCAGTCTCTACTCCTGGGCGATGACCTCTTTGACCCAGGGATCCTGGCACGATGTTGCCCATATGTGACTGAAATCTCTTAATCGGGCTCCCACCTGCCTGTCTTCCAGGCAGTGTGGTCCACCATCATGCTGAAGGCTTTGAGGAAGCAGAACCGGAGTTCTGTTCCTGTGAACCTGCAGTCACTTGTTTTCTGGGTTTACCTCTATTGCCTTTGAAGGCTGTAGAAGAACCCTTGGCCTTATTTTTAAATTGTGCTGTCTGAAAGGACTGCAGAGTTGGAGCAGAGTAGGTCTTCCTAGCTGGGGGGGCTGCGGAAGGAAGATATGTAGACTTACCCGCCGTAGCCTTGGATATCCACGTATCCAGTTCATCTCCAAACAGGGCCTCACCTGTGAAAGGTAGGCTTTCCACACTTTTTCTGGAATCCACATCTGCCGTCCACTGACGACAGCCATAGGCCCCTGCGTTCTGACACTGCCATGGCTGTGGTGTGTGTATTGAGCAATCCAATTTCTTTTATGGTCTCCACCATAACATTTGCAGAGTCCTGTATATACTGTAGGAGTAAAATCATCTCACCTCTGGATAAGGATTCTAACCCCTCATTTAGGTTACCGGACCATTTTGCAATGGCCCTAGTGATCAAAGCACAAGCAATAGTGGGCTTCTGGGCCACCCCTGAAGCTTTGTACAAAGATTTGAGAGTGGGCTCAATCTTGCGGTCTGTCGGGTCCTTTAAGGGGGCTACCCCTCGGGGCCGGTAAGACTATCTTACGTGACAACCTAGATACCGATGCATCAACAATCGGTGGGTTTTCCCATTTTTTCCTATCATCCTGAGGAAAAGGGAAGGATGTCAGTAACCTTTTAGGGATCTGAAAGTTCTTGTCAGGATTAGTCCAAGTTTCTTCAAATAGGGAATTTAATTCCTTAGATGCAGGGAAAGTAGCAGAGGATTTCTTTTTTACATTAAAATAAGATTCCTCATCATCCTCTGTCCCTTTGTCAGGAATGTGCAGGACATCTCTAACAGCTTCTATCAGGGCCTGTATTCCCTGTGACAAAGCTGCATCCCCCCTCCCGAGTCCACCTCACCCTCCTCAACGTCTGATACATCATCATCAGTATCAGTTTGCAGGATTTGGGTCAGTGTACGCTTCTGTGGACATATGGCAGGGTCTGAGACGCTGGAATGGCCACTGAAACTCTATTTATCAGGTCATCTACAGATTGTTTTAAGTATTGTGTCTCCTTATTTTGGGATAATATAATTGAAATAATTGAGATCATCCCTTTCAATGAATCCAACCATACTGGTTCGGACCAACTAGCCTGAGAATGTGGACTCTCCTGAGTACACTGTAGTGATCCCCCTGAAGGGAGAAAAAAACACTCTGCCGTGCATGAAACACACTCCCTTGACATAGTAAAATCTAAAAGGACACACACACACACACACACACACACACACACACACACACACACACACACGCACACACACACGCACACACAGAAGAATAGGTTAAAAGCACAGTTAACCCACACAGAGCCCCCTAGGGAGACACAGAGTATGATGGAGCCAGCCACATAGCACCCCTATAGCTAATTACAAGTTTAGCTGGGTCACAAACTAAGTACCCTTAATAAGGGCTTAGTATTTTAATATTGCTTTCCCCCCCTTTCTATGACCCCCTGGTACCGCTGAGGCAATCTGGAGTCCTTGTGGAGGAGCTGCTCTTCCCTGCCAGTCTGTCTGTGTATAGCTGCAGAGGGAAAATGGCGCTGGTGAGCTGCTGGATCCGCTCATAGTGAAGCACCGACCCCATAATGGCGCGCGGTCTTCCCATTTTTTTATACTGGCTGAGGTGTTCATGATGCTTAACAGTGGGATAGAACCCCTGTAAGCTATAATGCCAGTGTAGGGTAATGTTTGTAGTGGCACAGCTCGCCCCTCACAGCGGAACACACACACACATAGGGGTATATTCAATAACTGTCGGAAGCTGCCGTCTTGTCGAAAAGACGGCAGCTTCCGACAGTTTTAGGCCGGAAGGGGTTCCAACCTATTCCTTAGTGCCCCGTTTATTCCGACAAGTCAGAAAAGCCGACTTGTTGGAATGCTGTCGGAATGCACGCTGATCGCGGCTTCAGCCGCAGGTCAGCGTGCATTGTCGGAAGCGGGGCCAAACCCGACAGGTTTTAGCCCCGTTTCCGACAATCTCAATCCGACTTTAAAAAAAGTCTGATTGAGATGAGGAGACTAGTGGTGCTGCGGGCGGCGGGGGGAGCATTGATCGGTGGCCGGAGGGAGGAGCAGGCTGCGGGGGGACATGTCTGCGGCGGCGGGGGGAGGCGTTGCAGGGAGTGAGGTGCCTGGCTGTCCCCCGGCCAGACACCTCTCTCCCTGTAGCGCATCCCCCCGCCGCTGCAGACATGTTTCCCCGCTGCCAGCAACTCCCGCCGGCCGCCAATCAATGCTCCCCCGCCGGCCGCAGCACCTCTCTTCCCGCTGCCTGCGGCTCCACACAGGTCCCCCGCAATTAGCCCCTCCCGCTCACGGCCGCCGCTCTCTGCTCCCCTGGCTGCTGCCGTCAGCGCATCTGCAGCCGCTGACAGCAGTCCATTGAATAGGGGTTGTCGGATCCATTCCGACAACTGCATGTCGGAATGGATCCGACTCCTATTGAATATACCCCATAGTATGTGATCCTGAGCCTGGAAACACAGCCTGCATGTCAGCACTGTGCTCCATACCCTTAGGCCGCTATTTCAGCCGGCAACCCGCTAACTGGGCCGCCGGCCGCCTACTCACCACTCTTCTTACTTCTGGCTCTGTTAGGGACCGTACACTCGCCATGGTGGGGCTTACGAATATTACCCTCAGGAGCTCAGTGTCCTGTCAGCGGGGAAGGGGACCATTAACCCTGGAGGAGGTTGCCCCCCCCCCCCCCCCTCCCCTAAGTCCCATGAAGCAGACAGGCTGTTGCCAAACAGCCCTGTCTGAAAATAAACAGAAAAAATAAATGTACAAAACTCTTCAGGAGCTTCCCTAAGCATGACCGGCTCCTCCGGACATATTTTCTAAGACCCCCTGGTACAGCTGAGGAGACGTGGAGTCTTTGTGGAGGAGCTGCGCTTCCCTGTGAATCCTGTCCTACGCAGTGCGCCTAAGATGGCTGCCGCACCTGGTGCCTTGTGATGGTGGAATACACAACCCCTGGAGGTTATTACTCAAAATGCCTACACCAATCATGCATTATTCTTTCTGTGTCTTTGTCTGTGTGGTTTATCTTTTGATGTAATGCTTAAATCTTCTGTATTATGTGCATTATGTGAGTTCTAGTTGGCGCCGCGGATGGCTGCCTCGGTGCTGCTCTGCCAAGCAGCCTTAGTTTTTAGTCTTAAATGTATAATATGTCTACTGTACAGTTGCATATGTGCAGTATGAACTCATATGTGTAATGTTTGTAATGTATGCTACATTTTTTTCCTCCATGTTGCTGCTTGGCGATGCATTGTACCACAAAGAATTCCTAGTGTACGTGAGTACACCTGGCCAATAAAGCTGATTCTGATTCTGATTCTGATTCTGTCAGTGTAATCTGCAGAGGGAAAATGGCGCTGGTGAGCTGCTGGATCCGCTCATAGTGAAGCCCCGCCCCCTTAATGGCGCTCGGCTTCCCGCTTTTTATACTGGCCTGAGGTAAAATTTTATACCCAAAGGAGGGTTAAAACCCTTTTATCTTACGTCCTAGAGGATGCTGGGGTCCACATTAGTACCATCAGGAATAGACGGGTCCACCAGGAGCCATTGGCACTTTAAGAGATTGAGAGTGTGGGCTGGCTCCTCCCTCTATGCCCCTCCTACCAGACACAGTTTAGAAAACGTGCCTGGAGGAGCCAGTCGGAGCCAGTCACAGCTAGGAGAGCTCTACAGAGCTTCTTTAGTAAAGTTTTTTTTAGAGTTTATTATTTTACAGGGAGGCTGCTGGCAACAGCCTCCCTGCTTCGTGCTAAGGGGGGGGGTCTGAGCCACTATCTCCGCTGACAGGACATTGAGCTCCTGAGGGGATAGATCGTTCCCCGCCACAGGGGATCGCTCACCCCAGCAGCATGCCGCCACCCCCTTACAGAGCTGAAGATCAGTGGCGAGTGAGTCACCGACCCCCTAGCAAGTGGGGGGCCGGTGTGAAGATGGTGGCAACAGGGTAGGAGCGCAGTAGCTCAGCGGTACTTAGTGCGGCTCTGTGAGGGGCGCCCTGAGCCAGCGCCTGAACCCTGCACTGGTCAGCAAGCCTGTCGGGGTCTGTGGATCTCAGCCAGCATTTTACCTCAGGCCAGTATAATCCTTGTGAAGAGCGGGAAGACAGCGCCATTTTGGGGGCAGAGCTTCTCCTCAGAGTGGACCCAGCAGTGTTTCAGTGCCATTTTCCTGCCTGCACAGCGCTGTCCAGGAAGAGCAAGTCCCTCCACAGCAACTACAGCTATCTCTCACGGTACCAGGGGGTTGTAGAAGGGAAGATGGGGGGGGGGGGGGGGGGGGGGAGGGGCTGCATTAAGACTGTGTAACCTATTAAGGTGCACAGTCAGCGCTAGTTTTGGTCTCCCTTTGCATTAAAAGCGCTGTGTGTGGGTTGGCTCCAATCTCTGTCTCTCTTGCCATTCTTGGGGGTGAAACTCCCCTGTGTGTGTGTGGAGTGTCTGTGGTCTCCATTAAGCAATGTCCAGGGACTCTGTGTCATATGCTGCAGAGGATATGTTCTCTCAGGATGATCCCATTCCATGTAATCAGGATTGCACTGATTTAGCACAGGTATCAGAAAGGGAGCCTGAGTGGTTATCCTCTATCAAATCTATGATTCCTCAGATTTCAAATAGGGTTGCACAAAATGAATCTGCAACTCAGGCTTTACAGAACTCTATGGCAGTCTGGCCCAGTTCTGGTACCTCAGGGCTCCCCGCTGTATATTCACATAAACGTGCTCTTGCACAGATCATGCAGGATGATACGGATACCGATTCTGACACTGCAGACGGTGGCGGGGATGTGTTGCGGGGGGCAGCATCTCTTGCTAAAGGGGTGCAGTTGATGATAGAGGCTATTAGAGATGTGTTGAATATTGCTGATACAACACCTGAGCAGGTTGAGGAGGCTTACTTCACTGAATATAAGAAAGCCTCGCTAACCTTCCCTGCATCAAAGGAATTAAATGATATTTTTTAAAAGGCTTGGGAAAACCCTGATAAAAAATTCCAGATACCTAAAAGGGTTCTGGTGGCATTTCCTTTCCCGGTAGAGGATAGGAAAAAAATGGGAAAACCCGCCTATTGTTGACGCGTCAGTATCCAGAATCTCAAAAAAGGTGGTTTAACCTGTTCCAGGATCTACCGCCTTGAAAGAGCCGGCTAATCGTAAAATTGATAATACGCTCAAATCCATGTACACGGCTTCTGGGGCAATACTACGTCCCACTATTGCCAGTGCTTGGATTGCCAAAGCTATAGTAAAGTGGTCAGGCACGTTACTTGAAGACTTGGATACTATGGAGAAATGTGATGTTGAATTGTTTTTACGTAACATTCAGGATTCGGCAGGATTTCTGGTAGAATCCATGAAAGACCTGGGTTCCATAGCTGCGGGAATTTCTTCCATGCCTGTATCAGCTCGTCGAGGACTGTGGTTGGTCTGGAATCCAGGAGAAGTGTGGAGACCCTACCCTACACAGGTCAGGCTCTCTTTGGGGAAGCGTTAGATACGTGGATTTCCACGGCTACGACTGGTAAGTCACCTTTTCTTCCCTCAGCTACACCTGCTCCGAAGAAACCCTTTTCTTCAGCTACATCACAGCCCTTTTGGTCTACCAAGCCTAGAAAGGCCAAGCTGTCCAACACCTTCTTTCGGGGAGGTCGGCCCAAGTCCAAGAAACCTGCGGCTGCAGGTTCCCAGGAACAGAAACCTGCTTCAGGTACACCAAAGTCCTCCGCATTACGGTGGACTGCACGCCTCGGAGGTGGAGCCGGTGGGAGCGAGACTCAGGCATTTCAGTCACGTCAGGGTGTCATCCGGCCTGGACCCCTGGGTGCAAGATATTGTGTCTCAGGGGTACAAGCTGGAATTTCAAAATCTCCCTCCTCACCGATTTTTCAAATCAGGCTTGCCAGCTCTGCTGTGAATCTCGCCACTATCTGTGTTAAATCCTTCTCTCGGAGATGTGTGTCTCCTCGGGCACAGTTTCTAGACTGAGTCTGGTAGGAGGGGCATAGAGGGAGGAGCCAGCCCACACTCTCAAACTCTTAAAGTGCCAATGGCTCCTGGTGGACCCATCTATACCCCATGGTACTAATGTGGACCCCAGCATCCTCTACGGACTACGAGAAAAGGATTTACCGGTAGGTAACCAAAATCCTATTGTTAGGTATGTCAGCCAGTGGGGGTATACATTGGTGGCTCAGTGCGCCCCTCACAGCAGGACACACAGTGCTGTGTATGTCTCTGAGCCCCCTGGAGCGCAGCCTGCAGCCAGAGCTGCGCGCGCACCCTTGTGCTACCATTCCCACCAGAAACCCGCCAACCCGGAACTGTACTCACCACTCTTCTATCTTCTGGCTCTGTTAAGGGTAGCGACATGCTGCAGGGGGGTACGCTCGCCATGGTGGGCCTTGCGAATGACTCCCTCAGGAGCTCAGTGTCCTGTTAGTGGAGAAACGGGACCATTAACTCTTTAGGAAGTTGGGCCGTTCTCCCCCCTAAGTCCCACGAAGCAGGCAGTCTGGTGTCAATCAGACCTGCCTGAAAACAACAAACAGAAAATAATGCAGAAAACTCTTCAGGAGCTTCCCTAAGCGTGACCGGCTCCTCCAGGCACATTTTCTAAACGGAGTCTGGTAGGAGGGGCATAGAGGGAGGAGCCAGTGCACACTATTGATTTCTTAAAGTGCTTTAGGCTCCTAGTGGACCCATCTATACCCCATGGTACTAATGTGGACCCCAGTATCCTCTAGGATGTAAGAGAAAGAAGTCAGAGATACATACATTCAAATGAGATCATCAGTGCCATTTCCCTGCATTGGTTATAAGGCACAATGATTCCTATGGCTACATTCATTTTAAATAAGGTTTCTCATGGCCACTTACAGTATATGGAACCTCTTGTAAAACACAATATACAAACAAATCCTGCAAAATATCAGTGTCTTTTTTTCAACAAGTAGATCTTACTAACTTTATGGTTCATTTACATTTGGATGTAAGTCATTTTCATGACACGCCTCTCCGGTGTAGCAGTACACATCCACACTGATAGGTGTTACTTTCACATCTCCCTGAAATGCTTTTTCAAAAGTAGGCAAGTATGCTTTTAATGCATAAAACACAATGTAACCTAACGTCATACTTACCGACTTTTTGGCTGCTCTCTCCGGGAGAGAGCAGCCAGGTCGGTTCGGCAGGGGGGCGGGCTGCGATGTGAGTGCAGAGGGGGGCGGACCGGAGGCGTGGTGTAGGCGGGCTGAGGGCGTGTCGGAGGTGGGCCGGGGGGCGTGACTACGGGATCGTCCTGTGTAAGCCCCGCCCCACGCTGTGTAATGCCGCTATTACCGGCATTATACAGCAGGGGGCGTGGCTATGATGACGCGATTCAACAAGAATAGTGTCATTGCCTGCCCGGACCGCCCACTTTACTCGCTAAGTGGGCGGCCGGGCAGGGGGGGACCCCTGTAATCGGGAGACTTGCCTGCTCTTCCGGGGGGCCGGGAGGGTCACCCGATTTTCGGGAGCCTCCCGGCCATTCCGGGAGAGTAGGCAAGTCTGCCTAACGTTTGTGTCTGTTATATTTATATTACAGGAATGGGATGACTGCTGAAAGTGCCACTGAACCAAACGTGCAGGTTAACCCATAACACAACAGCATGAGAAACATACACAGCACAAACAAATAGTCCGACATCACCTGCAAATATAAATTGCAAATGGACTTCGAAATATTGCTTGGAAAACCAAACAATTCTAGTGCTTTGCTGAGTAAACACGCACATCGCTTTTCATTCTGAGGTGCAAAGTGAAGGACTAATGAATGAATTTGAGAGCACAAATAGCTTACCTCTTCTGCAACAAAAGAGTTATTGCATGGAGATCCTGACAAAGTAGAACAGCTTTTAAGAGTGTATTGGAGTAAAGTCTCTGGAATATATCAGGGGATCGGGGTGACCTGTCTCCCAATCTAAAGAATTTTAACATATTTTCAATTGTGAGATTCAGAAGCAGAGGGTCACATTCCTGTTAACAACCACCACTTTGGTAGCTTGAGACAGTACCAAAGTGCTGACTGCACTGAGAAGTTGCTATAACGTATAACCATTAAACATTCTGCTAGCACAGTTTACTAATCTAGAGCTGGGGGCCATCTAGTTTATGGTCTCTCGCTGTCTGTTGTCTGATTTTTGGTCTTCATTCTATTGCCCCTAGACATCTAGATTGTAGTGTCACTAGAGCATATTAGCCGACTTATTAAAGGAACCATGTCTGAGGTGCTGGGTGCATGTTGTCGCAAACCCATCATTGTGGCCCCTACCCTGCAACGCTTCAAAGTTGTGATTCTCTGCATTTTACAGCAGGAGACTGGGCTCATGGCTAGCCCTGGGTATAAGCAACAGGCACTTGTCTAGGGTGACCTAGCCCCAGAGAGGGGTGGCTATGGTTACCAGCCATGCAGGATTATTCTAGACAGTCTGGAAATCCAGAAGATCGGTGCAGAGATGGGGACATATATGTGTCTGGCAATAGGACTGGGCATCAGATCCCAGCGCACACAGAGGAGCTACTGTGGCTTTTCAAATTTAGCTCTGACCGTGAGACAGTTGTGGTTTGTAGACTGGCAGCCAATCAGAAACAGCTGTGGCAAACTGCATCATTGCTTTGCCCACTCTCTCAGGCTTTTATTAGCCGGAGCAAGCAGCGTGAAGTCAGTACAGTGGCGGATGGGGGGAAAATAGGATTTAAATTACTTACCGGTAAATCCTTTTCTCGTAGTCCGTAGAGGATACTGGGGTCCACATTAGTACCATGGGGTATAGACGGGTCCACTAGGAGCCTTGGCCTCTTTAAGACATCAAAATTGTACACTGGCTCCTCCCTTTTTGCCCCTCCTACCAGACTCAGTCTAGAAACTGTGCCTGTGGAGACTTACATATCCTGAGGAAGGATGTAACAGAACAGTGGTGAGATTCGAACCAGCACACACAAACAAGTGGAAATCCAAGCTAACCAAACCTGAACAGGAACAGCCATAGCTGAACCAACAACCTTACTTAACAAAGTAACAGGGCAGGAAACACGAAGCACTGGGCGGGGACCCAGTATCCTCTATGGACTACGAGCAAAGGATTTACCGGTAATTAAAATCCTATTTTCTCTTAGTCCTAGAGGATAATGGGGTCCACATTAGTACCATGGGGATGAACCAAAGCTCCCAAATCGGGTGGGAGTGCTGAGGTTCCTGCAGAACTGACTGACCAAACTGAAGGTCCTCAGAGGCCAAAGTATCGAACTTGTAAAACTTAGCAAATGTGTTCGAACCTGACTAAGTAGCTGCTCAGCACAGCTGCAAAGCTGAGACACCCCGGGCAGTCGCCCAGGAAGAACCCACTGGCCTAGCAGAGTGGGCCTGTACAGATTTTGGATACGGCAAACCTGCCGTGGAATAAGCATGCTGGATAGTAAGCCTGATCCAGCGTGCAATTGTCTGCTTTGAAGCAGAACACACAATTTTATTGGGATCATAGAGAATAAACAGAAAGTCAGATTTCCGGTGACGAGCTGTCCGTTTCACATAGATCTTCAAAGCCCTCACAACATCGAAGGACTTTGCAGTAGCAGAGGTGTCGTTAAACACCGGAACCACAATAGGTTGGTTGATATGAAACACAGACACCACCTTAGGAAGAATGTGCTGATGAGTTATGAATTCAGCCCTATCTTCATAAAAAATCAAATAGGGGCTTTTGTGAGACAATGCCCCCAGCCCCAACACACGCCTCGTAGAAGCCAAGGCCAACAGTGTGACGGCCTTCCACAGAAGAAACTTGACGTCAACGACCTGTAAAGGCTCAAACCATTCCAACTGCAGGAACTGCAACACCACAATGAGATCCCAAGGTGCCGTAGGAGGCACAAAGGGAGGCTAGATGTGCAGAATCCCCTTCAAAAATGTCTAAACCTCAGGGAGAGAAGCCAATTGTTTCTGGAAGAGAATGGACAAGGCCAAAATTTGGACTTTCAAGGAGCCCAAACGTAGGCCCACATCCACACCTGACTGTAGAAAAAGGAGAAAACATCCCAGTTGATATTCCACCGCAGGAAATTTCCTGTTTTCGCACCACGAGGCAATTTTTTTCCAAATACGGTGGTAATGTTTAGATGTTACCCCTTTCCTAGCTTGGATCAGGATAGAAATAACTTTGTTCGGAATGCCTTTCCGGGCTAAAATCTGATGCTCAACTTTCATGCCGTCAAATGTAGCCGTGGTAAGTCTTGATAGATGAACGACCTCTGTTGCAGAAGATCCTCTCGCAGAGTTAGAGGCCACGGGTCCTCCAGGAGCATCTCCACTAGATCCACGTACCAGGCCCTTCGTGGCCAATCTGGAGCAATGAGAATTGCTTGAACCTTTTCCCTTTTTATTCTTTTGAGAATTCTTGGAATCAGTGGAAGAGGTGGAAACACATAAACCATCTGGAATACCCATGGAGTCACCAGAGCATCCACCACCACTGCTTGTGGGTCCCTCGACCTGGAACAATACCGCTTGAGCTTCTTGTTGAGATGAGAGGCCATCATGTCTATTTGTGGAAATCCCCACCGACGTGTCAAGGACCTGCGGGTGAAGGCCCCACTCTCCTGAGTGGAGGTCATGTCTGCTGTGGAAGTCCGCTTCCCAGTTGTCTACTCCCGGAATGAAGATAGCCGACAGCGCCACAGCGTGTCTTTCCGCCCAGAGGAGAATCCTTGTTACCTCTGACATTGCTGCTCTGCTCTTCGTTCCACCCTGTCCGTTTATGTACGTTACTGCTGTCACATTGTCTGAGCTTGAATGGCGTGATCTTGAAGAAGATGCAATGCCTGTAGAAGGGCATTGTATATGGCCCTTAGTTCCAGAACGTTGATCGGAAGAATGGTTTCCTGACTTGACCATTTTCCTTGGAACTGTTCCCCCTGGGTTACTGCTCCCCAACCTCTGAGGCTTGCGTCTGTGGTTTGCAGAATCCAATTTTGAATCCCGAACCTTCGACCCTCGGTCAGGTGAGAAGTCTGAAGCCACCACAGAAGGGAAACCCTGGCTTTTAGTGACAGACGTAACCTCTGGTGCATGTGAAGATGCGATCCGGACCATTTGTTCAACAAATCCAGCTGGAATGGCCTTGCATGAAACCTTCCGTACTGCAGAGCCTCGTAAGAGACGACCATCTTCCCCAGAAGGCGAATACATAGATGCACCGATATCCGGGTTGGTTTTAGAACATCCCGCACCACTGACTGGATTACCAATGCCTTTTCCAATGGAAGGAATACCTTCTGTTCCTCCGTATCCAGTATCATCCCCAAGAACGGAAGCCTCGTGTAGGTTCCAGGTGGGATTTTGGCAGGTTCAGAATCCACCCATGATGCTGCAGTAGTCGTGTTGAGAGGGCAATGTTGTCCAACAACCTCTCCCTGGATGGTGCTTTTATCAGCAGGTCATCCAGGTATTATGTTCACTCCCTGCTTGCGGAGGAGAAACAATCTCTGCCATTACCTTGGTGAATACCCTCAGTGCCGTGGAGAAGCCAAATGGCAGGGCCTGAAACTGGTAGTGACAGTCCTGTCGTGCAAACCTCAAATAAGCCTCATGAGGCGGCCAAATTGGAATGTGAAGGTAGGCATCCCTAATGTCCAGAGACACCAGGAATTCCCCCTCCTCCAGACCTTAGATCACCACTCTCAGAGACTCCATCTTGAAATTGAACACCCTTAAATACGGGTTCAGTGATTTGAGGTTTAGAATGGGCCTTAACGAACCGTCCGGTTTCGGTACCACAAACAGGTTGGAGTAATAACCCTTGTTTTGTAATTGAAGTGGAACTGGGACAATGACCTAATTCTGAACCAGTTTTTGAATTGCTGCCTGTAAAGTCATACTTACTTCTGGAGAAGCAGGTAAGCCTGATTTGAAGAATCTGTGAGGTGGGAGCTCCTGAAACTCCAGTCTATATCCCTTGGTGATAAGATCTATGACCCAGGGATCCTGGCAAGATGTTGCCCAAACATGACTGAAATAACATAGCCGAGCTCATGCTGAAGGCTTTGAGGAAGCAGACTCGGAGATCTGTTACTGAGAACCTGCAGCTGCTGGTTTTCTGGGTTTATCTCTATTACCTTTGAAGGCTGTAGAAGAACCTTTGGATTTGCCTTTGAATTTCGCTGTCCGAATGGACTGCAGCATTGGAGCAGAGTAGGTTTTCCTAGTTGGGGGTGTTGCAGAAGGAAGGTACATAGACTTACCCACCGTACCTTTGGATATAAACTTATCCAGTTTATCTCCAAAAAGGACCTCACCTGTGGAAGGTAGATTTTCCACTCCTTTCCTGGAATCCACATCCACAGTCCACTGGCGTAGCCACAAGCCCCTGCGTGCTGACAATGCCATGACAGTGGTGCGTGCGTTGAGCAAACCAATTTCCTTTATGGCCTTCACCATAAAGTTAGCAGAATCTTGGATATGCTGCAGGAGTAAAACTATCTCCCCCCTGGGCAAGGTATCCAAACCGTCAATTAAGTTACCTGACCATTTTGCAATGGCTTTAGTGATCCATGCGCAAGCAATAGTGGGTCTCTGGGCCACCCCAGCAGAAATATATAGCGATTTGAGAGTGTTCTCAATTCTGCGTCAGCTGTGTCTTTTAAGGATGCAGCCCCAGGAACAGGAAAGACAATCTTACGTGACAACCTAGATACCAATGGGTCAGCAATCGGCGTGTTTTCCCATTTCTTTCTATCTTCCAGAGGAAAGGGAAAGGATGTAATCAATCTTTTAGGGATCTGATATTTTTTGTCAGGGTTAGCCTGAGTTTCTTCAAACAGGGCATTCAATTCCTTTGATGCAGGAAAAGTAGCTGAGGATTTATTTTTTACATTAAAATAATATTTCTCCTCTGCCGTCTTGCTCGAATGTGCAGGACATTTCTGATCGTCTCTATCAGGGCCAGTATTCTGTGTGACAGGACAGCATCCCCCCCCCCCCCCCACTCACATCCACTTCACCCTCCTCTGGAACTGATGTATCATCATCAGTGTCATCCTGCATGAGCTGAGCAGAGAACGCTTTTGTGGGCAAATGGCGGGGTTTGAGACGCTGGTATGGGAACTGAATCTCTATTCATCAGGTCATCCATAGATTGTCTTAAAAATTGTGTCTCTTTCTCATTATGGGATAATTTAGTTAGAATATTAGATATCACCCCTTTAATGGAAGTTAATCATGGGGGTTCTGCCCCAGTAGCCTGAGAATGAGCACTAGCCTGGGTACAGGGTAGTGAGTTTCCGGGGAAGAAAGGCACTCAGCAGTGCAGGAAACAGTCCCTGGACATGGTAACGTGAAGGGACACACAGACACCCACGCACAGAAGGTGAAAACACAGTAAAACCTACACAGAGTCCTCAGAGAGACACAGAAATCAGAGCCAGCCACACACACAGCACCCTTATAGTTAAATAATATAGCTGGGTCACCACACTAAGTCCCCTAATAGGGCTTAGTATATATACACACTCCCCCCCTTCAAAGACTCCCTGGTACTACTGAGGAGACGTGGAGTCTTTGTGGAGGAGCTGCGCTTCCCTGTGATTCCTGTGAGTGTAATCTGCAGAGGGAAAATGGCGCTGGTGAGCTGCTGGAGCCACTCATACTGAAGCCCCGCCCCCTTAATGGCGCTCGGCTTCCCGTTTTTTATACTGGCCTGAGGTAATTTTTATACCCAACATAGGGTTAAAACCCTTGTTAGGTATGTCAGCCAGTGGGGGTATACATTGGTGGCTCAGCGCGTCCCTCACAGCGGTACACACAGTGCTGTGTATGTCTATGAGCCCCATGGAGCGAGCTGCGCTCGCACCCTTGTGCCACCATTCCTGCCGGCGACCCGCTGACCGGGACGCCGGCGCTGTACTCACCACTTCTCTATCTTCTGGCTCTGTTAGGGGTGGCGGCATGCTGCGGAGGACACGCTTGTCGTGGTGGGCCTTGCGAATGACTCCCTCAGGAGCTCAGTGTCCTGTCAGTGGAGAAACGGGACCATTAACTCTTTAGGAAGTTGGGCCGTTCTCCCCCCTAAGTCCCACGAAGCAGGCAGGTTGGTGCAAATCAGACCTGCCCGAAAACAACAAACAGAAAATAAATGCAGAAAACTTTTCAGGAGCTTCCCTAAGCATGACCATCTCCTCGAGGCAAATTTTCTAAACTGAGTCTGGTAGGAGGGGCATAGAAGGAGAAGCCAGTGCACACTATTGATTTCTTAAAGTGTGTCATGAAGCGGTCACTTACCGGTGCGCCTGCTTGGAGTCCTGTGCACCTGTGGGGGGACACAGCACGATCGTCGGCGGCGAGGGCACGGCCTCTGGGAGCCGGGAGTGTGGGGATCTAGTGGCCTGCAGCACTCCTGTGTGGCTGCGGCATGGGGGCAGCCATGTTGGAGACCAAGTGTGCACCAATGAGCATCTATGGGTGAGTGTCAGTCAATCCTGTGTTCTTGTGGCCTATAAATAGGCTGGGAATTTTGCATTCTGTGCCAGTGCTTTGTTGTAGATCAGCGGTGGCCAACCTGTGGCTCTTGAGCCTCATGCGGCTCTTTCTTTATTCAAATGTGACTCCCGACACTCGAAGTTACGTGACCACAACAGATCCGGAAACTGCTGCACTCCAGCCAGACAGGCAGCAGCAGCATTACGGGTACTGAGGGGCAGATGTATTAACCTGGAGAAGGCATAAGGAAGTGATAAACCAGTGATATGTGCAAGGTAATAAAGGCCCCAGCCAATCAGATCCTAACTGTTAATTTACATATTGGAGCTGATTGGCTGGTGCCTTTATCACCTTGCACATATCACTGGTTTATCACTTCCTTATGCCTTCTCCAGGTTAATACATCTGCCCCTGAGAACTGAGAGAGCCAGATACTAGAGGTGAGACACCCACTGACAAACAGAGGACACATAAGGGGCTGCTGCAATGGCACGAGGTGTGTTTTCGGGGGGTCTGTAGTGACACATGAGGGTCCTGGCAGGAAGACACAGGAGAGTGCTGGCAGGAGTGACTCATGGGGGAGCTGGCTGGAGTGGCATACTATAGGAGTGTGCTAGCAGGAGTGACACATGAGGTAGCTGGCTGAAGTGACACAGCAGGGTACTGGCTGGAGTGACACATGGGGGAGCTGAAGTGTATTATGTGAATGTGGCTTTTTCTATATATTTCCTTTCTTTCTCAATTATTTAATGTGGAAGTGGATTTTTAAATGTATTTTATGTTGGATCTGACGTTAAAAATTTATTTTATGTGGATCTGGCTTTTTAAATGTATTTTATACCAGAGGCGTGGCCTAGCAGGCACAAGGCCACACTACATTTTTGCATGTGCGCCTGCGGCTCGATGTCGGCTCTTTGACGTGCCTAACAAGATTTTTTGGCTCTTTGTTTCTGATTGGTTGGCCACCCCTGTAGTAGAGGGTTGGTGCACGTTAGCACTGACAATGATTATGTGTAGAAAATAAAGCATACACACAGTTGACAGTCCAGCCGCAGAGCCGCGTACACACATGCATAAGGGCGAACATCACATTTAGTTTAGTGCAATTTCGTCCAACGTGTTCAACTCTGCCTCACCCATAATGTCCCTAAATATGAGGGATTAACCTCAATGACCCTTTTATGTATGTTAACATCCCCACCAATACAACATTGAAACATACTGCTGTTACTGTAGGTTATATGAATACATTTCCAAGCAGACACTGCGTGATCCAAAATGCAAACTTTGGAAATTCCTTCATTACATAACACCTGGCTCTTGTTTGCAACTACTTCTGTCAATTATGTTTTGTTTGATGTGCAAAAGCATGCTAACGTCACCGTTCTTCAAGAGAAAATAACAAAAACCTTATCTTTTGTGCTATGCATGGAAAGCAAAGTATTATCCATTGCATGTCCAAACATGTGATTTAGTTAAACAGAGAAACAGTCAGTTGTTCCATAAAACATGATTGATGTCTAGGTTTTCTTAGTTGCAGCCCACACATGACACAAACAGTATAACAATGAAAAACTATTGTGTAGGTACCTGAGAAAAATAAATAAAATACTATACTTAAATCAGTGGTTCTCAAACGCTGTGCTCTGGCACCCTGTGGTGCCTCGGAGTAATTGCAGGGGTGCCTTGGATTGGTGGTCCAAGACTAATTCAAATTATTAAAGGTCAATGTAATAGACAAAACCAGTGCTTGTGACTTTTTCTGAGAATCTTCACATTACTGTACATGCAAAATAAACTACAGCTCCCAGAAGCCCTTGCTGTCCGGCTACTAGGAGCGGTAGTTTATTTTGAGATTCTTTTCCTTCTAGTACTATAGTGCGGTGCCAGGCATGGCAGAGGCGCCAACACCACTGACTGCTTTGCGAGTCTCCGGGCACAGGGGGCATATCAGGTAATACAGTACTTTGATTAGATTAATATGTAAGGGGAAGTATTAAAGTGGGCAAAATATGTAAGGGGAACTTCAACAGTGGGCAAATGTGTAAGGGGCACTTATATAGTATGCAAATGTGTAAGGGGCGCTAATATAATGGACAAATGTGAAAGGGGCACTTATATAGTGTGCAAATGTGTAAGGGGCACTTATATAGTGGAGAAATGTGTAAGGGGCACTTATACAGTGGGCAAATGTGTAAGGGGCACTTATAAAGTGGGCAAATGTGTAAGGGGCACTACAACTAGGCTTTTACTATGAGATTACGCCCCCTTAATGTTTTCAGGCAAGAGTGCTTATGTGGGCACCAAAGTATTTATTCGCTTACCAAACAATTTGGCCACGGGCCGGCCCTAGCCCCCTTCTGGGGGCAGCTTTTGCTGTCGGAAATGGAGAAAAAGTATATACTTCCTTACATTTTTTTGGTTACTGAACATCAGTAATAACGGTGATATTAAATATAAAAACTGACTGAGTTTGGATAATTGTTTGACACCTTGCAAATTTCCCTCGTGGGCCAAATGAACCCTGCTCCATTAATTTGATGACCTTATTCTAAATATAATAAAACATACAAAACTTGCTCTGAGTATAATAATCTCATACTTGTCATATAATTTTTATTCTACTCTAAGAAGCTTTAGACGTACCAACTAATGTATTGCTGTATAATTATGCAGAATAGAGGAAAAAGAACAATCAGGGCACATTACAGCTCTTCTACCTTTCTCAATAGAAATCTTCAAACCAAGACCTAATCCCTTTGTGTTTAAATAATGAGAGTATACAGTACAATACACACCGCTCTCATTAAGATCTAATTATAGTAGATATTGTACTGAGCTGAAACCCCAGCCATTATACAAGACTTTCCACTGACCCACTGATAAACATGTCTTGCTATACAAATGTCGTCCCAACGCAACAATTTCAGAGGTGTAATTCATGTGAAGAGCGAGGGATTTTCTGGGGGCACAACCGGATTTCTGAAAGATTGGGCCAGCCTCCAGTATGCTGTCCACTGGAAGAGGAGTTTGCCCTAGAGTTTGAATTGTGACATAATGGTCTCACTCACCCAAATTGTAAAATGCAGGTTTGAACAACAGGGGGTAGAATCACATTGATGCACTCATGGCACCGAGCCTACCTACTCTCTGGAACCCGGACATGGTTGCCTCTTCCAGGACTCTATTAGAAAGGGCTTTTTAAAAGTCACAGAGACTCTACTCTGAGGGCAGTGCTGCTTTTACTACCTCTCACTCTCTGGCTTCTTGCTTGTCTCCACCTCAAGTCTTAACACTGCCCTTTCACATGTAGTCCTTTTTTATTTGTATCAAACTCACATGAGTGGAGAAGTCACTGAGTACACACTTTAACGATGGATCTGCCGACTGATGGATACGTTGACCAAGCGGACGATTTGGTACGTCATACACACGTACCAATCAGCCACTCAGTATGTCTGGCCAGGTATCATAACTAGTTGGGCATTTAAATTTGCCCTCCCAGTTATGATGTCAGTGTTGGTGATTGCATGGGTTACCAGTCCACACATGCAGATGAACCAATATATATCAGCACCAGCTATGCTACAGGTCCAATGACGACGTCACAGACATATATTCTGTACACACGAACACAGAGCCGGTCCTAACCAGTATGATGCCCTAGGCAAGATTTTGGCTGGTACCCCCTAGCACCACCACTAGTTCCGCCTCTTACCCTGCATCCCTTTCCCAGCACCATCATTCCTCACCCATAATAGTCCTTATTTTTGGTGCCCCTACCCCCTATATTTTAAATAGGAACAGTGCACACATTCAGCACGCAATTCAAAAAGGGGTGTGTCTTGCTGGGAAGTAGTACCCCCAATTCAAATTATGCCACACAGTTGTGCAACTTTATTCACATTTTATGATGCGATAGTGTCCCTTATTCACGTTACATCACACAGTAGTACTACTTTACCTTATATACGTTACTCCTCACAGTAGTGCCCCTTATTCACATTACATCACACTGCACTGCCCCTTATTCACATTACACCACACCACACCATATTGCTCTTTATTCACATTAGACCACACAGTATTGCCCTTTCTATACGTTAAACCACATAGTAAAGTTCCTTATACACATAATGCCACACATTAGTAATGCATTTATACACATAATAGCATACAGTAATGCCCCTTACACATATGACACACATTATAAGTGTCCTTATAAACATAATGCGCCTTACACATTATGCCAACCTTTATTAATGACCTTATACACATAATGTCCCTTACACATATGCCGCACATAATTAATGCCCTTATACACATGACACACAATGTCCCTTACACATATGCTGCACATTATTAATGCATTTATACACATGACACACCTAATGCCCCTTACACATATGCCCAACACTATTGCACAACCAACCCACTCACACACAGTACTCACATGGCCACTAATACGGTGACCTCTGCCTCTTCTTGGATACAGATTTGTCCTCATACATCTTGCCTCAATACACCACAAAGCAGGAGATGTCTGTCGTGAGTCATCTGTCAGCTCTGCTAATGTCGGGCGCCTTTTTGCATTGTTATGTGGCTAGGATGCACAAGCAGCTTCTGCTGATTAAAATGATATGTGACATGCCTATATTATGTGTGCAACTGTGACTGTATCTGCATACGAAATGCTACGTTACAGTGATTTCCAGGAATACACTGTAACGTAGCATTTTGTGTGCAGATACAACCACAGTCACACACAGACTATAGGCATGCCACATATCATTTTAATCAACAGAAGCTGCTTGTGCCCCTAGGCATGTCAAATGCCCTAGGCATTTGCCTAGTTTGCCTATGCCTAGGGCCGGCTCTGCACGAACAGATGCACTATGTGATATATGTCGTTTCATAGCTGTATGAGTGACATAATGTACATTGTGAACCCAGTCTAACTCACACAAGAACAGCACACTCATCTCCTGGCATAAGTTGTGCTGATGTGGACATTCTTCCAGTCTTTTGGTTTGCTGGTTTCACTTGCTGCTAGCACTAGTGGGTGTCTGGCCATCATCAGGAAATCCTGTAAGGAGAATTTGCATTGATTTGAAGATGCAGAAAGTCAGCTAAGGACCTGCCCAGCTGCCAAACAGTTAGTAAGTCTCTAAGATACCATTGTCCATGGTGTAAAGGACCATCTAATGTATTGAAAGGAGGCCATTTTCTGTAACAATCCTACACGGGCAAAGAGGGAACATACTTAATTATATAGCAGGGTTGTAGTAATGGCAGTTTAGTTATCTTTATTGCTGGTCAGTGCGAAAATCTAATTGTGTATGAATTCATAGCCCCTGCAGATGTGGTCTCTTTTATACAAACCCTGTATATGCACAATTGCTAAGGAGCTGGTGACTGGAAGCATAAGTTATTAATGGCTGCACTTTTACATATAACAAAACCATTGGATTGCGTAACAGTTTCATTAAAAGAACACTAATCTCCCAAAGTATACTGCTGTATACTGTGCCTAGCACTGAGGAATGTGTATCCTGTACATTTTGGGTCGAACACAAGTTGTCTGGTGCTTATACCCGCACTGAGTGTACGTATGCTATGTTGCTCTGCCCCTATCCATAGGCTTAGTTTCATAGCTTTCATCAATATCTGTAGTCACATGTCACCAGCCAGGTACTCATCAAGAGAGGAGGAGGCCCGTGTGCAGTGTCCATCTGGGCCCCTTCCTTTCTAGCCAGCAGAGCAATAGCCTCTGAGCACTAGGGCCCCACACACATTGAACCCATTATAGATATGCCAGTGTTACCAGCCATATCCCTGGTGCAAGAGATCCATTGAAAATAGGCAGATCCTGATGTACTCACAGCTCTGCATAGCCCACACATTTCCACCAAGTTCTCTCAAAACTTTACCATTGTACGATGCCCCCTTACCATGCAGCCTGCCTGTCAGCAGCATGTGGATATGTGACTGAGTTGCCTACAGCTCAGCATCGCGCATTGTTATATACATTTGTCTCTGTATCATGCGTAGGGAAAAACACATACAGTAAGATCCATCCACATTACTGACCAGTATTCACCATATCCGCCAACTTTGGGTGGGATAGTCCCGCTTTATGTAACTGGCACGGTATGTGTAATTGGCAATATACGGGGGGCAGTATATTGACCTGGCACTATACAGGGGGCAGTATATGTATCTGGAACTATACAAGGGGCAGTATGTGTAACTAGCACTATAGAGGGGCAGTATGAGTAACTAGCACTACAGGCGGGGCATTATGTGTAACTATCACTATAGAGGGGGCAGTATGTGTAACTAGCACTATAGGGGGCATTATGTGTAACTATCACTATAGAGGGGGCAGTATGTGTAACTAGCATTATAGGGGGCATTATGTGTAACTATCACTACAGAGAGGACATTATGTGTAAATATCACTATAGAGTGGGCATTATGTGTAACTAGCACTATAAAAGGGGCATTATGTGTAACTGGCACTATACTGGGGGCAGTATATGTATATGGCACTGTACAGAGGGCAGTATGTGTAACTAGCACTATAGAAGGGGCAGTATGTGTAACTAGTACTATAAGGCGGCATTATGTGTAACTATCACTACAGAGTGGGCATTATGTGTAACTGGCACCATATAAGATGCAGTATGTGTAACTAGCACTATAGGGGGCATTATGTGTAACTGGCACTATAGGAACATTATATGTATATGGCAGTATACAGATGGCAGTATGTGTAACTTGCACTATAGAGGGGGCAGTATGTGTTAACTAGCACTATAGAGTGGGCCTTATGTGTAACTATCACTATAGAGTGGGAATTATGTGTAACTATCACTATAGAGGAGGCATTATGTGTAACTGGCACTATACTGGGGGCAGTATATATATATAGCACTATACAGGGGGTGGTCTGTGTAACTGGCACTATACTGGGGGCAGTATGTGTATCTGGAACTACAGTGTATGAAATAACATGTAACGGGCATTACAGTGTGTGGCATAAGTTGTAATGTGCGTTACGATGTTTGGCATAATGTGGAATTGGCATTACGGTGTGTGGCATAATACATAATGCCCATTATGGTGTGGAATAATGTGTAATGGGCATTACAGTGTGTGGCATAATGTTTAAGGGGCATTACTATTACTATAAGGAGGAAAATCACAAATAATGTAATGGGCAAGAATCAGGTTTTTTTTCATGTGTTTTTGTTCTTCCTGTGTTGTATAAGGGCTCTACCTGTCGTAATGTGTATAAGGGGTACTACTATGTGGTGTAATGTGACTGATGGACACTACTGTGTGGTTTAATGTGAACTGGTACTATTCTGTGGCCGTGCCCCTTCCCTATAAAGCCACACCCCTATTTCTTGCCAATGGTGCAGGCGCCAAAGGAAACTTTTGCCCTGGGTGCCACAAGGTCTAGAACCGCCCACACCCCCCGCCTCTGTCCCTCCTCCAGCATTGAGTGGGCAGGTATGCTGAATGTTCGTTTAAAAAAATAAAATGAAAATAATTATTCAGTTTCTAAATAGGATACATTTTCTTTATTCCATCAGCAGATCAAATTTGAAATTTCCCAACTGCATCTTGTGGTTGTTGGTTTGTGTAGAACAGAACAGTAGCAATGAATACAATGGAACCAAATGTGAAATGCAGAAGGTAGGCCGACTAGTTACTGTAATGGGTTGGGTATGTGATGCCGTCTGCCGTGATCCTGGCGGTCAGCATACCGATACCGGGTTCCCGGCAGCAAAATGCAGGCAGGGGGCGAGCGCAACAAAGCCCCTTGCGGGCTCGCTGCTCTATCCACGCAGCTGGCTTTTATTCCCACTCTATGGGTGTCATGGACACCCACGAGTGGATATAGACCCTGTTGGTCGGCATTCTGGCTGCCGGCATTTTTAGTGTTTGGGATCGCGGCACCGGCATGCTGACCGCCGGGATCCTGAGCGCCGGTAACATAACTGCATCCCACTGTAATTGATGTGGTAACAGCCAGAGGCCGGTCATTGGCCAGGACTATGGAACATATTTTCAAGTAAAAACCTTCTTCCAAGCTGAGACAGAGGTTATGTAAAGACAACTGCACGGTGTACAATGCTGTTTACATTCTCTTTCCTCTTAGTAGGTTAGAGAATTCATTATTCAGTTGTGTAGCCCTTTGAACTCCACTCTGTAGAACATAATAAAAAAAGATTTAAAAGGCAATTAATACCAAAGTCTTGTCATTACATCTGGTGAAGCATTGACTGTGTCTACTGACATTAATGTCTGGTTTCATGGTCAAATTAATGTTTGCTGCATTATTATTTGAAGATTTAATTTAATGGCTAATTGTGAGATGTAATTACATAATAAATGGTGAGTATAATGCCAAGGTAGCAATATGGTCATTGTACAACAAGTAATCACATTTTATTGTAGTGCTTGGATACATTACATAGAAAAAACACACTACTGTTGTCTTTCTATTCTCATGTACTTGTGGTTGTACATTCGGCATGGATATATATATATATATATATATATATATAAAGACAGATTAACACTATTACTCTGACACAGGGCTGTTTCAACTCGGCGGGCGAGCCATGCAATCGGACGGATCTCCCGCCGCGACCCCTGCTGGCTGCTGCACGCTGTTAACTCCGCATAACACTTCCCCCATCCATAGTACTCCACTTGCTGGGTGGATTTAGTGGCATGATGAGGTTGGGGAAATTGCTGGGTGGAGCATAATATGGTGCAGGGGGCATTACTGGGTGGGGATAATATGGAGCAGGGGCATTACTGGGTGGAGTCGGCCCTAGGCATAGGCAAACTAAGCAAATGACTAGGGCATCTGGTATGCTTCTGCTAATTAAAATGATATGCGGCATGCATATATTCTGTGTGTAGCATTTCACATGCAGATACAGCCACAGTCTCACATAGTATATAGGCATGCTGCATATCGCTTTAATCAGCAGAAGCTGCTTGTGCATCCTAGCCACATAGCAATGCAAATACGATGCATTTTCATAAAAAAAGGCACCCAATGTTAGCATTGAAGCAAGATTTATGAGGACACACCTGTATTCAAGCAGAGGCAGAGGTCACAGTGTTAGCAGCCGTGTGAGTGCTGTGTGTGAGTGGGTTGGTTGTGCAGTAGTGTTTGGCATATTTGTAAGGGGCATTATGTGTCTCATGTGTAAAAATGCATTAATAATGTGCAGCACAAATGTAGGGGGCACTGTGTGTGTTATTATGTGTATAAGGGCATTAATAATGTGTGGCATATGTGTAAGGGACATTATATGTCATTATGTGTATAAGGGCATTAATTATGTGCGCCATATGTGTAAGGGACATTATGTGTATAAGGGCATTAATAAAGGTTGTCATAATGTCTAAGTTGCATTATGTTTATAAGGACATCAATAATGTGTGTCATATGTGTAAGGGGCATTACTGTGTATAAATGCATTACTAATGTGTGGCATTATGTGTATACGGTGCTCTACTGTGTGGCATAATGTATAGAAAGGGCACTACTGTATTGTCTAATGTAAATAAAGAGCAATATGTTGTGGTGTAATGTGAATAAGGAGCAATTCAGTGTGATGCAATGTGAATAAGGGGCACTAATGTGAGGAATAATGTATATAAGGTATAGTGGTACTACTGTGTGATGTTACGTGAATTAGGGACACTAACGCAAAATAAAATGTGAATAAAGTTGCACTATTGTGTGATGTAATTTGAATTGGGGGTACTATTGTGTGGCCATGCCCCTTGCCAGCAATAACACACCCTTTTTTGGGCTGTGCGCCAAATGTGCACACTGTTCCTATTTAAAATATAGGAGGTAGAAACACCAAAATAAGGACTGCTATGGGTGACGGGTGATGGTGCTGGGAAAGGGGTGCAGGGTCAGAGGCAGAACTAGCGGTGGTGATAGGGGGCACCAGCCAAAATCTTGCCTAGGACATCATATTAGTATGGGGTCGGCTCTGACTGGGTGGGGCATAATATGGTGCAAGGGGCATTACTGTGTTGGGCATAATATGGTGCAAGGACCATTACTGTTTGTGGCACAATATGGTGCAATAAAATGCAGTGGGGCATTACAGTATGGCATAATAAGGTGCATGGGACATTACTGTGAAATATGGTGCAGGAGCATTACTATGTATGGCATAATATGGTGCAGGGGCATTAATGTGTGGGGCATAATATGGTGCAGGGGGCATTACTGTGTGGGGCATAATATGTTGCAGGAGACATTACGGTGTGGGGCATAATGTGGTGCAAGGGGCATTACTATAAGGCGGAAAAATAGTAAATTATGTAATGGGCATGAATTAGCATTTTTTTTTCCTTTGGTGGCCAATGTCTGGGGCTGCAGAGTGCAAAACTGGGGTGTAATATAGTCTTTTCTGACAAGGCCATGCCCAGGGCAGTAGAGAACCTGGCTGGGCCCAGGTACTTTTCAGGGGCTGTGGCCTAATCATGGGAGGCATGGCCCTGCACACATAGAAAAAAAAATGAAAAAATAGTACTTTTAGCACCTCCATGGCCATATTGCAGCCCAGCACATTGCAGCATGAGCTGGGCTGAGAAGAAGACCTGCTGCTGCCAGGTAAGGGGGAGGGGCCCCGGGGGCCCCACCGGGCCCTCACTGGGTACCTCCATTAGACCTGGGTCCAGGTACTTTGTACCTTCTCCCCACACCCTCTCAGGCCCCATGGCCGCGCCCACTGTAGTGCAGTCACACCCATTGCAGCGAGGCTACATCCCTTTTTGGTGTGCACAAATATAATAATGACTGAAAAATACATTGTGAATAAAATAAAAAGACAACTTTTAATATACTGAATTTGCATACTAATATAGTCATATATTTAAATATAGAGACACTATTTCATCTAAATACAGTGCATATGGAAAGTATTCACATCGCTTCACTTTTTTCACATTTTGTTATGTTACAGCCTTATTCCAAAATGGAATAAATTAATTTTTTCCCTAAAAATTCTACACACAATACCCCATAATGACAACATGAAAAAAGTTTTTTTTGAGATTTCTGCAAATTTATTAAAAATAAAAAACTAAGAAATCACATGTACATAAGTATTCACAGCCTTTGCTCAATACTTTGTTGATGCACCTTTGGCAGCAATTACAGCCTCAAGTCTTTTTGAATATGATGCCACAAGCGTGGCACACCTTTCTTTGGCCAGTTTCGTCCATTCCTTTTTGTAGCACCTTTCAAGCCCCTTCAGGTTGGATGGGAAGCGTTGGTGCACAGCCATTATCAAATCTCTCCAGAGATGTTCAATCGGATTCAAGTCTGGACTCTGGCGGTGGCCACTCAAGGACATTCACAGAGTTGCCCTGAAGCCACTCCTTTGATATCTTGGCTGTGTGCTTAGGGTCATTGTCCTGCTGAAAGATTAACCGTCGCCCCAGTCTGAGGTCAAGAGCGCTCTGGAGCAGGATTTCATCCAGGATGTCTATGTACATTGCTGCATTCATCTTTCCCTCTATCCTGACTAGTCGCCCAGTTCCTGCCACTGAAAAACATCCCCACAGCATGATACTGCCACCACCATGCTTCGCTGTAGGGATTGTATTGGCCTGGTGATGAGCGGTGCCTGGATTCTTCCAAACATGACGTCTGGCATTCACGCCAAAGAGTTCAATCTTTGTCTCATCAGACCAGAGAATTTTGTTTCTCATGATCTGAGAGTCCTTCAGGTGCATTTTGCCAAACTCCAGGTGGGCTGCCATGTGCTTTTTACTAAGGAGTGGTTTCCGTCTGGCCACTCTACCATACAGGCCTGACTGGTGGATTGCTGCAGAGATGGTTGTCCTTCTGGAAGGTTCTCCTCTTTCCACAGAGGAATGCTGTAGCTCTGACAGAGTGACCATCGGGTTCTTGGTCACCTCCCTGACTAGGGCCCTTCTTCCCTGATCGCTTAGTTTAGACAGCCGGCCAGCTCTAGGAAGAGTCCTGGTGGTTCCGAACTTCTTTTATTTACGGATGATGGAGGCTACTGTGCTCATTGGGACCTTTAAAGCAGCAGATATTTTTCTGTACCCTTCCCCAGATTCCTTCCTCAAGGCAATCCTGTCTCAGAGGTCTACAGACAATTCCTTTGACTTCATGCTTTGTTTGTGCTCAGACATGCACTGTCAAGTGTGGGACCGTATATAGACAGATGTGTGCCTTTCCAAATCATGTCCAATCAACTGACTTTACCACAGGTGGACTCCAATAAAGCTGTAGGAACATCTCAAGGATGATCAGTTTTTTGAGCTTCATGGCAAAGTCTGTGAATACTTATGTACATGTGATGTCTTAATTTATTATTTTTAATAAATTAGAAAAAAAATTAAAAATAAACTTTTTTCATGTCAAGGGGTATAGTGTGTAGAATTTTTAGGTAAAAAAATAATTTATTCCATTTTGGAATAAGGCTGTAAGATAACAAAATGTGGAAAAAGTGAAGAGCTGTGAATACTTTCTTGATGCACTGTATATATGACCAGAATGACCAAGCGCAATCTTCAGCTACTGTACCATAAATCTACTTCTTGCCCCACCGCCAACTCTCCAAGTAACTTCTGCATTTGCTTGCGCTGCACATTGGGGAAGGGGGTAGGGGGTGACTGCAGTGACCCCAACTGGTCAGCATGCACAGTTTTGGCAAAACAAGACCTGTGAGGGCCTCTTAGGGTGTACCTGCATGTAACAAATGGAAACTACAGTTCACAGTTGCCTACCCTCCCGCATCCCTGTGGATACTCCTGCTGCCCAGTGAAGTTACACAAATCTTCCATTTTTTTTTTTTGCAGCCCCATTAGGAATCCAGACTGCGCATTCACAAGTCCGGGTGGGGTGGAGGTGGATCCTGGCACAGAATAGCACCTCATCAGGGAGATGAAGATGGAACTCGGAGGATGTCCTGGCTAGCCTCCAGGAGGAAGTCCTGACAATGCACAAGCAGCTATGCACACTTGAATAAGGACAAGAGACTGGTGCCAGAGCAGCGCCAGCAGCTTATGTTACGGTTTCTTGAGGTCATCCTCCGTGTAAGGATTCCTGGCACCACAAGACACCTCATAGTGGCACTTACTGCCTGACTGCTGCTGCTCTCTCAGAAAACCCCCACCACCCCTGTGCACAGATGCTGGGGGCGCTGCCACTGTTGCTCTCTAAGACACCAACATTCAACACACACACACACACACACCCTGCACTGTGGCTACTGTTACTTGCTATCGTTATGTTTACTCATGCCCGCAGCCACCCTCACCACTGGCAGCGAGCAGGAGACCCCTGACAACGAACAGGAGACCACTGCAAAAGAGCAGGAAACCCCTGGCAACGAGCAAGAGACCCCGGACACAAGCATGAAACCCCTAGCAACAAGCAGGGGATCCCTGACAATGAGCATGAGACCCCTGGCAATGAGCAGGAAACCCCTGACAGGGCCATAACTAGGTATGTACGCTGTGTGCCTTGCACACAGCGCAGGATGACCTGGGGCGCAACCAGCTGCCACCACAATCTACACTAAACAGCACCGGTGCCTGAGTGTCAGCTCTGCCTCCCCTCCTCCCCAAGCCACAGCTTAAAGTGCATCTGCAGGAAGCCGCCGCAAGTAATGCCGTCCTCCCCACCCCGCCTCATGGTAACACTGAGCCGCGGCTCGTGGTGCGACTCCACCGCACCACCCGCAGGAACTAATTACAGCAGTGCCAGGTGACTCCTTCCTCTGTGTGCAGACTGACGATCTGTGTGCAGTGAACGTGGAAGTTGAGATTCGCCTCCTGCCTCGGCTCCTGCAGTCTGAAGGGAGGTATAGCTGGGATGCCGCTCCATGGTACATGCCATAAGGTAAAGTCAGCACAGTGACTCTGGTGGTGACTCTGTAAATGGTGATTTCTGCAAATGGTTACTCTGCCTGCCGTAATGTGTAACATGGGACTCTGCCTGCCGTAAGGTGTAAAAGTGAGCTCTGCCTGGCGTAAGGTGTAAAAGGAGCTCTGCCTGGCATAAGCTGTAAAAGGGAGCTCTGCCTGGCGTAATGTGTGTAAGTGGCACTACTGCTCGGCGTAATTTGAATAATGGAGACTACTGTACAGTGTAATATGAATTGGTATTATTTTGTGGCCTTGCCCTTTACCCCATGAAGCCATACCCTTTTATTTTTGGCACGCGCCTACAGCGTGCACTGGCCCTATTTTAAATATACTGTTTCTTGCACACAGCGCTAAATGTCTAGTTACGGCACTGACCCTTGGCAATGAGCAGGAGACCCTTGATGAGTTTGAGATCTCTAAAACAAGCATGAAACCCCTGGAAATGAGCAGGTGACCCCTGACAGCAAGCATGAGACCACTGGCAACAAGCCTGAAACCCCTGGCAATGAGCATGAAACCCCTGACACAAGCATGAAATCACTGGCAACGAGCATGAAAACCCTGACAACGAGCAGGTAGTTTAAAAGTAATTTGAAGCCTTACAGTGTGGCTTAAGTTGTAAGGGGCATTGGGGGTAATTCAGACCTGATTGCTAGGCTGCGTTTTTGTACAGCGGGCGATCAGGTCTAAACTGCGCATGCACCACAATGCGCAGGCGCGTCGCACGGGCACAAAGCGGATCGCTGCTCAGCGATGGGTTTGTGCAAAGGATCCAGGAAGAAGGCGTTTGTGGGTGTCAACTGACCGTTTTCAGGGAGTGTCTGGAAAAATGCAGGTGTGTCCAAACATTTGCAGGGAGAGTGACGTCAATTCCAGTCCCGGACAGGCTGATGTGTTCGCAGTGGCTGAGTAAGTCCTGGGCTACTCAGAGACTGCACAAAATTAGTTTGTGCAGCTCTGCTATACATGCGTTCGCACACTTGCACAACTAAAATACACTTCCCCTGTAGGTGGCAACTATCTGTTCATAGCAGTGCAAAAATCGCTTGCTAGCGATCAGGTCTGAATTAGGCCCATTATTGTGTTTGGAGCATAAGATGATGTCAGGGCCATAACTGTGTGTGGTATAATGTGTAATGGGCATTATGGTGTGTGACATATTGGGGGTAATTCCAAGTTGATCGCAGCAGGATTTTTGATAGCAATTGGGCAAAACCATGTGCACTGCAGGGGAGGCAGATATAACATGTGCAGAGAGAGTTAGATTTGGGTGGGTTATTTTATTTCTGTGCAGGGTAAATACTGGCTGCTTTATTTTTACACTGCAATTTAGATTGCAGATTGAACTCACCACACCCAAATCTAACTCTCTCTGCACATGTTATATCTGCCTCCCCTGCAGTGCACATGGTTTTGCCCAATTGCTATCAAAAATCCTGCTGCGATCAACTTGGAATTACCCCCATTGTGTTATGGGCATTGTGGTGTGTGGAAACGAAATTTGGTGCACTATATAACAAACTGTTAATAAATAAAATAAATAAATAAATGTGTAATGGGCATTACTGTGTGTGGCATAATGTGTAATGGGCATTACAGGGTGTGGCATAATGTATAATGGGCATTACAGAGCGTGAATCTGAATTTCTTTTTTTTCTGTGGTGGGCAATGTCTGGGCGTGCAGGTTGCAAAACTGGGGTATAAGGAAGTCTTCTCCTGCAAGGCCACGCCCTTTGCAGCAATTCCATGCCGCTTACAGTGAGGCCACATCCCCTTTATTCTTGCAAAGGATAATTCTTTATTTTGACAAAGGTGCTTCCCCCACACTGTAGCTTCTTCCCACATTACACACAGCTCCGCCCACCCCCAGGAATTCCTGAACCTATATTTCTACAAACCTTAATCCGGCCCTGTGGACTGCACTCCATGCACACAGCTCAGGACTGAATTCCCCCCTTTGCTATGTTTTAGTGTTGTCTAGAGAATGTAATATTGAGGAAATGCAGAACAAAACTATAACTGGATGCAAAAGCACAGCATAGAGAGAGTTGATGTGAATACGCTAAAACAGTCAATTTTCATTGCCATGTACAAAATGTTTTAAACATCAATCTAAAATTGGTGATCAGAACTGAATGTCACATTAGGTGGTACCTGGATAAAGTGTCTTTTTAGCTTTCAACAATGGTATAATACCTGTCTTTTCAAGTTCTATACACACAGATCAAATAAATACATTTCAGTGCTATTTTTGCAGGCTAATTATGGTCACTACAGGTTGAAATGTATCGTTACTTTCCACATTTGTGCTGACAATTAAGCTATATTAACAGCCCAGCTTGTCAGCCTCCAGCTTTCAACATTCTCTTTCATCATATACAAATTATTTGTTAGATTCATGCCTACGAGAGAAAGTCTTGTGCACTGAGCAATGCTACAGGGGGAAACGGATTTTAAATAAAATTTATACTCGTGATACATAGCATACATACTGTATATCACGTATGTTTCCGGTTTCTGGATTCTGGCAAATGAGAATTGTTCCATATGAATACATATAATATACCCTTGTGTACTAAGCCTTGTGTCATTTTTCATACACAGCCTGTAACATGGCAGTTAGGAGCTGATTGGCTGGTACTTTATCTCTCTCCACTTTATTTCTCTTCAAGGCTTAGTACATCTCTCCCCAGGTGTGGTGACACCCAGTGTCGTAATAGAAAGTGCCTATGTGCTGTAGACGCGTGTGCTTGTGAAAGATTTGTAGCCTCCTGGCAGTGAAGCCATGCCCCCGAGTATGATGCTGCCTTTCTGTACTGAGCATCAGTGAGAATAGCAAGGGGGGGACATATTAAGATGAATGGGGGTGAAGAGGGGGGAGGAGAAACACAGACACAAATTAAAAAAAATAGACAAAATAAAAAACCAAGGCATACACAAATATGCAAGGAAAGTCTATCAAGGAATAAGAGTAAGAGATAAGAGTAAATAAACTCAAGTGTATGCTTGCCAATGCAAGAAGCCGGGAAAAATGGAGGAATTAGAAGTAATAGCAATGAGCAAGCAATATGACATCATAGGTATCACTGAGACATGGTGGGATGAGTCTCATGATTGGGCAGTAAATTTGGAGGGGTACACTCAATTCAGGAAAGACAGGGCAAATAAAAGGGAAGGGGGCGTTTGTCTTTATGTCAAGCCTATCCTTAAACCATACCTAAAGGAAATTGTTTACGAGGGTATTGGTGATAACACTGAGTCATTATGGCTGGAAATAAAACTTGTAGGTAAATGTTCAAAGAAGCGATTAATAGGGGCATGCTATAAACCGCCAGATATAAGTGTGACTGAGGAAGCGCTACTCCTACAGCAAATTGTAAAGGCTGCAGCAATGGGGGAAGTGTTAATTATGGGGTACTTTAATTATCCTGACATAAATTGGACATTTGAGTCAGGTGATACAGCTATGGGTAATAGTTTTTTTTAGCATACTTAAAGATCACTACTTGTACCAAGTGATTGAGGAACCAACTAGAAATAAGACTATAATAAAAAGAAACAAAGTTACCACCTGCGCTCCTTGCTGGTAAACCGGCTGCTGGAACTAGAAGTGACTGCACCAATCACAAGAATACAATACAAATAAAGAAAAAGTTCCTGCGCACTTAAGAAGGTATATGACACTCCTTATCCGATGGTGATAAAGCTTGTAATAAGTCGTCCCCACCGTTTGCAATTCTCTGTCAAGGTCCTACATGATGGTTTCTCACAATGTGGAACCTCTGAAGAAATGATCTCTTTGAATGTCTGGGAGATGTCTCCCAGACATTCAAAGAGATCATCTGATATAATGCAAAGGGGATTTCAGTGTGAACGAATAAGGTATCTTCCAGGCGATGTGACTTACATGAACACCCGCTGAAGACAACCTTCCCAAGGAGGATGCATTTCTTCAGAGGTTCCACATTGTGAGAAAGCATCATATAGGACCTTGACAGAGAATTGCAAATGGTGGGGACGACTTATTACAAGCTTTATCACCATCGGATAGTTCCAGTGGTTGGAGTATTCCGGAGGAGACCAGATAAGAGATTTATCCTATTTTTGACTTTTTGACTGATTGACTCTATTTGGACATTTATGCTCTATAATTGAGAGATTTCTGCTTTGAGAAAAGTGTCTGAAAGAATTTATTTCCAATATGATCCCATCCACTGATAACTAGAAGGATTGGCTGCATATCCATAAAACACCGAATAAGGAGTGTCATATACCTTCTTAAGTGCGCAGGAACTTTTTCTTTATTTGTATAGAAATAAGACTATACTTGACCTAGTGATAACAAATAATGTAGAGGTAATATCTAACATAGGGGTTAATTCAGACTGGATCGCGGTAGCGATCGCAGGCTGAATTTTTTGTGGAGTGTACTCGCACAGTGGGCGCACTGCGCGTGTGCACCCCGGGAGCCCAGTGAGATGCTAAAAGCATCTCTGGGCTGCGATCGCCTCTGCCTGATTGACAGGCAGAGGCGGTGGCGGGGCGAGAGGGAGCATGCTAATGGTGTTAGAATGCTGTTGGCGGGGCGCGTTCTGGACAACAGAGGCATGCCCGGACCGCTGCGGGGTGGGTCGACGTCACGCAGCCGCTACAAACTGGGACACGGCGAGTAGCAGCCTGCCAGCATGCAGGAGTTGCGCTGGCAGGGAGCTACTCGCCAGGTACAAAAGAATCGCCGCTGTGCAATGCTTTTGTACCTGTGCTGGGGGTAGGGCCTGACATGAGGGGCGGACTAGCCCTGTGCTGGGCGTTCCCCTGCATGTCAGAGTAAATGATCGTAGATGTGCTAAATTTAGCATATCTACAATCAGATCTGAATGACCCCCATTAATGTAAGGGAGCCCTTGGCAAGCAGCAATCATAATATGGTCACATTCAAAATAAGTTTCCAAAAACAGCAGTACAAGGGTTCGACTAAAACTTTTAATTTTAGAAAAGCCAATTTAACTATGCTTAAGCACTCTCTAGAGGGCATAGATTGGGACCAAATTTTTAATGGTAAGAGCACTGCAGAAATGTGGGACACTTGTAAAACGTTGCTGGACAGAGTTATGCATAAGTACATTCCAATGGGCAGCAAAAGTAAGAGTACCAGGTTTAAACTAATGTGGCTATATAAAGTGGTAAGGGTAGTAACGGATGCAGGCTTTTAAAGTGTTTAAAGCTAATGGGAATGTAGAGTCTTTCCACTACTACAAGGAATGTAACAAAATATGCAAAAAGGAAATTAGAGCAGCTAAAGTTGAAAATGAAAAACAAATTGCTAATCAAATCAAACCCAAATAAGTTTTTTAAGTATATCAATGTAAAAAGGATAAATAAAAGACAACATAGGACCTCTAAAAAGTGAGCTAGGTGAATTGTTAAATAATGACAATGAAAAAGCAGAGATATTAAGCCAATTCTTTTCATTAGTATTTACTAGAGAGGAAGAACTGGTGGGAATAGAACATGATAACAGTAATGATAATGTCCAGATACATAAAAACTTGTTTAAGTGAGGATAAAGTCCACAAGTGACTACATTAAGTTAAGATTAATAAATCTCCAGGGCCTGATGGACTACACCCAAGGGTTCTAATGGAGCTAAGCTCAGAAATAGCAAGGCCATTATATTTAATCTTCAAAGATTCTATTACATCAGGCACGACTCCTAGGAACTGGTGAATTGCAGATATAGTGCCATAATTTAAAAAGGGAAGTAAATCTAATCCTGGAAATTATAGACCAGTATGACTGACATCTATAGTGGGGAAAATATCGGAAGGTATATTAAGGGATAGCATTCAGAAGTACTTGGGGTGCTTCAAGATCATTAGTAGGAACCAGTATGGGTTTGTGAGGGATAAGTCATGTCAAACTAACTTAATTAGCTTCTATGAAGAAGACTTGAGAAATGCTGTAGATGTGGGTGTTTTTTTAGATTTTACAAAAGTTTTCTACACAGTACCTCATATGAGGATAATTCTTAAATGAAGAGAGCTGGGTCTATGTAGCAGCATTTGTACTTGGGTCAAAAATTGGTTGGAAAATAGGGAAGAGCGAGTGGTGGTGAATGGAACATTTTCGAGCTGGGCTAAAGTATTAAGTGGTGTACCTAAAGGGTCTGTACTAGGGCCTCTTCTGTTTAACATATTTGTAAATGACTTAGGAAAGGGTCTTGAGAGTAAAGTGTCCATTTTTGCAGATGACACTAAACTGTGTAAGATAATTAATTCAGATCAGGATATTGACTCTCTTCAGAATGAATTAACTAAACTGGAGATTTGGGCAGCTAAGTGGAGTATGAGGTTTAATATAGAGAAATGTAAAGTTATGCATTTTGAGACCATAAACAAACATGAAATCTATAAATTAAATGGGGTAATTCTTGGGAATTCAGTAATGGAGAATGATTTGGGTGTGCTCATTGACAGTAGACTTAGCAGTAGTGCCCAATGCCAGGATGCAGCAGTAAAGACCAACAAGGTATTATACAAAAACCACAGTTTGACTAAGCGCTTGATCAAACAGATTCCTGTTGCAGCTGGTAACTCAAGGGTTACTCATCCCTTGTAGGATACAACAATAAAACAGAAAAAAAGTCGTTACAGCGCACAGGAATTAAGGCTAAACAATTTATTTACAATATACATACATTTTCAAGAATAACCACTGGCCGGTCTGTTGGTATATTATACACACAATAAATGTACACTTATAGACAGATTGTCTAGGGCAGTGGTACTCAAACTGTGTGCCGTGGCACCCTGGGGTGTCTCAAGACACTTGCAGGGGTGCCCTGGGTTGGTGGTCCAGGACCAATTCAAATTGTTTATAGTCAATGTAAGAGGCAAAACCAGTGCTTTTGGCTTCAAATCATAAAACATGTGGACAAACAGAAGCAAATCTTGTCCCTCGCCACATAAATGAACCTAAGGATGACATATAAACACAATTTAATTAATTTAATATTTCTTTCTAAATATCTCAATAAAAAACTATTGGCTTAGGAGTGCCAAGAAAAAAATTCTGATGCTCTAGGATGCCATGATTCAAAAAAGTTTGGGAACCACTGGTCTTGGGAATAGAAAAAAATGGTTAAAGTGTAGCAATTATAACTACTAAGCAACGATGTAACTTAGTCCTGTTAGATAGTAGCAGAGTTCCGACTAGCTTAATAAAAGTATCCAATCCCAAGTGTATCCAATTGTTTTGGTTAGATATGTTTACATTAGAAAAAAGGCGTCTAAGAGGAGACATGATTCATATTTACAAATACATCAAGGGACAATTTAAGGAACTTTCAGGCAATTTGCTTATCGAGAGATCTGTACACAGGACATGTGGTCACCCTCTAAGGTTAGAGGAGACAAAGTTTAACACCAAGCGTAGAAAGGGTTTCTTCACAGTGAGGGCAGTAAGGATATGGAATTCACTGCCAGAGGAGGTTGTAATGTCTGACTCAATTGATGTGTTTAAGAAAGGTTTAGACAAATTTTTAGCCGAAAACCGCATCCAAGGATATAATCTGTAATAACAATGTATGACAGTATCTGGCTCAGTGAAAGATAATACAGTGCTTAGCAGTAAATCAAAATATAGGTTGTACTCGGTAGGCAGGCCCGTGATAATACGAGACGTGTTATTAGCCTCGCCCACAATATCAACCTTACACATACTCCTGCTCTTATTGCTTTCTCTGGACACGGAGAAAGCTTTCGACAGGATAAGCTGGCCCTTCATGTTCAAAACTCTCGCAGGCTTTGGTTTTCGGGGTGAATTCCTCACAGGGATTCAGGCCTTGTACTCAAGTCCCTCTGCAAAGGTCTCCGTAAATGGAGTGTTATCAGACTCTCTATATCCAACAGTACCAGGCAGGGCTGCCCACTCTCGCCCCTGATCTTTGCTTTAGTGATAGAACCGTTGGTGGCCCACATCCGGACTTCGACTGACATTAAGGGGGTTGAAGTGGGAGGGCTCTGCCTACAAGATCTCCCTGTTTTCAGATGACGTCCTCCTCTCGCTTACCTCAACGCACACTTCCATGCCGAACCTTTTCAATCTTCTGTCTGAGTATGGGCATGTGTCGGGTTATAAAGTTAATTGGTCTAAAACAGAAGCTCTTCCCTTCCACAACCCTCCTTGCCACCTGACCCATATGCAAACCAACTATACATTTTCTTGTTCTTCTAAAATATGATATTTGGGGATTTCTATTACACGCCGATATGGAGATCTGTGTAAAGAAAACTTCTCCCTTTACTTATAAATATTAAGGCCGATCTCCATAAGTGGCAGTCTCTGATTATCTCTTGGCTGGGTCGTATTGTAGCCCTCAAAATGAACATTATCTCCCGCCTACTTTATTTATTTCAAACGCTGCCAGTGAAAGTCCCGGACTCTGTCTTGGCACAGGTTCACTCCTGGTTCGTTCACTTTGTTTAGAGAAAAAAGGTAGCTAGAATAGGTTTCTCCACTTTACGCAAACCCGTGCAGGATGGTGGTAGAGGCTTCCCAGATATCCGCCTTTACTATCTGGCCACTCATCTCAGCCAAGCTACTGCCTGGTTTGCCCCAGTTCAGAGCCTTTGGTGGCTTCAGCTGGAATCTGCGCTATGCCACACTATTTCTATGACGTCCTTGCTCTTATCCCCCTCTAGATCCAGACCTCCTCACTTACAACTACACCCTGTGCTGGAATTCTCTTGCCAGATCTGGGACTATTGCACACGTCGCATAAATCTGCTGTCATCTCCCTCTTCGCTTACCCCTTTATGGGACAATCCTTCTTTCACTCCGGGTCATTCTTTAACTTGCTCTCATCTATGGTCGGACAAGAATATCCGCTTTGTTCTAGATGTTCTGTCCGAGGGCTCCGGCGCGCCTTTATCGGATCTCATGACAAAATATAACTTCCCAGAGGCAAATCCCTTTACCTATTTCCAGATAAGACATTTTGTCTCCTCTCTAACGAACTCTTCCCCGTTTCAACCCTTATCCACTCTGGATTCTTACTGCTACCATAAACCGCTTGCTCGAGGAATTATTTCCATACTACATTCCCTCCTTATGGATTGGGGTCAGTCATCGACCCCGTCATTTGTTCTTCAGTGGGAACGGGATCTGGGCCCGCCACCTGCTGACCACGATTGGTCAGATATCTTCGCTGCTGTCGCGAGATCTTCCATTTCTACCCTGGTAAAAGAAAATGCCTACAAAATACTATATAGGTGGTATTTTGTCCCATTTAGACTCCATAAAATGTTTCCTTCCTCTTCGCCTATGTGCTGGAGAGCTGCGGCGGACAAGGCTCTTTCTTCCATATCTGGTGGTCACGTCCTAAGATTGCACTATTTTGGGACTTGGTCGCACACCTGATAAGTACAGTGCTCAACACCCAGGTGTCTAAAGATCCGTGGTCTTTTCTACTGGGCCTCCCCATTGCAAATACTCGTCCAAACTCCGGTAAACTGACAACACAGATCTTAAACGCCGCTAGATGCTCAATTGCCCTCCACTGCAAACAGAGGGAGGCTCCCCCTATTAGGCGGGTCATTGATAAAGTATGGTACTTAGCAAGCATGGAAAAAATCACTGCATACCTCCATAACAGATCTTTCCAGTTTCTACTGATATGGGACATTTGGATCAAATCTCAAGCTCCCACACGTAGATCACGCTCCTCTAGCAGCTCTCCGGCATTCCTCCTGTGACCTATGTAAACCCCTGACTTATCGAGTAGCTCTGAGGACATTCTGTATATTACCTTATTGTTAGGTTCCTGGTGCTCAGAACAAGGGAGATGTTATGAAGTGAGTCCAGAGCACCAGGACGTAATGCTGGGAAAGGGGGAATGGAAAGGGAATAGCCCCTGGCGCCCTATCTCCGTTGTCTCGCCCGTGCTGTCAGTACACTCTTGCGAGACTATGGTTGCTTGAGCCCATGGCAGCCGCGTTTGAAGGGCGGATTACGTCTGCCCAACTTCGATGCCCCCTCAGGTCTTAATGAGAGACAAAGAGTGTACCGAGACAGGGTGATAACAAGGGGCCCTCTAACTGAAACAACCAAAGCCAGGGGCTACTAACTAGCCTAAAACTAAATGTATGTGCGGCTTGCCGCCAAAGGAAAAGAACAACAAAGGAAATGCTGACCACACGCCGACACAATACTCTTGTGTCCCGGCGGTGACAGCATAAGCAGAACCCTCTGCAAAACACCAGTGACAGAAATAATAATGGAAAACAGCGGCCTAGGCCGACGGATGCGGCAGAGCCGCTACTCACGGAACCGGTACGAATACTGGCAAACGGACAGGAACTCCCAATGCTGCTGACACAGACTCTCAGAACTGGAGGACAGGCAGAATCCCAAACGACAGACCGGTGGACACCAAGAGGCCAGAAACTTGACCAGGCACAGGCAAAGGCACTGGACCTCAGGACAGGAACGCCTCACGGCAGGACACAGGATCAGACACAGGAATCGACACAGGGACTGACACAGGAATCGACACAGGAAGCAGCTCGACTGACACTGCTACACAGGAGCTCAGGAACTAGCAGGAACCAAGCTCAGAACTCAAGCAGACTGGAAACCTAGAAATATCACCAGCGTCTGTGAATTGCACTGACCCAGCATATAACAGAGAGGCCTAATTAATAATGTCATGCAGCTGCCCTGTTGCTGACTCCAAACTGACAAGATGCAATTAGCAGCCAGGTGAGGCTGAACACATGGGAACAAGCTGCAATTACACAGACTAACCAGCGGCAGCAACCAAGAGTATTCTTAAACAGAGCAACGGGAAATCCTGGCCTGCAAGACTACTAATAAACATAAAATAGGAATGAACCACTACCTGTGGTTCATAACAGTATCCCCTCCTTAAGGGTGAGCTCCGAGCACCCCATGACACCCACGGGGAACATGAACAGAAGAATAACATAAAATACCTAACTGACATGCAAAACAGGAATGAGCCACAGCCGTGGCTCATAACACTTATCGTGTATCTCAGCTATATCCTCATACCTTGCATTAGTTTTGCAAGTTGAATTTGTTACGTATGGAGACGTACCGGCGGATCCTCCACCTCTGTCTCTTTCCCCTCTCCTCTATACCTTCCCCTTCTTTCCCCCCTCTCTTCTTCCCTTGCCTTCTCTTCACCCTTCCGTTCTTTACTTGTACAGTTACGAGACTATTATTTGGTTCCTCTTTAAACGGTCTGCTTCTGTTACTCGCGATGCCTACTTCTCTATTCCTTTTATTATTAGTGTAATGTTTTTTACTCTGGGAACCCCATGACCTCTTTACTAAGGTTGTATTTCTATTTTATATATGATGTTGTTTTATGGATTTATTCTCCCCATGCTGTGGGGGGACACTGTTGTCCCTTATAACCTGAAAATTAAATAAACAATAAAAAAAAAAATATATATATATATATATAGGTTGAACTTGATAGACAACCTCAACAACTATGTTACTATGTATGTATGTATGTATGTATGTATGTATGTATGTATGTTACTATGCTGCGCCATAATGCACTCACTTGGTACAAGGAGTTCTTCTATGGGACTGTCTATAGAAAACACCTATTTGGGCATGAATACTTAGTAAGAGTTCTCTCAGCTGGGTGTGCTCATGAAGGAAGACAAACAGGGACACAAAGCTTGGGGTGGCAGGAACACAAGGAGAATTTTCTTTAAATGGTCTGTTAGTGTATATGGGTGAAGACTTGTTCTCACTTAAGTAGTTTTGAGCAATGTTAAGGGAATACATAAAAAAACCCTGTGTACTGAGAGAAATAGACTGATACTTAATATGCCCATAGCAACTAATCAGATTCTAACTATCATTTCACTATTGGATCCTAGAAAACTATAGACAGAAACTGACCATGACTTTAGAAGCAAAATCTTTATGTCCTGTAAGTTGCGAGGTCGGGGTCTCCATGACTTGGACTTGTTTTTCCAACACATTTCACAGATGCTTGATTGGATGTAGATCTAGGGAATTTGAAGGCCAAGTCAACACTTTCAACTCTTTGTCATGTTCCTTTAACCATTCGAAAACAATTTTATTATCCTACTGAGAGAGGCCACTGCCCTCAGGGAATAATTTTGCCATGAAGGGGGGTTCTTGGTCTGCAACAATGTTTAGGTAGGGTACAAAGAAACATCCACATGAATGCTAAGAACCCAGCAGAACATTGCCCGGAGCATCACACAGCATCCGCCAACATGCCTTCTTCCAATAGTGCATCCTGATGCCATCTCTATCCCAAGTAAATGATGCACATGCACCCGCCCATCCACATAATGTAAAAGAAGACGTGATTCTTCAGACCAGGCCATCTGGTTTCATTGCTCCTTGGTCAGTTCTGACGCTTACTGTATGTGCCCATTGCAGATGCTTTTGGCAGTGGACACGGGTCAGTGTGGGCAATCTGACTGGTCTGTGGATACGCAGTGCCATATGCAAGCAAGCCGTGATGCACTGTGTGTTCTGACACCTTTCTTTCATATCCTGCAGACCAGTCCTCCCCCCCCCCCCCTTGTACTTTACTATCATAGCCAGCAGTAGCTTTCCATCGGCATACAAATACAAATCAGGCCCTGTGTTAGAGAGTGCTTATTACTGTTCAAACATCGCTCTGCGGACAGTGATATTGATTATCTCAGGGCCTAATTAATTAAGGATTGCAATTGTGCAATGCAAATGCATCTCTGCTGAACATCACAACCATCGTTTGCGATGTTCATCTGCAACAGGAAGCTAAGTAAGAGATTTATTCTTTCTGGTTCATTTACAGTAGCAGTATTCAATGTGGGCACGTGTCAAAAGCAGTACTACAGTACAGTCTATTTGGAGTCTGCTAATAATACAGTACTGCATACTGTACTGTACTTCTGCATAGCCATCTTTTTGCCTTTCACACTACTGTACGGTATTGAACATTGTGTACAGTAGTTGATAATGTACTTCTTTTGTAAACCACACTGGCCTACACTGACTCAGCCCAATCTACTATATACTGTACAGTAAGCTTTTTAGACCCCCAAATTCCCTCCTACAGTATTTTGTTACAAAAGGCCACTACCAAGGGCATAGCTACCATAGGTGCTGGGAGTGCACCTGCTATGGAGCCCAGAGCTGAGAGGGGCCCAACTTCCCTGTCAAAGTTACATGTGCTACATACAGTTTTCACCACTGGATTTTGATGAAGACCGGCTTGACGATAAATGGGAATGGAGTGGAGGATGACAGGTGCCAATTTCCAAAGAGCATAGCCTCTGACTTCCCGCAGTCCAATCCAATCCAACATGACAGATCCTACACAAAATCTCTGACAAAGCCTCACCTTTTAGACTATGGTCAGAGACTCTCCAGCCTTCACAAAAACCCACCTTTATCACACTCCTACTCCCCCCATGTGAACGACCTGCCAAGGGAAGTTACTAAAGGTTGATTGGTGGGGTCTTTGCATTATACAAACCTCACTACCTCTCTCAAGTGTCCTCTCTTACGTGACACCGGGCTGGGAACGGCTCCTGGCTGTCCGGCATACCTCACTGTCAGGCAATAGTGAGCAAACAAAAATCACTTCTGTTGAATAATAGTCTGGTCTATCTCACCTGATAATCAAATTATTTATGTATGGATACACCTAGACTCATTTTATTGGAGTGGTGCACTAGCTATAGAAACTTCAATAAAATGAATAAGCAAGTGACAGAGGCACACAACTGCCCCCTCCTCCCCAATTTAATAGATATTTAAATAAACTTAAGTGATCCAAGTAAGAAAACTCCTTGACTCCCAACACTGCCAATCATGTCACTAGGATGGCAAACCATGTGATTAAAGAAAAGTGACCAAGGCCATTCAGCCACTGTCATCTACAGTAGTGGGATACTGAGCTCAGTAGCCTGTTTCCTTTGCAGACAGTTTTGTTTTGCTGACCTATATTAATGCAAGTAGCTTTCCTAGTAATTTCAATGGAGAAACCCATGCTGGAAATCCTGGGCCTAATTCAGACCTGATCGCTCGCTAGGGTTTTTTTGCAGTCCTGCGTCCGCATAGTCGCCGCCCATAGGGGAGTGTATTGTCGCTTTGCAAGTGTGCGATCGCATGTGTAGAAGAGATGTACAAACAGATTTTGTGCAGTCTCTGAGTAGCCCAGGACTTACTCAGCCGCTGTGAACACTTCAGCCTCTCCGGGACTGGAATTGACATCAGGAACCCTCCCTGCAAACGCATGGACACGCCAGTGTTTTTCCAGCCACTCCCAGAAAACAGTCAGTTACCACCCACAAACGGCTTCTTCCTGTTAATCTCCTTGTGATCCGCCATGTGAATGTATTCATCGCTGAGCGGCGATCCGCTTTGTACCTGCGAGAGATCAGGTCTGAATTACTCCCCCCCCCCTATTCACAGAAATAGGGAAAGTGATGTGCTACTTGCATACTGGTCTCCTTTATCCGTGCCCAGTGCCAACAGCCATTAATGCTGCAGGGATACTCTCGGTGCCTGTGCTGGCCCCGAGGAGAGATAGGTGAATGCCACCTAGGTCTTCCCTGCCTGCTTAGCAAGGTACTGCCTGATCTCCTCACTGATCCTCTGAGCAATCATGTACAGTTCTAGGAGCTTCAGCTGCAGGTGCTCCATGTCCAGACAAGGCTGAGCAGCAGCACTGATAATGCTCCTCTAAACGTTAGGACTACACCAGCAGCCAGGGAGGGTACAGCACAAAGCTTGATTTGAATTTTATTTCAAGATCAAATCAATATTCTTTTGATCCATTATTGCATTACCCCTAAAAGGCGCGGGATGCATAGACAATTGCCTCCTCTGCCTATTTGGTAATCTGGCACAGTTTGGTGGATATTATGGAATGGTTAATTATACAGTAATTGTGCAAAAAGAGGTCTCACCAAAATATTGCAATTACACAAATAAGTGTGGAAAACTTAAGTTAGATTTTCAACACGGATCTCTCCGTGTGTACCCCCCTTTATTCCCTTGGGATACTGTAAGTAAACAATAGGAAGCTCTAATGCTAACATGAATGAATAACCCACATACATTGTAACAGATACCATAACACAAGCTCATATACTACTAATATTAAGGCTGATTCAAACACAGTATGGAGATGAGCAGGGACATATGGGTAATGAACAAACACAAATACTGAATGTAGATAGTTATATACAGGGCCGTCTTAGCAGCAGTGTGGGCCCCTGGGCACAACAATACACTGGGGCCCCTACCCATCCTCCATGGGTGGGGGTGCTATTAGCTGCAGTTTTGATGTCCCATGGGTGGTAGGGGTGTACTATCTTCTGCTCAGCATGTAGGACCTGGAGCAGTAATTTCTGCTAATTACTCCTTTACTGCACAGATGGGGCGGGAGGGAGATCACTAATCTGTAGAAGGGGGCATTGGGCTGAATGAAGGGGCCCCGATACATGACTTCCAGTGTGCTATGGGGTGTTTAATACATAAGGGAGGGGTTAATAGTGGAGTGGGCTTAATTTTCATCATTTTCTGGTGGGGGGCAGCTTGCTTGACTGCAGATATCTCAAGTTCCTGGAAAAAGATTTCTTAGCTTTGAATGGGATAAAAATTAGAGTGTCCCACCTATTAGGAGGTACTGGGGACACCTGTCAGGAGGTACTGGGGACACCGATCAGGAGGTGCTGGGGACACCTGTCAGGAGGAACTGGGGACTTGGATATTAGAGTTCAGGAGCCAGGGCAATCCACCAACAAATATATAAAACTGCATATTAGGCGTGTGGAGCTTGAGCAGGGACCAGCTGCTTGAAGGCTGATATCTCAGGTTCTGGGCATAGTAGAGACAAGCTGCCAGTGTCCACCGAAAGTGGAGAGCCCCAGCTTTTGAAATGTACCCTCAGAAAAACTCTAAGTTATACAGAGCCTGAGATATCTAGCTGGGAAGAGCAATTAACAGGCTTGGATGGGGACCACTGCTTTGAAGTCGGATATCTCTGGTTCCCTAGGGCCGATTTTAAAAAATCTGGTACCCCTGGAAAGAGGGGACCCTCAGCTATCAGACTAGGGCCCTTATACTCCTGGGGCCCTTGGGCAAGAGCCCATTGAGCCCATACGAAAAGATGGCCCTGGTTATATAGGGGGACATGGGGATAAAAATTACATTTTCAACAGGTTTTGTTTACGTGGGAAATGAGGCATTATTATATTAATTGTCACAGTCCTCTTATTTCCTCACAGCCCTGCTTGTGAGGGTTACAGTCATAATAGTAATAATAATAATAATAATAATAAAAAATAATAATGTGTTAAAATGAGGTGTTAATTTGCTGAAACTTACAGATGTTAAAATATACAATATTATACACCTGTCCTTCATGAGAATCGAACAACAGTTGATGACTATGGTAAGCATTGACCATACCACTAGGCCAAGATAACCACCTACTGTATTCTGGTGCTGCACACCAAAAAGTCTACTGTGGTGTTTCCTCAGACACCAGAGCAGTAAGGATTAGTTCAACTGCTTGTGTATACTGTATACTGCATACGCCACACACCCCTTTTTCATGTTATGCCACACAGCAGTAATGCCCATAATACACATAATGCCACTCAGCAGTACTGCCCTTTATATTACATACTGTAATGCCACACAATAATGTGCCTTACACATTATTCCCTTATACACTACGTATTGCTACAGAAGCCCTCCTCACTGATTAGGTTCAGGGTGCGAAAATGAACACTACCCTTATACATATTATGGCACACATTAGTACTGCCCTTATACACAATATGCCACACATTAGTAGTGCCCTTATACACATTTATGTACCGGTCAGCTGCACCTACCGCACCACCCTAGTTACAGGCTTGCAAAGGAGGACACATTTTTGCACATCAAAGCACAAAGCAGAGCTGGACCAGATTTTGGTGCCTTCTGTACAGAACAAACAGTACCGGAAAGCAAATTGATGCCCCCTTTCATAATTGAGTTCAATTCAAATTATGCCACACAGTATGGTCCCCTATTCTCGTTGCATCATACAGTAGGTCACCTTATTCACATTACGTCACAGTAGTGCACCTTATTCACGTTAAATCACAACACTACCCCTTATTCATGTTACACCACAGTAGTGTACCTTACTCATGTTACGTCAAACAGTAGTGCACCATATTCACATTACATCATGGTAGTGCACCTTATTCATGTTATGTCACACAGTAGTGCACCTTATTCATGATACGTCACAGTACTGCCCCTTATTCATGTTACATCACACATAGTGCACCATATTCATGTTACGTCACAGTAGTGCACCTTATTCACGTTACGTCACAAATAGCTCATTGAAGTAATGCCACTACGGCAGATCCTGATTGGCTATAGTTAACATTACTGTACAGTAATAATGTACTGTACTAATTTCTCCTGCGGTAGTCCCTAAGTCTCTAGAGCCGCAGGGAATCCCTCCAGACTAGATCACTCCAAGCCTGGCCATATTTGGCCAGGATGTCCCGTCGGCATTAACATATGCCCAACGCTTCTCGCTATTACCTGCAAGAGGCATATCTCGTCATTTCAGGAGGATCAGAAGCTCCCCCCTAATATAAGGCCTCTGCCTCAACACGATTTTAATTAAACAGCACTGTATACAGTACATATATAGCAAGCAGGATGCCCAGATGTGAACACAGCGGAGCATGCGCAGGCCCTGCGTTTACTTTTAAGCATCAATGAGTGTGTGCTAAAACTTTTAATTGAGTGATGACTTCATAGAGCACCCCTCAAGCCCAATAGTAATAATAATGATAATAATTAATAAAATCAGGTGTTAGTTGCTGGAACTTGCAGATGTTAAAAAGTAACTCCAGCATCAATATTATACACCTCTTTCCTTCCCAGGAATTGATCCCTAGTTCAAAGCTATGGTAAGCATTGACCATACCACTAGCCCAAGACAGCCATGCAGGCAGCTGGTGCCCAGCTGCAATGACATAGTGATGTCACTGATTGCAATTCATTTTTTTTAAATGTTGCTGTCTTTTCCACTTCTGAATTTATTGTACTTTTCACTGTCAGTTTGAGTTAGGCAAAGGTACTGCTGCATGTTTGTGCCAAAAGACACAGTCAGCTCTTAATGCAAGCAGACCATTTTCTGTGCTGAGCATTGCAGTTGAGTCATGATTAAATAGAGCGTCCCTGAAACCCCTCAACCCCACCATTCAATTGTAAGGCATGTCAGCACTGTGTGAGCAGCCTTACATCACTGCTGAAATTGCCACAAAGTGCTTGCAGAACAGTAGCAGAAGTCTTTAATAAAGTGAGGTGTTATCGTGCTAAGACTTTTAGTTTATTGCTTCCCCGTTGATTTCTTAGGCAGTACTTACACTGTACAGCTATACGCATACCTCCCAACACCGGGAAGCCACGCCCCCATTTTCCATCACTGAGGGGGCATGCCCCCAGACCCTTTGTCTCCTGTGAATAGACGCTGTCGAAACTACAGCAAGGATGAGGGTGGCTGCATCTGTACATCTGCCCCAAAAATGCTTATTCAGGAAAAAGCGTGTGTGTGTGTGTGTGTGTGTGTGTGTGTGTGTGTGTGTGTGTGTGTGTTTGTGTGTGTAATACTTACACTACCTTATACCCCATACTCCCTTTGATGGCACCTAACCGCTGGTTTCCTGTACTTGTTCTATATTGTCTTGAACTGTAAGTGCTGTTTTCTTGTTTTGCTCATTTGTTTATGTACTGTGTAATGGGCGCTGCGGATCCCTTGTGGTGGCATATAAATAAATAATAATAATAATATGTATATGATTTTATTAGAGATGAGCAGGTTCAGTTCTCAGAGAACCGAACCGTACCGAACTTCACGCTCTGAACCGGTTCCGAGCCCGGCTCGGGTTTTCCCGCCTGACTCAGAAACCCGAATGAGGCAAAACGTCATAATTCCGTTGTCGGATTCTCGCGGGATTTGGATTCCATATAAGGAGCCGCGCGTCCCCGCCATTTTCACTCCGGCATTGGAGAGTGTACAGAGAGGATGTGTCTCCATTCTCTCAGTGTCCTCAGTGTCCGTGTCTTGTGCTGAATCTGTCCAGTCACAGTGCTTGTGTCCTCTGCTGCCATATGTCCAGCTGCTGTATTGGGTGCTGTGTTGTGCTGCATCAGTTCAGGGTGGTGTATTGTGCTACATCAGTCCAGTCACAATGGTGGTGTCCTCTGCTGCCATATGTCCAGTTCTGCTGTTTAATAAGTCCCTTACAGTGTTGCTGTGTTGTCCTGCATCAGACCAGTGGTAGTGTCCTGTGCATCAGTCAGTCCAGTGACCAGTCACAGTGGTGGTGTCCTCTGCTGCCATATGTCCAGTGCTGCTGTATAAGTCCCTTACAGTGTTGCTGTGTTGTCCTGCATCAGACCAGTGGTAGTGTCCTGGGCATCAGTCAGTCCAGTGACCATTCACAGTAGTGGTGTCCTCTGCTGCCATATGTCCAGTGCTGCTGTATAATTATCTGTGTTGTCCTGCATCAGACCAGTGCAAGTGTCCTGTGCATCAGTCAGTCCAGTGACCATTCACAGTGGTGGTGTCCTCTCCTGCCATATGTCCACTGCTGCTGTATAATAAGTCCCTTACAGTGTTGCTGTGTTGTGCTGCATCAGACCAATGGTAGTGTCCTGGCCATCAGCCATCAGTCATTCCTGTGCTGCATATTGTATTATATAACTCCAGAAAAATAATGGAGAACAAACATTTGGAGGATAAAATAGGGAAAGATCAAGAACCATTTCCTCCTAGTGCTGAAGCTGCTGCCACTAGCCATGACATAGACAATGAAATGCCATAGTCGTCTGCCAAGGCCGATGACCAATGTGATAGTAGAGGGCATGTAAAATCCAAAAAGCCAAAGTTCAGTAAAAAGACCCCAAAAAAGAAATTTAAATGGTCTGAGGAGAAACGTAAACTTGCCAATATGCCATTTACGACACGGAGTGGCAAGGAACGGCTGAGGCCCTGGCCTATGTTCATGACTAGTGGTTAAACTTCACATGACAATGGAAGCCCTCATAACTGAGGCCTTGACACTTATGTTGGTGTTTGACGTGCATCCGGTATCCGCCATTAGTGCAGTGGGATTTAAACAATTGATGGAGGTATTCTGTCCCCGGTACCAAATCCCATCTATATTCCACTTCACTAGGCAGGCGATACAGAGATTTTGCCATTTAATTCCAGTGATTTGGACGTATCATTCCAGTGATTTGGACATATAATTCGGGTGGGAATTGTTTGTGTCGCTTGGCTTAGTTATACAGCTACCTCATTACACCTCTTCGACATCTTTGCATGAGGTGCTGTTTGGGGCCTAGTTTTTGAAAAGTGCCATCCTGTCTGACACTGCCGTATGAGTCCAGGGGTACTGCTGTATTAGTCCTGGGGTGCTGCCGTATAAGTCCACCAATTGCAGATTTTTTTAAAAATGACTGGAGCGTGCTCGAGATGCTGTCAGTGGACCGAACAATTGCGGCTCACTCTTGACATTCAGCCACTGCGTGACACTACTAGATGGGCCAGGTGGTTGTGTCGCTTAGCATAGTCATACAGCAACCTCTGTGCACCTTTTTTTCTTCTTTGCATCATGTGCTGTTAGGGGCCTTTTTTGGATATCTGCCCTCTTGTCTGCCACTGCAGTGCCACTCCTAGATGGGCCAATTGTTTATGACGCTTGGCTTAGTCATACAGCTACCTCATTGCACCTCTTCTACATCTTTGCATGATGTGCTGTTTGAGGCCTTTATTTTTTATATCTGCCCTCCTGTCTGACACTGCAGATGGGCCAGGTGTTTGTGCAGTACACTTGTGTTGCTTTGCTTAGTCATCCAGCAACCTCGGTGCAACCTTTTGGCCTAAAAACAACATTGTGAGGTGTTCAGAATAGACTGGAAATGAGTGGAAATGATTGTTATTACCCCCAAATTCTGTGATTTTAGCTGTTTTTATGATTTTTTCAAAAATCATCCAGATCCAAAACCAAAACACAAGAGGGTGGTTTTGGCAAAACCAAGCCAAAACCAAAACACGAAAGTGGAATTAGAACCAAAACCAAAATGCAAAACACGAAAAGTGCCAGCCTCACATCTCTAGATTTTATAATTGTTAGAGATGGCTGTTACGGTTATTCAATGTCAGTAAGGACTGCACAGTTGAAACACAGATGATTTGTGAACCATGATATCGTAGACAGTTTGGATCTAATATAGATGTGGAGGCCAGAATCAATAATACATTTTCTTTTTAAGGTGTTATAAAATTACATGAATCTTCTATTGTCAGACCCATTATTCACGTACTTCAGGCGTCTATTTATTTAATAGGTGAAATGGGATCAGAGTGATGTTGCAACAATACAATGACAATATTGTCCTATCCCCTAAGTGCAGTATTTTTCAACTGTATACCTTGACTATAAATTCTGGAAGTCTTGGTTAGGTCATGTTCATGTGAACACAGAACAGCATTATTAACAAAAGTTTTAACAAGGCCAAATACAAATACACTGTGCCTTGGCTTGAAGCTTCTGGATTAGAAAATGAAGGGTGTGGAAGGTGTTGCTGGCTGCCAGGCTAAGGAGGAGCCAAACAGAAAGGAGAGTGGAAAAATGACACAGGAGACTATGGTTTGGCCTGATGTTCTTGCGTCTCTCTACATATAAAATGATGACATCACTTCACACAGAACACATAAATCACACTGTTACTAGAGAGCAGACATGAGGCTGATTATACACTAGTGTTAGGAAAATGCATGTCAAACGTGATCACAGTGGTAGCCAGCACTAGTACTTGCAGCCCAATACATCCCCTTTCAGAGTAGACCAGTAAATGAAGCAATTAGCATGTAAAAAACGCTACTGCACCATGAACATTCCTTTTGGCAGGCGAAAAATTACAGATTTTCAGTAAAAGGATTGTTAAAAAATTATTGTTTTTAAACCTAGATTAACATGCTGCTAAAAATATATACACCTACTTAGGCACTAGGTAACGTTTGTATGCAAAAATCAAATCTAAATCTAATCTAGATTAAGAGATAACGACAAATTTATACAAAAAAAAATAAAAAATAAATTTCACCCCTTTTTACCCCTTGGGAGATGGACTTTTGAAAAATCCCATCTTAGTGGGTACCTATGTCACAAAACAAAGCTACTGTCCAAATTTCAAGTTACTAGTCCCCATGGTTCTGGAGAGTTCGTGAATCGTGATGAGTCAGTGAGTCAGTCAGTGGTATTTGGCTTTTATATATGTAGATTTTATTGAATGTTATTGCACCATATATTTCTCTCATTTTATTTTTTTGGTCATGCTGATGAGTTGATTTTCTCTTATTGACCTTAGAGATACAAGATGTGTGAACATCATCATTGGAAAAACCTCAAGTGAAATAGAATGTTGAAAGGATCTGACATATTGTGGAAGGAGGAGGTGGAGATATTCACGGACTTCTGCCTATTAGGAACATGACTATCATTCCTGTGTGTGTATGTACTATTTACATGTAAAAGCGCTGGTGGTGAGACTAGCAGTGTGAACAGCCTCGGCCAACTTGCATAACCTGTAGGTTTCTCAGATGACCGCTGTTCATGCAAGTGATCCTTTGCTACGCCTTCAGATGCAGCAGCGGACCACACAAGCAATCAGGAGGCATCTATTTACTCAAGACACCACCTGCTGCTTTTGCATATTTTGTTACAGTAGCTGTGTCCAAAGATGCTGTATAAATGCATCCACCTCTGATTCAGGCCATTAGTCTCAGTATCTGTTCCATATCCTTTGCATCAGTCTCTGCTACTAAGAGTGGTCTGCAACTCTGCATGAGGAACAGTATAGTGCGGTCAGCCAGATATCCTGTATCTGTATCTCTGCAATAAGTGGTGATGCATGTCTCTTAGTGGTGAATGTCTCTTAGCACTGATAAAATTGACCTTTTAATGCATCTCCTCCTACGTCATCAGTATCTGCAAACATAGACTGCATTGACCACAACTGAATAATGCTTGCCACCCACTTTGCTTTTAATTATTGGATAATTGTATGATGGTACACCAGCACTACATCTCATCTTCATTACTAATAGCCATAAACATAGAAGCTAATGTTTTTAATATTTCCTAAGAAGGGGTGCTGGCCACACCTCACCCGCATTGGCCACACCCCCTCCCAGTACCTGTGTCGGTACAGCTGCAATGCAATATGTAAGGTATAATGTGTATATGTATAAGGATTACTACTGTGTAGTGTATTTGTGAACAAAGGGCTCTAGTGTGCGGCATAACATGTGTAAGGGGCATTACTGTGTGGCATAAAGTGTAAAAGGGGTACTACTGTGTAGTATAATGTTAATAAAGGGCTCTAGTGTTGGTGTGACATAATGTGTATAAGGGGTACTACTGTGTGACATAATGTGTATAATGGGTACCACTGTGTGGCATAATGTGAATAAGGGACACTACTGTGTGGTGTGGTGTAATGCAAACAACTATGTAGTGTAGTGTGAATAAGGGAACTACTGGGTGGTGTAATGTAAATAAGTGACACTACTACGTGATGTAATGTGAAAAGGGGACACTTGTGTTGCATTTTGAAATGGGAGTACTATTGTGTGGCAACGCCTGAACAGCTGGGCTGCTCCCAGGATCCCTTCTCTGCACTATTTAGATGCCAAGCTAATGCGGGTAGCATCTATTCAGTTATCACCTGCTGCTTTGCTGTGCAGAGAAGTTGAGATCAAATGCTCCCCAACTTACCCACCACTTGCGGGATACTGTGGCCTGCGGGTGGATAGCAAGACAGTGTCTGAAAAATGGGACTGCCCCACTGAAATCAGGAAGTGGTTTTAGATGCAGTCTAGCAGGGCACCTGCCACAACACTTAAAATGGCTGAAGCAGGCGCCGGGGGCTGCATGAGCGCCTGCTGCAGCCAACACTAATGAAGGAAACAGAAAGATGCTAGAGGTCCTACTTGACCTCTAGTATCTGGAGAACAGCAGAGAGCCAGACACTAGAGGTCCTACTTGACTCTGGGAATGCTGGCAACAAGAGAACATGCAACGACCATGAACCCCCTGGCAATGAGCAGGAAAGCTGGTGTCAGAGGCATAACTGTATGTGGCATAATGTCTAATGGGCATTACAGTGTGTGTCATACAGTAATGTGTAATGGACATGACAGTGTATGGCATAATGTGTAATGGGCATTACAATGTATGGCATAATGTGTAATGGACATTACGGTGTGTGGCATAATGTATAAGGGGCATTACGGTGTGTGGCATAATGTGTAAGGGGCATTACTATAAGGAAAAATTACAAATAATGTAAAGGGCATGAATCAGGCTTTTTTTATTCTGTGTTTTTGTCTTTCCTGTGATGTATAAGGGGCTCTACCTGGCGTAATGTGTATAAGAGGTACTACTGTGTGGTGTCTTGACTGACGGACACTACTGTGCAGTGCAATGTGAATTGGTACTATTATGTGGCCATGCCCCTTCCAATGAAGCCACACCCCTATTTTTGATGCATGCTAACCCTGTGTGAATGTGGGGGGAGGGGAGCAAAGGAAACTTTCGCCCTGGGCGCCACAAGGTCTAGAACCGGTCCTGTTAGGGAGGTTGGGAGGTATGTGGTGCTGGTGCATGCACTGTAGACCAGGGCACAGTTCTAGAGTCTACTCACCTGTGCCGACAACTAGACAGTAGCGTGTCAAAGCCTTCAATGATTGTGGCTTTGGTAACCCATCCCTTAGTAAATCTACCCCCAGGTCTAATTGGCAAACTGAAAAACTGAGGGAGATAGAGCTTACAAAATAATTGTATATAGAGATAACAGCGAGAATGTTATGGATGAGACCACTAACTGTCTAAAACCCACCATTACTCTTTGTGTACTTCTTTGTGTTTGTGTACTTCTATTTATACCAATGTACAATAATGACCCAATTGCAATGATATCATATATTATATGTAACATTACTGGATGTAAATTCCTCCCGCACATGCATGCCCATTGGTGCACCACCAGCATTTTTTTATTTCACAGCAAAAATAATGTCAGCAGGCAAAGGCTGGTGTATTAGCAGATGATGCAACTAAACAAACTGGAAAGACACAGGAAAGTGGCGTCATTGGAAAAATGTACCTTTTGAGTCTTTAACATACATTACTATAAACAAATAAAATCCACAACAGTGGACTAATCGTTAAAGACTTGGAAAAGGTGGAACAGATATTCTTGTGCCTGCATCTTTTCTCCATTTAGTTATTTCAAATGATTTCTGCAGCCAAATTGAATTAGCTCAAGTGCTAACATGAAGAAATGTCTCAATATACTCCTAAAAACACAGGAGTTTAGACGTAGCTCATCAGGGGTCTGAAATCTTAATACAGTATACAATTGCATATGCTGCATGGATCTAGAGCAGTTAAACAAAAATTATAGCAATTTTTTTCCTTTATTTACGCTCACTAAACAAGGCAATGACGCTTTAGGTGTCCTTGCATAGAAGCACAAAACATTTACTACTTTAATTTTTTAATCAATAATGAATTTTTCATTAGAGATCAAATGCATGAAAAGGAACATTGTCTTCTGAATCTAATTTTAAGCTCTACTTTACATTTCCCTTATGTGTGTGCGATTACTTTTCTCCTACCCATAAATTAAACAGTATAGTGAATTGTTCCCAGAGTGTTTCAAATTAATAGGCATCACGGTTGGTTAGCAAAAGCAACACACTGAGTGGCATTAACTTAGAAAGACATAGAAGGAAATAATAAGACCAAGATACCAAGGACTGTGTGCAAAATGGCAATCTGTAAAAGTAATGCTTTCGACAGCACCTTGAAAATGATCAGTTCTTAATACAGCTGTACAGGTTGAGTATCCCATATCCAAAATGCTTGGGACCAGAAGTATTTTGGATATGGGATTTTTCCGTATTTTGGAATAATTGCATACCATAATTAGATATCATGGCAATGGGACTTAAGTCTAAGCACAGAATGCATTTATGTTTCATATACACCTTATACACACAGCCTGAAGGTAATTCTAGCCAATAGTTTTAATAACTTTGTGCATTAAACAAAGTTTGTGAACATACACACAATTCATTTATGTTTCATATACACCTTATACACACAGCCTGAAGGTCATTTAATATATGTTCAATAATTTTTTGTATTAAACAAAGTTTGTGTACATTGAGCCATTAGAAAATAAAGGTTTCACTATCTCAGTCTCGCTCAAAAAATTCCGTATTTCGGAATATTTGGATATGGGATACTCAACCTGTACATATAACCTGTGTGACCGTGATTGCTCGTTCCAGTCGTCCGTATCAGTATGGGATGAAAAAGCAAATGTGAAACTACACGGTGGCTAGACTGGCAAGTGTCCAGGGGCCCACAAGGTGAAGACGGCTTACCCCCAAATCAGTCACTAAATACAGTAGACTAAATACATGATTTGGCAACTCATTTCTGTGTACATGGTACCACCTACCTCCCAACTATTAATGATCAAGATTCGGGACCCCTGCTGCGCGACGAAGACACGCCCATCGAAAAAGGGTTGTGGCCTCAGAAAAGGGGGCATGGCTAAATGGCACTGTCACGTCCCCTGTTTTCCGTCACAGTGGGGGCATGGCCAGTGCTTTGAGCTGCTGGCATGCCCCCAGTCCCTCTTGTCTCTGTGAATAGCCGCTGTGCGCATGCAAACAGCATCTATTCAACACTGCTCTGCTAGGCAGTGACTCACAGGAGCCTCCCAACTGCCCACCGCCCACCCACCGCGGGACACTGCTGCCCACAGGTGGGACAGAGGGACAGTCTGTCCCACGAAAATTGGGACAGTTGGGAGATATGGTACCATTAAGTTACTATTCAGTTCAATCAGAGCTGTGACTTATAAGAAAACTATACAATGGCCTCGGGGATCGGCTGAGCTGTGTGTTTCACTGCCACCACTGCACACAGGACGCAGCATCACTCAGCTTATCCTTCCTGTATAAACCCGTCCCCAGACTCCTGTGTAACTAGCCAATGGATGTCTGGTGACGGACGTATACAGGAAGGAGAACTGAAGCCGAGTGCTGTTTCCCGAGTGCAGCCATGACTGTGAAACTCCCAGGGGTCAGGTAGCCGTCACATATATTACATGTAACATTAAAGGGGTTGGTATTGGGAGACCAGCGTTTGGGATCCTGGAGGTCACCATACCGACCCTGGGATCCCGGTCTCCAGAATGCCGACAGGGAGGGGTGGGGAGGGGGGAGCGAGTGCAATGAAGCCCCTTGCGGGCTCCCTCCACTCACAATGCAGTGGGCTTGGTGGCTTGCTGTGCTTAACACAGGTTCTATTCCCACTCTATGGGTGTCGTGGATACCCACAAGTGGGAAAAGTCCCTGTTAGTTGACATGCCGAATGTCGGGCTGTCAAGCGCTCGGGATTCCGGCGGCGGTATAGTGACCGGCAGTCGGCCACATAATTACATTCCCATTAAAGATATATTTACACATTGTTAAACCCCACCTTCCCTATTGCAATGTGTGGTTTATGTTACAAGGCCAGCAGCCACCACTGATAATGACTACCAGCTGGGTAAGCGGAGCCGATACACTTGAACAGCTTTGACACTATTGCCACGCAGCCTCATGTATTTCTAATATGCATGATCCAGAAATGATTTGGATATGATAACACATGTAGATCTAAGGGTGTGTACACACAGTGAGATCCCTGCTATGTTCGATTTTGACTATGTGATTTCCCTTGAACTCCCCCCAGAGCCCAGATAGCACAGATTGTACAGATTTTGACTATCTGTGCTTGAGATTTTGTCTATGTACGATTTTGACTAAGTGCCAATTTTGACTATACTTTGTACTAGATTGTACACTAGATAGTCAAGATTGACTTGCCTGCACAGTCTGTGTAGCCTTTACGAAACCGACCCCACGGGAGCGCGCATCGGGATCGAATCTGTATCGCAAGCTGCCTAGCACCATGAGATATACACTAACTTTTCATAAGATTTTGACTATATAGTCAAAATATCACAAATTTATCTCACCGTGTGTACACACCCTAAGGGTTTATAGAAATCGAATAGGAGGCCCACCTTGAGAGTTTGCCAGGGCCTCCAAGCCTCTAGTTACACCACTGTGAAAAAGTGACACAAAAAATAAATGTCAGCATTGTAAGTATAAAGCAAATGTTCAAAGTAGAATTGTTACTGTCATTGTTTCCACAGTGTCCATCAACTTCCTAACTGCATCCCCAATAGAGGCAAATGTTACACCCCACTGACCCCTATTTTTTTAGAACCATCTAACCCTTAATCACTTTACCCTTAGATTCGTTTTTCCTTTTAAAAATGTGGTAATATTTATTCTTACTTTGGCTATCTATTAATGATCATGTTACACAATTTTATACTGGACCCAGTTATTATTTACCCTGCATTTGTTTGTTCATGTTTATTGTTCAATTGTAATGATTTATGTTATTGTTATCTCGCTGGTCATCCAAAATAAAGAATTATGAATTGTATTGTCTCTGGAACAGTTTGGAGGTCCCAGATGCTTGTTTCACGATAGAACACTGGTTTCTCATAAAACCGTGCCAAGGGGCTGATTCTGAGGTACAAAGTGACTGTAAAGATGGGTAACCGAGGAAGCCACATTTACTCCTTTATACTAATGTGACATTCTGTTCATCTAGTGCGAAAGTGTGTACATCTGCAAGCGGAAACCCCCTGCCACCAAGATTGGAATAGGCTGATGAGCCCCACTGATTCATAGCCATGCCTTCTATCGCGAGAGAACTGGGGCAAAGGTGTCGGCTGCAGTGCAAGGACAGTCATCAAAGCAGCTTTGACTGACCCAGCAGCGGTGGGAGGTTGCGGGTGGGTTAATGGGGCCTGGCAGCTACTGGAGCACTGCATTACTGGGTAAATCCCATGAGACTCTACAAAGTGGTCAGAGAAACATGTGCCAAGCTCTGATTACAGGAGCCCATCTCATGCTCTCCTGACCTGTGGAGATCAGCAGCAGCGCAGCCTCATGGAAGTGACTCATTGTTTGCCGGGTGACTGAGGCTGTGGCTGCTTTTGAGTAGAGTGGTGCACAGGAAGGTACAGGGAGATCCTCTCCCCTCTATTCTGTGAACAGGACAGGTAAGTCTTTTGTAGGAGGCTTAGGAAATAATGTGTGTTATAGCATTTTTTTTGTGGTGGGCGATTTGTGTGTTTTTTTTCTGTGGGAACCAATGTGTGTTTTTTCCCGTGGGGACCACTGTGTGTGTTTTCCTTCCAATGGGGGCAAATGTGTGTGTGTTTTTCCCATAGGGGACTGATGGTGATCTGGTTCGGTGTGAGCTGAAAAAGATTGAAAATCACTGGTGTATACAAATACAATTCTCTTTTCACTTGACCACTGATCCCAATAACAAGTGTCCCCCTAATTCTCAGTCTACACATGTCAGAGACATTATCTCCCTTTGAAAGCTGCCCATATATAGACATAACTGTAAAAAGTGTTTGTGCAAAATAAAAATTTCTAATTTATTTTCCATGAAAAAAACAATCAAGCATGACATCACTTTGAGAAAATACAGAGGGTCTTATTTAGAGGTGGATGCAGAAGCGCATGCAGTAGCAAATGCTGCTACATAATCTGCGACTTTATGCAACTGCCGCTACATACTTTGTGACTTTGTGCAAATGCCGCTACATACGCTGCACCTTTGTGCAAATGCCGCTACATATTCTGCGACTTTATGAAAATGCTGCTACACACTCTGTGACTTTATACAAATTCTGCTACATACTCTGCGACTTTATGCAAATGCTGCTACATAATCTGCGACTTTAGGCAAATGTCGCTACATACTTTGTGACTTTAGGCAAATGCCGCTACATACTGTGCGACTTTGTACAAATGCCACTACATACTGTGCGACATTATGAAAATGCTGCTACATACTCTGTGACTTTATGCATTTTCTGCTACATACTCTGCGACTTTATGCAAATGCTGCTACATACTCTGCGACTTTAGGCAAATGCCGCTACATACGCTGCGACTTTAGGCAAATGTTGCTACATACTCTGCGACTTTGTACAAATGCCGCTACATACTCTGCGACTTTAGGCAAATGCCGCTAAATACTCTGCGACTTTAGGCAAATGCCACTACATACTCTGCAACTTTGCGCAAATGCTACTACATTTAAGTTCCCTGCTGTGCATCCGTGCAACCGAATGTGTAAAGACGGAGACACCCATTTCCAACATGCAGTAATACCAATTATTGAGTCCTTAGACACAGGGTTGGACTGGCCTACAGTGGTACAGGGGAACCCACCTCCTCCTCTAGGGATCAGATTCCAGACTGTGCACTTGAATTATACATTATACATATGTTACCTTATACTGTACAGGACTATGGTGTATTTTCTACAATGCATTTCTGTTATTAATCTGGTATATTATCATGCTTGTACTAGCAGTATTTACCAGTGGTGCAAGTATGCAGATATGCTTGGATACGGAGTACATTTAGGAATTTGGCAGCAAGTACGCAGTACCACCCACTGCACACGTTGCATCTGTGACTACCATTACTGCAATTATAATGCATTGCCGAGCAACAAGACCATTGGTGTTCGGCAGCATGACGACGCCTCCCACTTTGTCAGGACTACAGTGAGCGCGATGGTGACATCATGAGATCACATCACGCTTCCCCTCCTGGCGGCCATGGCTGGCACGAAGAGAGGAACCTAGGGACTGGGCTGGGCGCCTTTTACAGAAGTGTCCAACTGTTTCCCTTCACTCAGCTCGAGTGACGCATCCGCACTGAGCGGCTTTTGTTCTTCACAGGCTGGGCTCTGTCTCTGGCTTCACTGAGTGGGGTCATTCATTTTTTAATATAATGTGGACACTAATAATATTTTTATTATTATGGGGCATTACTGTATATTTCTTTTGTAATGTGGACACTACTATATATGTCAATTATTATGGGGCATTACTACAGGGTGATTGAAAAGTTGCAGTACACCCTTTTGTTTCAAAAACTGTGCAGGAAATGGAAAAACTGAATACTCCAGTAAGGTATGGGTGAGGTGGGATATCTTTTAGGGTATGTACCGAACATGGGTGCCATCTTGAAATTGGCAATCTTGAATCTAAGTCAGTTTTCCTATTTCCAGCACAGTTTTTGGAAGAAAATAAAAAGGGTTTACTGCGACATTTGAATCACCCTGTATATCATTCTATTGTAATGTGGACACTGCTATATATGTCTACTATTATGAGGGCATTACTATATATTTATTTTGTAATGTGGGACACTACTATATGTCTATTATTATGGAGCATTACTATGTATATCCTGTCATTTGTTGCTCTGCTGTAGAGCAGCGGTAAATAGATGCTGTGCGCATGCGCACACAGCATCTATTCATGAAGACACAGGGACTGGGGCATGCCAGCAGCTCACAGAGCACTGGCCATGCCCTCACAGTGACGGAGAACGGGTGACGGGTGTACCACTTTTGTTGAGGTCACGCCACCTTTTCACCCATTTTACACGGTTCCGATGCAGCCTCGGATCTTCCCGCCTTGCTCAGTTAACCAGAACGCGCCCGAACGTCATCATCCCGCTGTCGGATTCTCGCGAGATTCGTATTCTATATAAGGAGCCGCGCGTCGCCGCCATTTTCACTCGTGCATTGGAGATTGAACGGAGAGGACGTGGCAGTGTTCTCTCCCTGAAAAGCTCTGTGATCTGTGCTCAGTGTGCTGCAAATATCTGTGCTCAGTGTGCTGCAAATAATCTGTGCTCAGTGTGCTGAAAATATCTACGTGCTCTGCCTGAAAACGCTCCATATCTGTGCTCAGTGTGCTGCAAATATCTGATCAGTGTGCTGCATTGTGGGGACTGGGGACCACCAGTATAAGTATATACATGATGTGGCCATTCACTGGTACCTGGTGACAGAACGTATTCTGGATTCCCCCACAATGTAACTTTATATCTGTCATCTATATACATGACGTGGTCATTCACTGGTACCTGGTGAAAGAACATATACTGGATTCCCCCACAATGTAACTTTATATCTGTCACCTATATACATGATGTGGTCATTCACTGGTACCTGGTGACAGAACGTATACTGGATTCCCCCACAATGTAACTTTATATCTGTCATCTATATACATGATGTGGTCATTCACTGGTACCTGGTGAAAGAACATATACTGGATTCCCCCACAATGTAACTTTATATCTGTCACCTATATACATGATGTGGTCATTCATTGGTACCTGGTGACAGAACGTATACTGGATTCCCCCACAATGTAACGTTATATCTGTCACCAGTATATACATGATGTGGTCATTCACTGGTACCTGGTGACAGAACGTATACTGGATTCCCTCACAATGTAACTTTATATCTTTCACCTATATACATGATGTGGTCATTCACTTGTACCTGGTGACAGAATGTATACTGGATTCCCCCACAATGTAACTTTATATCTGTCACCTATATTCATGATGTGGTCATTCACTGGTACCTGATGACAGAACGTATACTGGATTCCCCCACAATGTAACTTTATATCTGTCACCTATATACATGATGTGGTCATTCAATAGTACCTGGTGACAGAACGTATACTGGATTCCCCCACAATGTAACTTTATATCTGTCACCTATATTTATGATGTGGTCATTCACTGGTACCTGATGACAGAACGTATACTGGATTCCCCCACAATGTAACTTTATATCTGTCACCTATATACATGATGTGGTCATTCACTGGTACCTGGTGACAGAACGTATACTGGATTCCCCCACAATGTAACATTATATCTGTCACCTATATACATGATGTGGTCATTCACTGGTACCTGGTGACAGAACGTATACTGGATTCCCCCACAATGTAACATTATATCTGTCACCTATATACATGATGTGGTCATTCACTGGTACCTGGTGACAGAACGTATACTGGATTCCCCCACAATATTACTTTATATCTGTCATCTATATACATGATGTGGTCATTCACTGGTACCTGGTGACAGAACGTATACTGGATTCCCCCACAATGTAACATTATATCTGTCACCTATATACATGATGTGGCCATTCACTGGTACCTGGTGACAGAACGTATACTGGATTCCCCCACAATGTAACTTTATATCTGTCATCTATATAATAATTATAGTAGTACAGTACAGTAGGCCATTGCTGTATCTTGCAGCTCAGTGTCACTGCAAGTATCCATTTCATATCTGTGCGACATTTTTGTGAGCAGTATATATTGTATTACAGTGCAGCATTTTGGTGACTAACAGCATATAGTTGGACAGTAGGCCATTGTTGTATCTTGCAGCTCTGTGTCACTGCAAGTATCCATTCCATATCTGTGCAGCATTTTTGTGAGCAGTATATATAGTATTACAGTGCAGCATTTTGGTGACTAACAGTATATAGTTGTACAGTAGGCCATTGCTGTATCTTGCAGCTCTGTGTCACTGCAAGTATCCATTCCATATCTGTGCAGCATTTTTGTGAGCAGTATATATAGTATTACAGTGCAGCATTTTGGTGACCCAACAGTATATAGTTGTGTACAGTAGGCCAGTGCTGTATCTTGCAGCTCTGTGTCACTGCAGAAAACAAATGTGAATGGAACAGAGAATAGCGCTTGGTGGAAACAGAAGCAGCCTGGGTGTATTCTGGTGACCCCCAATCAACCAAATGACTAATGGACAACAGATATTTGTTGAATGCACCATTGGCGCTCCCACCCTTTGAACAAAAGTCACGTGATAGTCTTGATAAATAGTCCCCAAGTGGATCCTATGTTTCACTTGTAAGATTCTTCTTTCTGGATGTTAATTCTTCTCCAAAAATAATTCAAGATTTTCCTTATGTGGAGCTGTACCCAAAATACACAACAGATGGGTGTTAAAAGTACATCTGGAATCTCTGGAAATCTCCAAGATGAGATGGACTGCTCCCAGTGAATCTGCTACCAGCTGGTCTCTCCTTAGCAATGCATGGGGAAAGCTCCTTATGGCAGAAGCACTGTTCAATTATCGTTGTCTCTTACACTACAGTGGGAGCCGAAAACAGCTGCTGTGTCACTGCAAGTATCCATCCATTCCATTTTCTTCCAGTGATTTGGACCAATAATACCATTGATTAGAACGAATAATTCCAGTGATGTTATTTTCTTCCAGTGATTTGGACCAATAATACCATTGATTAGAACGAATAATTCCAGTGATGTTATTTTCTTCCAGTGATTTGGACCAATAATACCATTGATTAGAACGAATAATTCCAGTGATTTTGTCATTTTCTTCCAGTGATTTGGACCAATAACACCACTGATTAGAACAAATAATTCCAATGATTTTGTCATTTTCTTCCAGTGATTTGGACCAATAATACCATTGATTAGAATGAATAATTCCAGTGATTTGGACCAATAATACCATTGATTAGAACAAATAATTCCAGTGATTTTGTCACTTTCTTCCAGTGATTTAGACCAATAATACCATTGATTAGAACGAATAATTCCAGTGATTTTGTCATTTTCTTCCAGTGATTTGGACCAATAATACCATTGATTAGAACGAATAATTCCACTGATTTTGACATTTTCTTCCAGTGATTTGGACCAATATTACCATTGATTAGAACGAATAATTCCAGTGATTTTGTCATTTTCTTCCAGTGATTTGGACCAATAATACCATTGATTAGAACGAATAATTCCAGTGATGTTGTCACTTTCTTCCAGTGATTTAGACCAATAATACCATTGATTAGAATGAATAATTCCAGTGATTTTGTAATTTTCTTCCAGTGATTTGGACCAATAATACCATTGATTAGAACGAATAATTCCAGTGATTTTGTCATTTTCTTCCAGTGATTTGGACCAATAATACCATTGATTAGAACAAATAATTCCACTGATTTTGTCATTTTCTTCCAGTGATTTGGACCAATAATACCATTGATTAGAACGAATAATTCCAGTGATTTTGTCACTTTCTTCCAGTGATTTAGACCAATAATACCATTGATTAGAATTAATAATTCCAGTGATTTTGTCATTTTCTTCCAGTGATTTGGACCAATAATACCATTGATTAGAACAAATAATTCCAGTGATTTTGTCATTTTCTTCCAGTGATTTAGACCAATAATACCATTGATTAGAATGAATAATTCCAGTGATTTTGTAATTTTCTTCCAGTGATTTGGACCAATAATACCATTGATTAGAACGAATAATTCCAGTGATTTTGTCATTTTCTTCCAGTGATTTGGACCAATAATACCATTGATTAGAACAAATAATTCCACTGATTTTGTCATTTTCTTCCAGTGATTTGGACCAATAATACCATTGATTAGAACGAATAATTCCAGTGATTTTGTCACTTTCTTCCAGTGATTTAGACCAATAATACCATTGATTAGAATTAATAATTCCAGTGATTTTGTCATTTTCTTCCAGTGATTTGGACCAATAATACCATTGATTAGAACAAATAATTCCAGTGATTTTGTCATTTTCTTCCAGTGATTTGGACCAATAATACCATTGATTAGAATGAATAATTCCAGTGATTTTGTCATTTTCTTCCAGTGATTTGGACCAATAATACAATTGATTAGAACGAATAATTCCTGTGATATTGAGGTGTTTGTGTTGCTTAGCTTAGCCGTCAGGCGACCATAGTGCACCTCTTTTTCTCTTTTCTTTGCATCATGTGCTGTTTGGGGCCAATTTTTTTTAAGTGCCATCCTGTCTGACACTGCAGTGCCACTCCTAGATAGGCCAGGTGTTTGTGCCGCCCTCTTGGGTCGCTTTGCTTAGTCATCCAGCGACCTCGGTGCAAATTTTAGGACTAAAAATAGTATTGTGAGGTGTTCAGAATAGACTGGAAATGAGTGGAAATTGTGGTTATTGAGGTTAATAATACTATAGGATCAAAATTACCCCCAAATTCTATGATTTAAGCTGTTTTTGAGGGGTTTTTGAAAAAAACACCCGAATCCAAAACACACCCGAATCCGCCAAAAAATTTTCAGGGAGGTTTTGCCAAAACGCGTCCAAATCCAAAACACGGCCGCGGCACCAAATCCAAAACCAAAACACAAAACCCGAAAAATGTCCGGTGCACATCTCTAGTTAAAAGACACGTCTTGGCACTTACGACGACTGATAGACAATGACCTGCCTATAGAGGTAGACATTATTAATGGTTAGGTCTACCTAAATTGACCGGACCAGTGGGGAACAGGGGGAGGGGAAGGATTGCCTTTTGAAAGAGGGGGGGGGGGAGAGGGGTATGTGAGAGAGTGCCCACTTTTTGTTTTGTTTTTTTCTTATTAACCACTTTTTGATCCTAGTCATATACAATATTACAGTGCAATATAAACTTGCACTGTAAATCTATGTATATGGCTTGTATCTTATATATGGATCCATGTATTATTTGTCAATTTTATATGTTGCAGATTGTTTAACAATTTGACATGTATGTACATAATAGTTCAATAAAAAAATATTTAAAATAAATAAATAAATATAACGTTCCGTACAGGTGACACAGTTACTTAGTGCAGTACTAAAAAAATAAATAATGTATGTTGTTAAGGCAAAGTACTTAAAAAATAACATTCAGTACAGGTGCCACCATTTCCTTGCCCCCATCTGTACTGGGAATGTGGGGAGGAAGTGGCACAATGGTGAGATTGCCAGGCCAGTGCACAATAACATCACTGAGCAATTTGTTTGATGGCCTTCAGAATAGATAAATGTTTTATTTCATTAAAAAATGATTTGCGTATATTGCCATCTAGAGATGAGACTAGCTGAGACTAGAGATGAGACTAGCTGTTCCTCCACAGATAGCTGTAGATTAAAATGATACCAAAAACAAAGAGTTAATATTTTGAAACCTACTCCAACAGTACCAGCACTTAAAATATCAGAAAACCCAGCCTTTACAGTTCTCAATGACAAAATCTGAACAAATTAGGCTTAACCCCCAAACCATGTACAAGTGGCTAAAATCACTCCCATTGTCATTGACACCACATTAACGTACTTATCCAGCGGCCATTGCCCCAACCTACATTTACAATACTGTATGTGACTGTCGGGAAGTATTCTATAAGTTTTCCTGCATTACTTTTCTTGTAAATTGTAGACCTACAGTATAAACAATTTCAATTACAGCTAAACTAGATCAGATTCTGAGAAACACTACAGTTTCTATTGACTATTTTCAGACATGTACAGTAAATGGTAAGCAAAGTTGTTAGCCAGTTAATTTCATTAAGCTTGGAATTATGTTCAAACAAGTCTACAGTACTTGTCAAGACGCTGGCAGTAGCCTCCTAATAAAAGCAGTACAGACACAGCAGCACAACCTCAACGCGTTGGCAGTCAGCTCTGAGAATGCGACTGATATGGACAAAGCACAGGGAAAGCGTCATGTGATGCTGGATGATCAATGGCCTTTTGTCAAGGAATAGACTTTACAGCTATGGGTCCTTTTGGTTAACAGGCCCCAAGAGCTGCTGTGTGATGGAATCATTTATTGATTTACTTAGTATATATGTTTATGTGCTAGCATACAGTACAGTGACAATTAACACAACTGTATAAAATACTAAATATGAGTGTTTAAAGATGTCCCGTATTTAGTAAAAAACCAAACAAAAAAACATTAAACCCTATGATCCCTATGCAACCAAATTATGATCAGCAACATTTATACTATCATGATTTGCATGCAATTATGAATACTTGTACTTCAAATTTTACTTAGTAATACATACTTAATGAAGGTATATTGGGCTGTTGTTTGCCTAGTCAAATACAGTGTAATCTATCACCTTTCATCACAATAACATTTTTCTCACTGGTAGCCATACTAGCCTACTGCTCCCTCCAGGAGGAAGTAGCCAAGTCATATAGGAGGGGGTTGTGGAGGAGGCGGCATGGGGGCGATCACGTCATTGTAGCCCTGGCCATTGCTTTTCAATGCCCCATTTCAGCATTGTGCAGTGTGGGGCGGGGCTACGATGTCGCAATTTTACGTGAAGTGCATCATCACCCCGCCCACTTCTTCTCTGTGACGAGATGCCCCAGGGAGCGGGTGCTGGTGTGTATGGGGGTGTGGTGGGGATGCAGCGGGATGCGGGAGACTTGCCCACTTCCCCGGGGGACCAGGAGTGCCATCCGATTTTTGGGAGCCTCCCGGCCTTTCCGGGAGAGTAGACAAGTATGCTGGTAGCCTGCATTAATTAGCCATAGTATTCATTACATGCAATCTAGGGTCATCTATGCTGGTCAATGTGCATTCACATACACATTGTTCATAACACTAAGGGCGGTATTCAACTCAATTCTTTCCACTCCCTTCCATACCCGTTCTGTTTCTGCTGACGGGTGTGGTATCATTTCAGCAGTTGTGAGTCGCCTAACCCTCTACGCAGACATACCTGATTACTATGGTTGCAATATGCGCGATAACGGGGATCACTTTAGAAAGGAGATTGGGTGTGATATATCCTTTGAATACCGCCCTAAGTGTTTGTAAATGAACAGCTGAACAACACCAGTAATCAAGTATTTGAATGTTTAACTTAAAAACTTGTACATACATTCATGCTTTAGCGTAAATACTTTCTTCTCAAACACACCATGCACCTCAAATTGTTGTACTTCATTGCACTCCATGGTATTCTCTCCAAAGCAAATACATCATCCTCTCTCCCTGCAACCCGCCCCTCTGTGCACTTTGCTGCCTCAATTCTCCACTCACCCCTTATTAACACTCATGAGCTTTTTACTCATCTTTGTACACTGACAATAACATCCACAACTGGACACCATAAAAAACATTCACAAACCTCCTACAGCTATATTTATTTCTCTCTCTTACTGCTATTAGCTGGTGACATTTCACCTAATCCAGGCCCCAAACACTTACCCTACTCACATTAATCTGATTCACAGCAATATATAAATACAGCTACCTCATAAACATCACATGGCTCCCATCACTCTCCAAATCACTAAAATGTGGCTTATGGAATGCACGCTCTGTTTGTAACATATTAACATCCATTCATGAGCTCTTCATTTAACAACTTCAACCTGCTGGCTATTACAGAACATGGCTCACACAATCAGACATTGCCTCCCTTGCAGCACTGTCACATGATGGTCTCCAATTCACACACACATCCAGGCCTGGTAACAGTAAAGGTGGTGGGGTTGGATTATTACTATCCCAATCTTTTGCATACACAGTTCTACAACAGTTTCCATCGCTCACATTTACATAATTTGAAGTACAGTCTATCAAATTTACACTCCTTTCTCTCTGCGTATTGCTGCTATCAGCCACCTGGGCAACCCCAAAAAAAAAATCTAGAAGATTTTCTGCCTGCCTGCCTCCCTCACATCCTATTCTGTGACTTCTCCACCATCATCATGGGAGATTTCAATATTGCTATTGATAGTCCAAAATCTGATGCTCATGCCTCTAACCTCCTCTCTCGGCCGCTCACAATGGACTGACTCCTCTACTCATCAGGAGGGCCACTGCCTTGATCTAGTATTCACCAGACTATGAGGCTAATTCAGGTTGGATCACAATATGCTATCCAACCACAAAAATTACTAAGAGGATGCAGGCACATGTGCAGGGCCGGTCCTGTGCCTGTGCCCACATTTTCTGCGGGTGCCCAACAGAAAATGCGATCACCTATGCCTGTCAATCCAAGGCGGAGATGGAATGTTGCTGGTGCGACAACACAGAAACGGGGCAGCGCTAGTCAAACTTGGGTTTGATGGGGCGTGATTGAGGCAGCTGCGTGATATCATACGCAGCCGCTGCGATCAGATAAATGCCAGCAGGCCTCCCGTGGGCGTGCCAGCAGGAGGCTACCTAACTGTTTGCGATCACGGAGGCTACCTAACTGTTTGCGATCACGCTGAAATTGTGGTGCGACCGTAATTTCAGCATGGTCAAGAAGGGGGCCGACTGATAGCATGCTGTGCAGCCTTGCCCTTGCAAAGGAGTGCAAATTCTGATCCTTAATGAATCAGGTCCAATGCTCAGTTTCTGAATTCACTAACACCCCTTTCCCTCTCTCAGATCATAACCTTGCCACCTGCATGCTCTCCTCCATTACTTCAAACTCAGTGTCACTGAAGTCCTCCAATCCTCAAACCTGCAGAAATATTAATGCAATTAATCTTCAAGAACATTCCACCTCACTCCAACAACTGCTTTCACCTATTTCTGCATTCACCTCTCCTGAGATGGCTGTATCACAACTGAACCAGACTCTAGAGATAGCCCTTGATGAAGTGGCTCCAGCTGCCCATCACACTCCATGTAATGTAGGCCTAGGTGTCAACCATGGCACTCTAAATTAACAAGACAAAACTGCCAAGTAAAATTGAACGCCAGTGGCGTAAATCTCATATACCAAGTGACTTCCTCACATATAAGACTGTCTACCACTCTTATCATAATGCTCTGGACACTGCCAAACAAATATATTTCCAAACTCTCATCTCTGCTCAAGCATCTAATCACAAACAACTTTTTAATATATTTAAATCACTTCTCAACCCTCCTTCACCCAACCCACCAGACACTATCAAGGCGCAAGACCTTGCTTCCTACTTCAAGGACAAAATTGATAAGATCCAAGATGAAATGGTATGCTCTTCCTCAACCAGTGACCTACTTAATTCCCTACCTGAACCCTCTGGCACTTTCTCTTTGATCCCACAAATGAAGATGAAGTATCAACACTCTTCTCATCCTGCTACTCTACTACCTATGCTTGATCCTATACCCTCACAAATAATGAAATCTCTGTCTCTTGTGCTCATCCCAACCTTAACTAACATCTGTAATCTATCTACTGGTATCTTTCCTTTGCTATTCGAGCATGAAGTGATTACTCCTATTCTGAAAAAAACATAATTCTGACACTAACTCTCTCTCAAACTACTTTCCCATCTCTCTCTCTCTCTCTCAAACTACTTTCCCTTCTCTCAGCTCCCTTGCCTCTCCAAGCTACTTGAGAAAATTGTCTACACTCGCCTCACACTTTCTTAACTTGCACAACTTATTGGACCCACATCAATCAGGCTTTCGTTTCCAACACTCTACAGAGACAGCACTGACTAAAGTAGCGAATGATCTGGTCACTGCGAAGTCTAAAGGCCATTACTAACTTCTTATTCTTCTAGATATCTCTGCTTCTTTTGACACTGTGGACCACTCTCTTCTCATACAAACACAACAATCCCTATGTCTTCAGGACACAACCCTCTCTTGGTTCCTATCCTACCTATCTGAGCGCTCTTTCAGTGTCTGTTTCTCTGAATTCACCTCCTCTTTGCTACCTCTTTCAGTTGGAGTACCGCAAGGTCCTCTGCTCTTCTCACTCTATACCTCTTCTCACTCTATACCTCATCTCTTGGTAAACTAATCAGCTCTTTTGGATTTCAGTATCATCTGTACACAGATGATTCTCAAATCTACCTATCCTCCCTTGATTTGTCTATATCTGTATTGGGCTGTGTCACTGAATGCCTCCCTGCTGTTTCATCTTGGATGTCATCTCACCACCTCAAACTTAATATTTCCAAAACAGAGTTAATTATATTTCCACCGGCCAATAGTAGTTACCAACCTTATATTAATATCACTGTTGATAATTCTACAATCAACCCTACACCACATGCTCGCTGGCTAGGTGTCATCCTTGACTTTGATCTGTCCTTTGTTCCCCACATTCACTCTGTCTCAAAATCATGTTACATGCATCTAAAAAACATATCCAAAATACCTTACACAAGACACTGCATAGACTCTAATCCATGCTCTCGCTATCTCCCGCATTGATTATTGCAATAGTCTTCGTACTGGTCTTACCAAAAAGACACTCTCACCATTATAATCCCTTCTGAATGCAGCTGAAAGGCTAATCTTCTTCGCTAGATGTTCATCGTCTGCAGACCCACTATGTCAGTCCCACCATTGGTTACCTGTATTCTACTGTATTCAATATAAAATATTTTTACTCACACACAAGGCTATTAACCATACTACACCAATGTACATCTCTTCGCTTATTTCAAAAAATCTCCCATCCATTCCCCTTTGCTCTTCACAAGATCTGCGTCCGTCATCCACAATTATTACTCGCTCCCACTCACGATTGCAGGACTTTCTTCGGGCTGCACCCACTCTGTATAATGCCCTACACACACAATCTGACTCTCCTCTAGTCTCCAAAACTTCAAGCGTTCCCTAAAAACTCACCTATTCAGACAAGCTTATCAAATTCCAGAACCACTCACATAACCTTCATAAGCTTTCCTATCCAATTATATCGCCACTGTACAGTCCACACATATACTCCACATATTTTCTCTTTCCTCACTTTCCCTTCCTCCTGAACCTGGTTCATGATTGCTGTGATGTGATATCATACAGCCCACCAAGAACCTTTGCAATCTGGTGGACAACTATGCAATAGATAGCACCTATCCTTGTGTATCAATGCCTATTTCCCCATAGATTGTAAGATTGCGAGCAGGGCCTTCCTACCTCTATGACTGTTTGTTATTAACCAGTTTTGTTTTATCATTGTGTCCAGTTGTAAAGTGCAACAGAATTTGCTGCACTATATAAGAAACTGTTATTATTAATAATAATAATAATAATAATAATAATAAACCCTTCACATACTGTATAAATTAGCTAAAATACATTAATGGCTTCTGATACACATTAACTCTGTCAAGAAACTAGCTAGCAAAGTACAAAAACAAAAAATGGGTTGAGGCCACCTTGGAAAAGGAACTTACAAAGAAAAAGTTATTTGTCTGTGGGAGTGCTACAATACACTGCCACGTGTTCCACTGCTATGAAGACGCAAATCTATCATAGTTTAAGGAATTCATCCTGGTACCTCTCACGGCTTGTAGCCAACAACCTTTCAATACAAATCTAAGAGTGCGTACACACTAAGCGATATTGCATACGTATGGCCGATATCAGGCAGATCATTCGCGATATGTTTCACACCATCTAGTGTGTACCCACTATATCGTGTATGGTGCACGCCGCCGCGAGTCATATGTGGTGTCGCCCATCGGACCTACATGCAGGTCTGACAGGTGATGCTGCTAACGGTGGCCATGCTGCTGAATGCAGAATGGCTATCCCCGGCACTCCGTCGCTCCCGATATCGGCAACTGTGTATGCACTTGTTGATACCAGTCCCCAACGCTAGCAATGTCGCATCATGTGCACATTCTCTAGAGTGTACTGTCAAAGTCGAAAAATATTGCAGTACACACATCACGTACAAACTACACACAGATGGCCTCCGTGCGCGTACTTGCTCTGCTGTGCGTGCACATATTCGCAATTTGCGTATGGTCGCTCTCGCGGTCCTGCACATTAGCGCGTGGTATGGGTATTTATGGTAGAGTTTGTGAATGCATGGAAGGCTATCAAAACACATTACATATTTAATCCAAATAGTGCACAATGTACACATAGTATCCCTGCCCCACATCAGAAAGTAACAGCAGTTTAAATGGTAACAGAACAAAGGGATTCACCTTTACAGGATAGGAGGGGACAGAACAAGGTTATAAGGTGGTGTTTGGTATACAGCTGTAGGGTATTTTAAGGGTAACATTCTGGTGTTGGTTTGAGAAAGATCGCATGTTCCTGCGGATAGTTATGTGCAGGAGCAGAATATAGATATAAACTGTATTTACTGTACATTATGTATGCGGCGGGAATCCAGAGGAGACCACCCACAAGAGCAGTTGGAAAAGACATCGCCTACCTATTCAAACCGACCTATGACCTCTCCTGTACTGTAAATGACCATCCCTGTGTCCAATGGACAAACAGATTACAGTATCCATTGTGTTATGTTTTGGATGAAGTGTATAAAGAGAGCCTGCAGCAGGCCTGGTCAGACACAAGACTCACAATGTTATCTATCAGATGACGGAGGACCAGACTGGGTAGCACGGCGAATCCACTCACGTATGTAACATTGACTGTAGCCATTTACTCTGTTATATTGTATTGTATTGATTGTATTGTAACCCCCTTTCAGCAATAATACGCTGTGGTGTCGGAACCCAGCGGTAAATTACAAACCGGTGTTGTGTCTTCCTTTCCCTGCTAAGGTTTAAAGGTGAATTGATATCGCATTGCATTGCTGTATAAGGTTTAAAGGTGAATTAGTAACGCATCACATTGCTGTATAAGGTTTAAGGTGTGTTCATTGGGTGTGTACGCGCTGTGAGTACTTTGTACCGTCAGCGCTGCGTTTGTACGCTAAGTCCGTACACAGCACGGGACTTTGTACGCTAATAGCGTACAAAGTACGTAGAGTGTGTATTAAGTACAGCGGCCGCATCGGCTCCATGGTAAAGTGTATTTAAGGTGTGTTTAAGGTATAGCTTTCATTCCTAAGGATAAATCAGCATTATCAATTGGGGGCTCCTCCGGTTTTCCACATACTTACTACCTAACAGGTCACAGCAGACTTCATCTATCAGCAAAGGGTGGACAGAAAGTATCCTACGTATCCTTTTCCTGGTCAATGGATGCACTGAAAACCCTACTTGATTGCTGATTAGATGGCGTCTGCTCTGTATGGTTTGTAGAGATGCTGGTAGAACTCATAAGGTAAACAGGAAAAAAGCTATTTAAAATCTGTGAAATTTTTTTTGGGCGCCAAAAGCGTACACGGCACCCATACTTTGCATACTCTCTCACATTGTTGCCATAACATTCAGATTGCTAGATTCATTTAGACCTGTGTGAAACCGGAGATATTTGTTGCTATATAGTTAAAACTAAAATAAGTATTTAAGGAAGTAAGAGTAAAATCACAAAACGCAGTTCTGGCCCAGTAGTAAGAGGGTTAAAATGGAACAAGCGTGGATTGTGTTTAGTGGGCAATAGTAATTTTATTGCTCACATTTATAGAATTGTATGATTTGTGCTATTGCGGACGTACGGTTTTATACACGTGTCTCGGACAAAGTACGGAACTGCACACGCAGCGCAAGAGACACGCATGGTCGCGTTTCCGCAAATTGCATAAGAATACGGTTGCTAAGTACAAATTACACAATAGTTCATTTAGTTTAAAGGTGGGACAGTAGCCACGCTACAATAGCACCAAACTACCCGGTTTCTAAAGAAATTTAGTATAAAAACAAAATTTAGTATAAATATTTTTTTTTTAATTCCCTCTGGGGGTAAAGCTGCCAACTTTAGTGAATCCTAATTTTCTGTACAGAAAAACAAAGTATACTTGTGTGAGCGAACGTAGGAGTGAGTGAAATTCGAACCCAGTAAATCGGGATCCCGTCGTTTGGTACATCAAGTGAGTGGAGACCTGGTGGCGTGAGGCAGCTGACTCACGTTAGTATAAGATTGAAATACGCAAATCATGAGGTGATTTGTAGAGGAGCGTGATAGTGCATTGTATTGCAAAGTATTGAAGTTAAAAGGTTTTTGTATTACGCTCCGGACTGAGGGTCGCAGTTGGTACATCGACTCGTGGTCGTATGGCAGATAGGTAACAATTACCTCTATGCTGTGGGATTGGACCACGCATTTGTGGGTGCGATATATATAGCGCAACTGGATACCCCTTTGTGAGCTTTTGCGTAAAATCGCGGTACCATTAGCGCTGTATAGAGCATACGCAAGTGTGATTTATGTATAAGGTTATAGGGAGTTTTCGCTGGTCTCTCTCAAGAAAATCTCCAGCGGTGTATATTCATTGGAATAGGTAAGTCACTCCTAAACACTTCCAGTGAATAGAAATCAGATAGGGACCTCGCTGGGTATGCGGTGTTCACTATTGGAGTGAGTCGTGGTACTTAGTGGAGAAGGAGTGGGTGAAAGCGCTCTAAGAACTTTCACCGTCTATTCGTATTGTGCATTGGGGATTGCGTAAAAGGAAAAAGTCCGCGATGGGATCCAATTGCACAAGCGGTGGACGTCTTGTAGCCAGGGTTCAGGTTGAAGAGCCACGGCCCAAGGGGTCGGCGAGGTTTGTTATGTGTGGTAAATATGGATCACACACTGAAGACTTTTTGTCTGAATGGGTACGTATGACTGACAAAGATAGGGTACCATTTCCTAGGGTGGGCAGCTTTGAACCAGAGGTATTGCAGAACTTAAGGTTAAGGATATGTCTGATAAAATCCAAGAAACAAAGGATTAAACATACAGATTGTTTAAATTTATGGCAACAGGAGGGGGATATGCAAAGGGAATAAGCTCGCGCAGCAGGTTCCAAACCTAGCGGGAAAACAATGGCGACCGCACCACCACCACCACCACCTTATATTGTGGGGGAGAAAGTGGCTACAGGCAATGGTACATTAGTACAGGATAGGAGAGTAATTGATAAATGTACTAACGCTAACCCTTGCCAGTTGTATCCCATTTTAAATTTTCCCCAGGACTGCGAGCAGGAAGATGAGCCCAGCACGATATCGGCACTCTCTCTAGCAGCCACCATACAAGACACTCAGGTGGGCACGGCCCAACCAACAAGAGCAGTAGTCAGGCCCCCTAGCGGAGGGATAAGTGAGGTCGTGTCCACAGGTAAGTACGGTACCGTACATTATGCAGAAACAATAGCACCTCACATTGTAGAATCAAACCAGAATGATGTAATTGAATTAAATCCTGTCAGGGTGATTGCAGTCCCCAATGGGAAGACTGACGTTCAGGGAGTAACTCCCATCAGGAACATTGCCATGCATTGTCCTTGGTCCCGGGCAGAGTTAAGGTCAATTATGTCAGAATTTCCCGATCCTAGAAAAGATCTAGTCGCATGCCAAAGGTTCATTAAAGAGTTCGGTAATGCCAACGAATCCACAAACAAAGATTGGCGAATAGTGCTACGGGTATGTTTACCCTCAAATATTGACCCCGCAAAATTCAAAACCGATTGTAAGTTAGACGCAGAAGTACCTCTCACTGATGAATACAATCAGGAGAATGTACGGCAAATCAATCTGCAATTAGGAGTATATTTCCCTACTGTTGTCAAATGGAATAAAATCTTTTCCATAAGACAAAAGGAAGGTGAAATGGCATCCGAATATTTCCATCGAGCACTGCAGGAAATGTCTAGATCAGTGATTTTCAACCTTTTTTTACTCGCGGCACACCGAACAATATTTTAAAATTGCCAAGGCACACCATCAGTTCCCCACAGTAAAAAAATATCTACACATACATTGGCCTACACAGAAAAAACAATCACATTGCTCCCTACATAAATCATGTTGCTCCCTACATAAATCCTATTGCTCCCCACATAAATCAATCACATTGCTCCCCACATAAATCATATTGCACCCCACAGGAGAAATAACATAACAAATATTGGCCTGTACCGGTCAGTTGTCCTCCCTGTCCCTCAGTGGCGGGGGTTAATCATAGTGGAGTTCTGCGAATACTGAGCAGCAGGCGGTCGGGCATGTGTGGATGTGGGTGTGCAAAGAAAGCTGTGTATGCAGGCAGGAACTGGAAGATGCATATGCAGGCGGGTGGGCTTGCTGGGTGGTGAGACGCGGCAGCCGTGACCTATGATATCACACCGCCGCGTCTTCAAGGCATAGGTCACAGCCGGAGCACGACTGATCCTCTAAGAAGATCCCAGGCCAACAGTTCACTCTGAAGGTGCAGGAAGCTGCTCTGGCTCCGCGGCACACCTTGCAACTGGTCGCGGCACACTAGTGTGCCACGGCACACTGGTTGAAAAAGCCTGGTCTAGATACACTGAGATCGAGGACATAAAGGATAATGCGCATCACAGGGAGGTAGCTGTTACTGTATTAATGGACGGGTTAAAGGAGGCATTAAGAACAAGGGTACAGACCTCTCTACCAAACTGGAGAGGTATTTCGGTGGCTGCATTGAGAGAGTCCGCTATCGAGCACGATAAGAGCATCAGTAAGCACAGGGAGTCTCAGGGGGAAAAGCTGATGACTGTGAGTATAGACGCACTTACAAAAAGGCCATATCAGCCAAAACCCCAGACCCCTGATGGTAAGTCACGTGTAGTAACATGCTATACTTGTCACAAGGTAGGACATTATTCAAGCGAATGTAGGAATAAAGGTACACATAATGTATACCGACCCCCTAGACCAGAATATGAACCGCACTACAATGCACATAATTGGGATCAGGGACCACTTAGGAGAAATTACGAGCCACATGCAGGGGAAACAAGGAGGTACCCACCAAAGAGGGACTGGCAGGCCTCCGAATACTCACAGCTACCCCCCTCACATATTGTAGCTGCCAATGCGCTGCGGGAGGGTCTCGCCACACAATAGGGGTTGAGCCACACCTGTAGTCTGCAGCCAGTAAAGTTGATTGCTAGCCTTGGTAGTGAACCTGAGGTCACGATTGATGTAGCTGGTGTACCATTACCTTTTCTTGTAGATACAGGGGTGGCCAGGTCAGTGTTAAATTCGACAGTAGGTATAAAAACCACGGGTAAAACAATTTCGGCAATGGGAGTAACAGGAACTGTGCAACAATACCCTTTGAGTAGACCTGCAGAGATTACGATAGGGCCCTTGCAAACCAAACATTCTTTCCTGTTGGCTGCATCGGCTCCGACTAATCTACTCGGGAGAGATTTATTGTGTAAAATGTGGTGTGTCATATACTGTACTCCTGAGGGTGTCTTCTTGGATATACCTGGGAACCACGCTCAAGAAGTGCAAGATATATTAGACACCCCTCAAAGGCTAATGTCGCATTCCACTGTTATAGACAAGTGTCCATCAAAGGTAGAGGATATTATCTCACAAATACCGGGTTCCCTTTGGACCAAAGATGGACAAGACACTGGATTGATGGTGAATGTAGCTCCAGTAGTAGTGCAAGTAAAAGATGGTAGGATAGCTCCAAAAATCCCTCAGTACCCTCTAAAGCCAGAGGTAGAATTAGGAGTGTACCCCGTCATAGAGCGGTTGCTACAACAGGGCATCCTAGTCAGGATGTCCAGCACTGCCAATAGTACCATCTTCCCTGTGAAAAAGAGTGGGGGGAGGGGTTACAGGCTAGTGCAGGATCTAAGGGGGATAAACAAGATAGTTGAGAGCCAATTTCCCGTAGTGCCCAATCCAGCTGTCATCCTCATGCAAATTCCCCCTACTGCAAAATTCTTCACTGTCATCGACCTCTGTTCTACCTTCTTTTCTGTCCCTCTGCACCCTGACAGCCAATATCTTTTTGCCTTTACATACAGGGGAGTACAGTACACCTGGACTTGTCTCCCCCAAGGTTTAATTGACAGCCCGAGTATTTTCTCCCAGGCCTTGCATGACTGTTTACAATCCTTTCAACCTGAGAGTGGATCAGTGCTGATACAGTATGTCGATGACTTATTGTTGAGTTCTAACTCACTCGAATCGTCCTTGAAAGACACGAAACAGCTTCTGTTTCATCTTTCCCAAACGGGAAACAAGGTTTCAAAGGATAAGTTGCAGTTGTGCCAGACCAGGGTAAAATATTTGGGACATTGCTTGACTCAAGGACTTAGACACCTCACCGCTGATAGAATACAGGCGATTTGCGACATGACTCTGCCACAAACGCAGCAACAGATCCGCACTTTCCTTGGAATGTGTGGGTACTGTCGAAACTGGATTCCAGGGTTCTCTATACTGGCTTTACCTTTGCAAGAAATGGTCTCTTCAAACAAACCAGAACGGGTCTCTCACACAGATGAGTCCGAACTGGCCTTTGAGAGACTCAAACAGTGCCTATCACAGGCACCTGCATTAGGTATGCCAGATTATGGGAAGCCCTATGAATTATATGGTACAGAAAGTGCAGGGTGCACAGCAGGAGTTTTAATCCAGAGACATGGTGATGCCAGCTGGCCGGTAGCTTACTACAGTGCACAATTGGACACCGTAGCGTGGTCTCTCCCCACATGCTTGCGAAGTGTTGCAGCGATAGCTTTGCTAGTAAGTAAAAGCGAGGACGTAGTGTTAGGACACAACCTGACCATCCATACACCTCATGCAGTATCAGCCTTACTGAACTCCGCCCAAACCAGACATGTCTCATCTGCTCGATTTACAAAGTGGGAATTATCACTGATGGCCCCTGTAAACATCACCATTAAGAGATGCAGCTCACTAAATCCTGCAACTTACTTGCCAAGTGTGCCTGGACAGGCACAAAGGGTGAAGGATGAGAATGATGGTGAAGGAGGATTTAGTGCAGACACTGATACGCATGATTGTATGGAATACCTGAATCAGACTTTTACCGCGAGACCTGACATCAGTGACAGCCCACTGGAAGGGGTAGACTTTACCTTCTACACTGACGGTGCTTGCCACAGACAGACGGACTCAGAAGACCTGTGTGCTAGATATGCAGTTGTAGACGACAGAGGAATCATAGAAGCTGAACCCCTGGGCCCACCGCACTCAGCACAAGTTGCTGAGTTGGTCGCCCTAACAAGAGCGTGTGAATTGGCCAAGGGTAAGTCAGCTAATATATACACAGATTCTAGGTATGCCTTTTGAGTGGTGCATGATTACGGGGCCCTATGGCGCCTCAGAAATTTCATGACGGCAGCTGGCACACCTGTAGCGCATGCATCCCACATAAAAAGACTTCTAACAGCGATACAGGAACCAGACAGAGTGGCTGTTATCAAGTGCAAAGCACATACTTACAACCAAGACCCAATTTCACTTGGTAACAGTCGGGCAAATGAAGCTGCTAAATCAGCAGACAGCACCCCTATACAAACGAACATCACATCACTGATGACATTTAACACGATCAACACACAACAATTAATTGAAATGCAAGATTTCTGTTCATTACAGGAAAAGGCAGTCTGGAGGTCAAAGGGATATGGCCAGGGATCCTCGGGACTGTGGACAGGTGGAAAAGGTAAGCCAGTGGCCCCCAGAGCATATCTTCCAAGCTTAGCTGAGGCGGCACACAGTCTGACTCATCTGGGTAAAGAGGGTATGTGTAAGCTGGTGAGAGCCTACTGGTGTGCGCCAGGATTCTCTTCTCATGCAGGTAAGAGAGCATTGACATGTTTTACTTGCTTGAGGAAGAATATTGGAAAGTCAATACCAACAGAGCCATCCCATATCCCTCCGACAGATGGACCTTTTCAGGTAATACAAATCGATTTCTTACAGTTACCACCCTGTAGGAATTTAAAATATATGTTAGTTTGTATTGACGTATTTTCTAACTGGGTAGAAGCGTTCCCTGCTGCCACAAATACTGCTACGTTCACTGCAAAAGAAAATTGTGCAGGAATTTGTGTGTAGATATGGTATCCCTAGAATAATTAAAAGTGATAGGGGTACCCATTTTACAGGTGAAGTCTTTCAGGTCATGTGCAAACTGATGGGAATTAATAGCAAGCTTCATACTCCGTACCGTCCACAGGCGAGTGCAAAGGCGGAGAGAGTGAATAGCACTATTAAGAACAAGCTGAGCAAATTAATGGCTGAAACTGGATTGTCGTGGCCAGAAGCTTTGCCACTAGTGTTGTACAGCATCAGAACCACTCCCAGGTCTCCCCTTAACCTATCACCCTTTGAAGTTCTTTTTGGTCGACAACCTCATGTAATGATAGACCCCCAGGATGATTTGAAATGTAATAATGAAGTGACTGTGAAATATTTGGTTGGGATGAGCCAGCAGCTGAGAAATCAACAAAGAAATTTAAAGCTGGTGATTCCTGACCTACCGAACAGTAATTGTCATGACATTGAACCTGGGGATTATGTGATGATTCGAAATTTCTTACGCTCATGTTGCCTCATAGACAGGTGGGAAGGACCATATCAAGTCTTGTTAACCAGCACAACAGCATTGAAGGTCGCCGAAAGAGAGACTTGGATCCACTTGTCCCACTGCAAGAAGGTCGCTGACCCGGAGAGAACTCGTGACAAAGAGCAGAGTGTAGAGATTCTCGTATCACTGGAGTGTCTGTTCCGGGAAAGTTGAGAGGCAGAACTGTTGAAGGCAATCTGAGCACAGAGAGTAACAAGAGCTAGAACGGTTGTCGTACCACTTTCTTTTTTCACCTCCCCCTGCATTTTTCCTTTCTTTTCTCCTTTTATTTTCCTCCTTTCCCCTAACGAAATGGATCGATCACAAGAGACTGCGTTTCGGGTTGTATTAGTAATTCTGGTTTTGATAAGGACAGTGTGTTTTGGTGAGGGTCCCAGAGAGGTCGAGCAGGGATCTGGAATGGGTTCTGATGGCAAGTATGAATTTGTAGGATCTCAGGATCAGCACCTCATTTTGGTAAAGGCTGGCATCAGTAAGCGCTCTGGTAGTCAGGGAGCTCGGAGGCACTGTGAGGGGCTATGGGCCCTCATTCCGAGTTGTTCGCTCGGTATTTTTCATCGCATCGCAGTGAAAATCCGCTTAGTACGCATGCGCAATGTTCGCACTGCGACTGCGCCAAGTAACTTTACTATGAAGAAAGTATTTTTACTCACGGCTTTTTCTTCGCTCCGGCGATCGTAATGTGATTGACAGGAAATGGGTGTTACTGGGCGGATACACGGCGTTTCAGGGGCGTGTGGCTGAAAACGCTACCGTTTCCGGAAAAAACGCAGGAGTGGCCGGGGAAACGGTGGGAGTGCCTGGGCGAACGCTGGGTGTGTTTGTGACGTCAACCAGGAACGACAAGCACTGAAATGATCGCACAGGCAGAGTAAGTCTGGAGCTACTCTGAAACTGCTAACTCGTTTGTAATCGCAATATTGCGCGTACGTCGGTCGCAATTTTAAGAAGCTAAGATTCACTCCCAGTAGGCGGCGGCTTAGCGTGTGTAACTCTGCTACATTCGCCTTGCGAGCGAACAACTCGGAATGAGGGCCATTGTCTGATGAATATTGTATTTGTGGGAATTGTGAGAATATAGTTGAGGATGGGTGCATCCAGAGATGTCAGTCCAACCTTAATATCGACATGGACCGTCATCCGTTGAGTGATTACCACTCACTAATGGGTAAGGTCTTAAACCAGACAGAATGCTGGGTGTGCTCACAGGTAACTCAAGGTCAGAGCAAGTCAGGATTAGTACCATACCCTTTAGCAATAGATGAGGTACTCGAATTACGGGGTGGGAGACTGGTGGACAAGAAATTCAATATTTCTAGGCCCCCTAGTTTGAAGCTCCACCAGTATCATGTAGACAGATCCTTATTATGTTTCAATATTTCCAATTACCGAAAACTGGGAAATTGGGAAGTGACGTGGAATAACCAGACAATGACCTTTTCACATAGAGCTGATAGGATACCCATAGACTCTGAACTTGTACGCCAAATAGCCAACAGTGGGAGGTATTTTTGGTATAGGTATACTCGTGGAAGCAAGACCATGTGGGTTGGAAAAGTATCGCCAGGGTATTGTGCTCATATCATCCAGCCCGTTACTTGTACTGAGCAGATGGGAGAACTAGGTATAGGTTTCTTTACTTGGAAAGTTTGCAATATGGTGATGTCATATTTTGTCCCCTATGTTCTCCCAGATGATGCCTATTTCATATGTGGGAGGAAGGCGTACAAGTGGCTTGCCCCGAGCTCAGAGGGATTGTGTTATATTGGGAGAGTACTACCAGAGGTCATGAAAAGATGAAAGACATTCACTGCAGTGCTCAGGCTCCTTATACTCATACTCACTATGAACACATCATCAAGAGACACCTCATAGATAGGACAGAGCACGTAGCCTCTGATTTGATCAACGAATCCACCGGGATTCAATTCCTTCTCGCATTAGACATCACCCGTACTGCCAGAGGAATTATAAATTATAGGTATATCCATGCGCTAGCGAACATGATAGATAATATCACTGAGATGTATGACAACACCTTCAGGTATATGGGAAGGGAGTTACAAGCTTACAAGAAGGAACTGATTCAGCACAGGATGGTCCTAAATTATATCACAGCCGTGACAGGTGGGTACTGTGTTACTCTGGCAACTCAATATGGGGTGAAGTGCTGTACGTATATTACGAACAGCACTGACGACCCAATGGAGATCATCGATCAAAAGATGGACGATATCTTGCAGTTGAAGTGGGAGTTCAGGAGGAAACACAACCTTACCTTGGCGACTGTGAGTAATGAACTGACCGGCTGGGTCTCATGGTTGAACCCACGAAATTGGTTCTCAGGTTTAGGAGAGTGGGCTTAAAATGTTATTATGAGTGTAGGGAAGTTTCTCCTTTGTATCCTGGGAGTCGTCATAATTATTGGTTTGATATTTAGGTGTGTTCGAATTCTGACGCGGCGCAAGCACGGCACAAAGTTGATGAGTCTAAGGAGCGAGGGCGCTGTTATTGCAGCAGATTTAATTTATGACCTATCCGTAGAGACAGTGTTATGATAAGGATTGCAAATGAATTTCATGGCCTGTTTCTTTCACCCGTTTTTATTTTGTCTCCCCCTCTGCCCAGATACATCCATCTGGAAAAAGACATTAGCCCTACCCAAAATGTTTATGTGAATGTATTTAATTTATATGTCTTATCTTCATTTCTGCAACCTTCAGTTAATAGCACACATAGTCGACAGGTGATATCCACATATACTAGCACTCACTTATGTTTCCCCCTCCATGTATCAACTAAATGTGCACCCCATTTGTTTTAACAAGAAGCCGAAAAGAGCTCGGTAGTGTTTGTTGGCCCATTTACAGACCCTTAGTACGGGATGAGAAGGATTTAATGTATACTTCGCAATACCTCGAAGCTTACTTAGAACATTTACAGCACGATGATACATGCCCCTCAGACATGGGTTCATACATACATGCTTTCTACTATCCCACTAGGTCATACATTTCCCACCTACAACTCTCCCCCGACCGTCCAAAACTTCTGCAGATATTGTATAGATATTTTTCTGTTTAGTGATTAGATAGTGGCAGCTATTGGTGACTGCCAAAGGGTGGACTGTCAAAGTCGAAAAATATTGCAGTACACACATCACGTACAAACTACACACAGATGGCCTCCGTGCGCGTACTTGCTCTGCTGTGCATGCACATATTCGCAATTTGCGTATGGTCGCTCTCGTGTTCCTGCGCATTAGCGCATGGTATGGGTATTTATGGTAGAGTTTGTGAACGCATGGAAGGCTATCAAAACACATTACATATTTAATCCAAATAGTGCACAATGTACACATAGTATCCCTGCCCCACATCAGAAAGTAACAGCAGTTTAAATGGTAACAGAACAAAGGGATTCACCTTTACAGGATAGGAGGGGACAGAACAAGGTTATAAGGTGGTGTTTGGTATACAGCTGTAGGGTATTTTAAGGGTAACATTCTGGTGTTGGTTTGAGAAAGATCGCATGTTCCTGCGGATAATTATGTGCAGGAGCAGAATATAGATATAAACTGTATTTACTGTACATTATGTATGCAACGGGAATCCAGAGCAGTTGGAAAAGACATCGCCTACCTATTCAAACCGACCTATGACCTCTCCTGTACTGTAAATGACCATCCCTGTGTCCAATGGACAAAGATATTACAGTATCCATTGTGTTATGTTTTGGATGAAGTGTATAAAGAGAGCCTGCAGCAGGCCTGGTCAGACACAAGACTCACAACGTTATCTATCAGATGACGGAGGACCAGACTGGGTAGCACGGCGAATCCACTCACGTATGTAACATTGACTGTAGCCATTTACTGTTATATTGTATTGTATTGATTGTATTGTAACCCCCTTTCAGCAATAATACGCTGTGGTGTCGGAACCCAGCGGTAAATTACAAACCGGTGAATTACAAACCGGTGTTGTGTCTTCCTTTCCCTGCTAAGGTTTAAAGGTGAATTGCTATCGCATTGCATTGCTGTATAAGGTTTAAAGGTGAATTAGTAACGCATCACATTGCTGTATAAGGTTTAAAGTGTGTTCATTGGGTGTGTACGCGCTGTGAGTACTTTGTACCGTCAGCGCAGCGTTTGTACGCTAAGTCCGTACACAGCACGGGACTTTGTACGCTAATAGCGTACAAAGTACGTAGAGTGTGTATTAAGTACAGCGGCCGCAGCGGATCCATGGTAAATTGTATCAGTTATCAGTACATATCCTAATTGTGTTTTGTGGTGTTTTTTTGCAACCACTGTCAATTTCTAATGATTCCAAGGGTGCCTTGGTTGGGGTTGGGGGTGATGACGAGGCACTTTCCTTTGTTGTGTTTATAAACCTTTTATATGATCTTGTCTCTTGTCATAATTGCTCTCTGTATAATGGACCTGTCTGACTCCTAATTATTCTTGCTATAAAGATTCCATGTATTATTAGTATCATTATCTTTGTCTCTGTGCTGTTTCTTGTCATATCTACTTATATTATTGTTTATTGTATTGTCTACTTATGCACTTGCTGCTTCAATATAACTTGTTTTTATAAAAAAAAAATGAAAGTGAACCTCTGACATTTTGAATTTATATTCCTTTATTGGCAATAAGATCTTTTTGCAAATTATTAACTTTGGCTAAAGGCTCCTGGAACAGCAGAACTTAGTTCATCCCAAAATTGCAAAGGACAATTCTCTCTTGTTCTGTGGTAGGACATGTGTGTGTGCCTCAATACCTCTGATCTGGCAAAATCAGGACCTTTTATTAAAAGAAACGTTTTTAATTTTGGAGCCAATTTCTTATACTCACTCGTTGCTTGCAAAAAATGTACATCCCCTTTTGAAATTGGCAAGTTCCTGTTTCAGAAGGGTGTTCCCAATTATTACTTGACATATGGTCATGGGTGATCACCAAGTAAAGACAACCCACAATATTTTTCTAGATAAAGTGGGCCGCTCTTTTAGAAACCAAATTTCTGCTCTCACCATCCAGTTTGCAATATATGCAGCCGCACCTGCATTTGTCAAAGGGAAATCCCCTCTTGAATATAAGTAGCCCCAGAAAAACATTTATGAAAACATTATGTGCATATTTGTACTCCTTAAACCCCTTTATGATAAGTCAACTGACTGTGAATGGTACAGTATGATACATCCTTTCACATCAACTGTTTAGCAGTTGACTAATTTTATATTTAAAAGAAAAGAAAGAAAAATAAGAAAAAAAAAATTTTTTGGACCACCTTCTGTGAACTATTGTGTTGTTTAAAAGGTTAATATACTCTTCATTTGACGCAGTGACTGATCTTGTTTCCTCAATGCCTTACCCAGATTTAATATTCTTTTTTTGTGCATCCATAAGCCTTATATTGCAACTAACCCATACAAAAGAGATGTTAGTCTTATTGGCAGCTCAGCTATGGTATTCTCTTATTTTGTAATGAATAAAAAAGTAAAAAACAAACCAGAATTTTCTGCTATTGCGCCACTTCCTGAAAACTACTTTGTATTCTTATCTTGTCTTTTAAAGAAATCAGTAACAGTTTCTGAAAAGGCAAAGACTTATGAAGGGTGTAAAAATTTGTGTGAGTACGGCAGTAAAAAGTTTGTGATATTAAAGTTGTAGTGAGATGAGCGTCAAAGTGCCTTTGGGTGGAATAATAAGCATACTGTATATTCAGGTTGTTTCAGGTAGATCCAGTTGAAGTTAAATACATAATAGTCCTGGCTCTCACATCCAGTTTCCCTCCCTACTTACTACAAGAGGACTAGGGAGTTGGCCACTATAGTAACTGCAAGAATAATTTCTATTTAAAGGATATGATTACAATTTTTTGGGTATTTTTACAACCTATAAACATGGTGATGTGTACAAGATGATCTACATTTGGAACCAAAAAGTATTTTATTCCGTGTCTGCAGTGTAGACATCAAGGGGCATATTTATTAACATTATTTTTACAACAAGAAAATGAAAAAGGGTGTTTTTGAAAATATATTTTGAATATTTTGAACTGCAGGCTGATATTATCTGGTGATATTAGCTGTTAAGGTGCACAGTTGCAGGAGATTATTCCTCTCTTTTCCTATGAAGCCCCTACATTGACAGGTGTAATCAGAGCTCCGTAAAGACTTCAGGTTGCCCTGGGAACATAAGATAGGGGGGAGCAATATGGTCCAAAACTAAGGGGGTCATTCCGAGTTGTTCGCTAGCTGTTTTCGTTCGCAGCGCAGCGATTAGGTAAAAAAGCGGCACTTCTGCGCATGCGGCGCAATGCGCACGTGCAAAGTACTTTCACAACAGCTGATGCAGTTTCACACAAGGTCTAGCGACGCTTTTCAATCGCACTGCTGGCCGCAGAGTGATTGACAGGAAGTGGGTGTTCCTGGGTGGTAACTGATCATTTTCGGGTAGTGTGTGAAAAACGCAGGCGTGGGGGGGACACGCAGGCATGGCTGGCCGAACGCAGGGTGTGTTCGTGACGTCAAAACAGGAACTAAACAGTCTGAAGTGATCGCAAGCTAGGAGTAGGTCTGGAGCTGCTCAGAAACTGCACAGTCTTTTTTTGTAGCTGCTCTGCGATCCTTTCGGTTGCACTTCTGCTAAGCTAAGATACACTCCCAGAGGGCGACGGCTTAGCGTTTGCACGGCTGCTAAAAGCAACTAGCGAGCGAACAACTCGGAATGAGGGCCTAAGTGTAGAGAGTCTACATGCAAAAGAGAGAACATTAAAAGGTAGTTGGTAAATATTGGAATTCCATCATAAAAGGAATATTTCTTTAAAATGTAGCCAAATACAACAGTACTAACATATGTATTTTTAATATGTAGATACAGTATTCTAAAACATAGGGGTATATTTACTAAGCTCCCGATTTTGACCGAGATGCCGTTTTTTCATCAAAGTGTCATCTCGGTCAATCTCGGTCATTTACTAAACACTAATCACGGCAGTGATGAGGGCATTCGTAATTTTTTTCTAGTTCAGGTCAAAAATTACGAATGAATACACCATCGGTCAAATTACGCCTGTTTAAGTATGAATCTCGGTCATTTACTAAGAAGTGCAAAGCAAAAAAACCCAAAACACTGCCGTGAAAAATTACAATTCGTAAAAAAGTCCTAAAAAAAAACAGACCTGCTTTTTTTATTCGTGATTTGAGATGCATGCAGGGATCCATGAGATCCGTGCATGTATATCAGTGGGAAGGGGTTGGAAAGTGTTTTTTTTTTCCAAAAAAAATTGCGTGGGGTCCCCCCTCCTAAGCATAACCAGCCTCGGGCTCTTTGAGCCGATCCTGGTTGCAGAAATATGGGAAAAAAAATGACAGGGGTTCCCCCATATTTAAGCAACCAGCACCGGGCTCTGCGCCTGGTCCTGGTCCCAAAAATACGGGGGACAAAAAGAGTAGGGGTCCCCCGTATTTTTAAAACCAGCACCGGGCTCCACTAGCTGGACAGATAATGCCACAGCCGGGGGTCACTTTTATATAGCGCCCTGCGGCCGTGGCATCAAAAATCCAACTAGTCACCCCTGGCCGGGGTACCCTGGGGGAGTGGGGACCCCTTCAATCAAGGGGTCCCCCCCCCCCAGCCACCCAAGGGCCAGGGGTGAAGCCCGAGGCTGTCCCCCCCCATCCAATGGGCTGCGGATGGGAGGGCTGATAGCCTTTGTTGTAAAATAAAAGATATTGTTTTTAGTAGCAGAACTACAAGTCCCAGCAAGCCTCCCCCGCATGCTTGTACTTGGAGAACCACAAGTACCAGCATGCGGCGGAAAAACGGGCCCGCTGGTACCTGTAGTACTACCACTAAAAAAATACCCAAAAAAACACAAGACACACACACCGTGAAAGTATAATTTTATTACATACATACACACATACATACATACTTACCTTATGTTCCCACGCAGGTCGGTCCTCTTCTCCAGTAGAATCCAAGGGGTACCTGTTGAAGAAATTCTACTCACCAGATCCAGTGGTCCAGGCTCCTCGGCAAATCCAGGGATAATCCACGTACTTGAATAAAACAAAAAAACGGTTGCCCGACCACGAACTGAAAGGTGACCCATGTTTGCACATGGGTCACCTTTCCACGAATGCCAGAAACCCACTTTGCCTTCTGGCTAAGTGGGTTTCTTCAGCCAATCAGGGAGTGCCACGTTGTAGCACTCTCCTGATCAGCTGTGTGCTGCTGTCCTCACTGACAGGCGGCACACGGCAGTGTTACAATGTAGCGCCTATGCGCTACATTGTAACCAATGATGGGAACTTTCTGCCCTGCGGTTGACCTAAAGTGACGTCACCGCTGAGCAGAAAGTTCCCATCATTGGTTACAATGTAGCGCATAGGCGCTACATTGTAACACTGCCGCGTGCTGCCTGTCAGTGAGGACAGCAGCACACAGCTGATCAGGAGAGTGCTACAACGTGGCACTCCCTGATTGGCTGAAGAAACCCACTTAGCCAGAAGGCAAAGTGGGTTTCTGGCATTCGTGGAAAGGTGACCCATGTGCAAACATGGGTCACCTTTCAGTTCGTGGTCGGGCAACCGTTTTTTTGTTTTATTCAAGTACGTGGATTATACCTGGATTTGCGGAGGAGCCTGGACCACTGGATCTGGTGAGTAGAATTTCTTCAACAGGTACCCCTTGGATTCTACTGGAGAAGAGGACCGACCTGCGTGGGAACATAAGGTAAGTATGTATGTATGTGTGTATGTATGTAATAAAATTATACTTTCACGGTGTGTGTGTCTTGTGTTTTTTTGGGTATTTTTTTAGTGGTAGTACTACAGGTACCAGCGGGCCCGTTTTTCTGCCGCATGCTGGTACTTGTGGTTCTCCAAGTACAAGCATGCGGGGGAGGCTTGCTGGGACTTGTAGTACTGCTACTAAAAACAATATCTTTTATTTTACAACAAAGGCTATCAGCCCTCCCATCCGCAGCCCATTGGATGGGGGGGGACAGCCTCGGGCTTCACCCCTGGCCCTTGGGTGGCTGGGGGGGGGGGACCCCTTGATTGAAGGGGTCCCCACTCCCCCAGGGTACCCCGGCCAGGGGTGACTAGTTGGATTTTTGATGCCACGGCCGCAGGGCGCTATATAAAAGTGACCCCCGGCTGTGGCATTATCTGTCCAGCTAGTGGAGCCCGGTGCTGGTTTTAAAAATACGGGGGACCCCTACTCTTTTTGTCCCCCGTATTTTTGGGACCAGGACCAGGCGCAGAGCCCGATGCTGGTTGCTTAAATATGGGGGAACCCCTGTCATTTTTTTTCCCATATTTCTGCAACCAGGATCGGCTCAAAGAGCCCGAGGCTGGTTATGCTTAGGAGGGGGGACCCCACGCAATTTTTTTTAGGATTTTACTTTGTTTAATTTAAAAAAAAAAAAAAAAATACGAACCCCAGCACGGATCACACAGATCCGGCCGAGATTGATTGTAAAAAAAAACGGCAGTGTTTTGCTAATCACTGCCGTCAAATTAGGTAAAAAAACACGAATGACATCGACATCGGAAGCAAAGAAAAATACGAATACGACAGCTTAGTAAATTAGTCGTAATCAATTCAAAAAGTTGCAGTTTTACACTGCCGATGTCATTCGTGATTGAACTTTGACCTATTTTCGGAAATTACGAATCTTAGTAAATATACCCCATAGGGTCTCAAGCTCAGTCCTCAGGACCCCAGCAGTCCACTTTTTCCAGGTCTCCTCACCAGAGGTGGATTTAGACCTCATGGGGCCCTAAGCAAAACCCCCCTCCTCCTCAAACAATTCATAGCACTATATTGTGTGTGTGTGTGTGTGTGTGTGTGTGTGTGTGTGTGTGTGTGTGTGTGTGTGTGTGTGTGTGTCTTTGTGCTTTCTGTGGATTGTTAACAAGGTTTTTTTAGATAAATTGTTTCCTTTGGGTTCCTGAACCTAATAGGCAGTTACAAATATCTAAATACTTTCCATAGCACAGAGGCTAATTTAGTCAAGGATATTATAGAGTGAAGTTGATAACTGCATCATTTTAATGATTATGGGGGAGATGTATTATTAGCCATTATGGGGGTAAATTAGTATCAGCGCACGTTATGTAGCAGTGTGTGTGACAAATAGCGCCCCCGCCACTATCAGCACTGCTATCTACAAGACAGCACACCACTGTGCCAGACCATATTGAGAAATGGTCAGTTGCACTGATCGTTCTGACACCTTCAGCTATCGATTTTGAAAGCTGCAGGTGTCGTTGTCCCATACACAGCCACTGATACATGGCTGCGTTGGTTGCCAGCTCCTGGCTGAATGGGAGATCTTGCGCATTACCAGTTTAGCCAGCTGGGAAGAGAGATGAAGCACACATCAGCACTAGGCTGATGCACTGTAGCGATGGCAGGGATCACTGGAGGGGGAAGTTTTCACTCCCCCACTGAGATGTTAAAACAAAGTCAAAATGTTCTGCCGACCTGTGCCCTTTCTGTTCTCCCCGCTGCTCCACTGGTGTGTGCTTTACTGTTCCAGCTGTGATGTAGATACCAGGATCCACAGCACAGGGCCAAAACTAGGATGTTCGGCATCCGGGGCAAAGCAGTAATTTGGCAAAACACACACACACACAAAAAAATTCAAATTACACCACACGTTATCGTTATGTCACTTAATAGGGTTCCTTATTCACAATATGCCACACAATAGTAATGCCCTATATATAGTACATTATTCCACAAGGAATTTAGATTTTAGATTGATTGTAAAGTCTTCCACAGTCTGGATGAATGGAGTGCAGTGCTATGAGAGGAAAAAGTGCTTGCATGGATAACCACTAACCCCAAGTCCAGCGCTGGGCATGGGGAGGAGGGGCACCTGACTGATGGAGCTGGATGGAGGTCTATGCGCCCCCTGAAATCCAGCACCTGGGGCACATGCCCCCTTCGCGCCCCCCCCCCCCCCTAGTTGCGGCCTTGCACAGTAGCAGGTAAATCAAATGTCCATCCACCTGCCAAGCCATGCCCCTGCAGAGTGGCAGACCCAGTAAAAAAAATTACAGGGGGAGACACCATAATCGCGAAAGGGTGGGGTTGGTGATGGTGTTACCAAATGTGTGAGTGGATATGTGCAGGTCTGGAGACAGGGAGGGGATAAAGGGGACACCCATACAGGGCCCCGAGGTTCAGGGGGATCCCAAGGATCAGCAGCACAAAAGAACGGGTATGCTGCTGCTGCCATCAAATGAAGTAAAAAAAAAATGATTTACAGGCTGCACTAAATCCGTGCCCCCTAACTTGCTGCTCTGCATAGTGGCGCGCATGCTGCACAGCATCCATACACTAGGGAGAGGGTCTGGAGACAGCCCAGTAAGCAATAGCACAAGGCATGCCCCCAGCATGACAAAAAAACAAGGGACAAGACCACGACCCCTGTCACAAGACCTACCCCCTTTTATTGGTGGATCCCACCCCCTAATTCTGGGAGGTATGAAGATAGATATATCTATGAACCCCCTCCCACCCTCCGTGATCCAAGGGGGCATGCAGCACACTGAGAAGGTGCACTCCATGATCTGGCTGCCTGTCATACAGAGCAGACGGAGAGCAGCTTATCTGAGCACTACTGGGCTGGCCCAGAGTCCGTCTGTAAAGAGCAAGAAGTATATGGTGACTGAGGGAGGCGGCTTAGCCACTGACCTACAGTAGGTGGAAAGAAGCAGGAAGAGGAGTGCTAATACGGGCAGCCCATACAGATCCAAAGGGTAGAGTAACTAGTCCCTGGAGGGGGCGGGGCCAGTTTCTTTGAAGTAAGCAATGTCGGACAGCCCCCGATGCACTGAGTTATTTGTCTTTTTGTCACCTCACATGCTTGCCTCACATTCTCCTTATGCCACTAGATTGCCGGCCCGGTCACTGAGTATATGCAGTTACGCACTATATCATTCAGCGGTATAGCGCATACACACTGAATGATATCATTGAACGATATAGTTCAGTGACGTCATCCTCCGCATTCCCCGAATGTGCAGCTCAATGATGTAGTCAAAGTTGAGCTGCATGTTCGATAGACAATAGATGAATGTGTACGACCCGTGGGTGCGAACATTGTTCAGGCATACACACTGGACAATATGAATGATAGATCTTGCAAAAAAGATCATTATCATTCATATCATCCTGTGTTGCCGCCATCAGGGGAAACTGCGGGGACTGCAGTCTCGGGCCTGGACAGAGAGGGGGCCCATGTAAAAGAAGGACACTGCCGGTATCTTCCTTTCTCCTTAGGGTCAAACTGGTCATGCACGTTACTGACACAGCACAGTCCCTGCAGGAGGGGAAACCAAGTCACCCCAGAGCTAGAGAGGCCCAGGCTGCAGACTGTGTGAAGAGATGTGGGGTCCATGTAGTTCCTCAGATGGGCAGATCCGACCCTAGGCATAGGCAAACTAGGCAAATGCCTAGTGCATTTGGTATGTCTAGGGGCTCAAGCAGCTTCTGCTGATTAAAATGATATGCGGCATGCCTATATTCTGTGTGTGACTGCGGCTGTATCTGCATACGAAATGCTACGTTACAGTGTATTCCTGGAAATCACTGTAATGTAGCATTTCGTATGCCGATACAGCCACAGTCGCACACAGAATATAGGCATGCTGCATATAATTTTAATCAGCAGAAGCTGCTTGTGCATCATAGCCACATAGTAATGCAAATTAGATGCATTTTCGGCAAAAAAGGCACCCGATGTTAGCAGAGCTGCCAGCTGACTCACGCCAGGCATCTCCTGCTGCATGGTGTATTGAGGAAATATGTATGAGGAAACATCTGTATTTAAGCAGAGGCAGACTTTTCACAGTGTTACCAGCCGTGTGAGTGCTGTGTGCGGGTGGGTTGGTTGTGCAATAGTGTTCGGCATATGTGTAATGGGCATTATGTGTGTCATGTGTATAAATGCATTAATAATGTGCGGCCTACATGTAAGGGACATTATGTGTGTCATTATGTATATAAGTGCATTAATAATGTGCAGCATATGTGCAAGGGACATTATGTGTATAAGGGCATTATTAAAGGATGGCATAATGTGTAAGGCACATTATGTTTATAAGGACAGTAATAATGTGCATCATATGTGTAAGGGGCATTACTGTGTGGTATTATGTGTATAAATGCATTACTAATGTGTGGCATTATGTGTATAAGGTGCTTTACTGTGTAGCGTAATGTATAGAAAGGACATTACTGGGTGGTCAAATGTGATAAAGAGCAATATGGTGTGATGTAATGTGAATAAGGGGCACTACTGTGAGGAGTAACGTATATAAGGTAAAGTGGTACTACTGTGTGATGTAACATGAATAAGGGACACTATCGCATGATAAAATGTTATATTGATGCACGACTGGGGCATAAAGTTGCATTACTGTGGTGTAATTTGAATTGGGGGTAATATTCTGTGGCCATGCCCCTTCCCAGCAAGAACATGCCCCTTTTTAGGCTGTGCGCCTAATGTGTACACTGTACCTATTTAATATATAGGGGGTAGGAGCACCAAAATGAGGACTGCTATGGGTGCGGTTTGATGGTGCTGGGAAAGGGGTGCAGGGTCAGAGTCGGAACTAGCAATCTTGCCTAGGGCATCATATTGGTTAGGGCCGGCTCTGCAGATGTGGATCCGGTGGCGGTGGGCGACGTCATCGGCGAACATTCTCCAACAAGGCTGGAATCTGCCGGGAACTTTCAGTGTGCAGGGAAGGAGCCGTCAGCGGAAAGGGTGAGCCGTGGACAGGTGGAGCAGAGTAAAGAAAGGATTCGCTATGAAACGACTGTACACAGGTACTAAATACTACAGGGAATCAAGAGAATGGGACGGGGTGGAGGGGAGGGGGGGGACTGTGGGGGAGTTGGGATCACTACACTACAGAAAATATGTTGGAAATTATTATAATTTTAAAGGTGACAATATTAATAGAATAGATCCAGGTGGTACAGTTTATATGTATTAATTATTCTTAAAGAATGTACAGGTTGAGTATCCCTTATCCAAAATGCTTGGGACCAGACGTATTTTGGATATCGGATTTTTCAGTATTTTGGAATAATTGCATACCATAATGAGATATCATGGTAATGGGACCTAAATCTAAGCACAGAATGCATTTATGTTACATATACACCTTATACACACAGTCTGAAGGCAATTTTAGCCAATATTTTTTATAACTTTGTGCATTAAAGAAAGTGTATGTACATTCACACAATTCATTTATGTTTCATATACACCTTATACACACAGCCTGAAGGTCATTTAATACAATATTTTTAATAACTTTGTGTATTAAACAAAGTTTGTGTACATTGAGTCATAAAAAAACAAAGGTTTCACTATCTCACTCTCACTCAAAAAAGTCCGTATTTCGGAATATTTGGATATGGGATACTCAACCTGTATTATTATATTGATGGGTGATGCAAAAAACAAAAAGGATTAGCCTAGATACTGTAAGGTGAATGCACTTTTTAATCTTTCCACATCCATTTTACATAAATATGTGGGGATATTTTAGAACGCAGAATACACTGTAATACTGTATATATCATTATGAATAATGATGAAAACAGGTTGAGTATCCCATATCCAAATATTCCGAAATACGGATTTTCTTGAGTGAGAGTGAGATAGTGAAATCTTTGTTTTCTGATGGCTCAATGTACACAAACTTTCTTTAATACACAAACTTAATAAAAATATTGTATTAATTGACCTTCAGGCTGTGTGTATAAGGTGTATATGAAACATAAATGAATTGTGTGCATTTATACATACATATACACTCAGTGTATATATAATTTATATATTACATACACGTAGGGCCTAATTCAGACCTGATCGTTAGGCTGCGTTTTCGTACAGCGGGTGATCAGGTCTAAACTGCGCATGCGCATGCACCGCAATGCGCAGGTGCATCGCACAGGTACAAAGCGGATCGCCACTCAGCGATGGGTTTGTGCGAAGGATACATTTGCACGGGCGTTCGCAAGGAGACTGACAGGAAGAAGGTGTTTGTGGGTGTCAACTGACCGTTTTCTGGGAGTGTTTGGAAAAACGCGGGCGTGTCCATGCATTTGCAGGGAGGGTTCCTGACGTCAATTCCGGTCCCAAACAGGCTGAAGTGTTCGCAGCGGCTGAGTAAGTCCTGGGCAACTCAGAGACTGCACAAAATCTCTGCTATACATGCGTTCGCACACTTGCAAAGCGAAAATACACTCCCCTACGGGCAGCGACTATACGAACGCAGGACTGCAAAAAACCCTAGCGAGTGAACAGGTCTGAATTAGCCCCACATAGGTCACTCTCTAATTGTGTAATATTTTTTTCTTACACCCCTTCCTATATATATATATATATATATATAGAATTTTGTGCTGGAACGTGAGTAGCAGAGAGAACATGTAAAGGAAAGGGAGGAGTCCACGTCCAGAAGAAGGTTAAAAAATACACTATACATCTGATTGAATGGGGAAGATGAAATTGCTGGTATTTTTTGGCTTGTTATTAAATCATTAGCACTAACTGGGAATATAGGGGGGGGGCTGAAGGGGAGTGGGGGCCCTGACTATTTTGTCAGTCCCGGGCCCCAACAATTTATGATGGCGGCCCTGCGCCCAGTGTATACTGGGCTTAACAAAAATGAAATACAGTTATGGGATCTCTTGTCCAGATACCTCTTAATCTGAAAGTTATGAAAGCTACCAAGAGAAAAATAAACATTTGAAGAGGGAGTGGATGAAGGCGTTATGTAACAATTCTCTGAAAAATTACCTTTTTTTTTTTTTTTTAAATGGATGAAGGTGTCATAGTAACATATTTCCAAATGTAGTGAATATATCTTAAAAATGATATCTTGAAAATTAGGATAAGTAAAAGGTTCCAATAATTTATCTTTAATGGGAATATTTATCAAAATTAATAATGAATAATGTGAAAAAGGTAGTTTGGGGATTTGGTATCAGGTATTATAGTAGGGGAACCCATAGGAAACAGCGACCACAATATGGTCACATTCAATATCAGTTTCCATAAACAGCCCTATACTGGCTCAACTAGGACTCTAAAATTTAGCAAAGCAAATTTTGAAAAGATGAGGGTATTTTTCAGGGATATTGAATGGGAAGGTTTGTTTTTAGGAAAAAATACTACGGAGAAATGGGAGGTACTAAAATTCCTGCAAGCTAAAAATACACTCAAATTTATTCCTACGAGCAGCAAAAAAAGGAATAAAAATCATAAACCGATGTGGCTTAACAAAAAGATTAAGGAATTTATGGGCAAGAAAAGGCGAGCATTTAAAAAATACAAATCTGACGGGGAAGCAGAGTCATTTCAGCACTATAAGGAATGTAACAAAATTTGCAAAAAGGAAATAAGAGCGGCTAAAGTAGAAACTGAAAAACTAGTAGCAAAGGAAAGCAAAGCGAATCCCAAAAAATTATTTAAATACATTAATAGCAAGAGATTAAAGAAGGAGAGTATAGGCCCTTTAAAAGACAAGTTGGGAGTCTTAAGCAAAAATTATAATGACATAGCGGACACACTAAATGAGTTTTTTTTAACAGTATTTACTAGAGAGGACCCAATTCAGGGACTAACATATAATCTCAATAATGAGAATATCCCACTGATAGGTACTTATTTAAGCGAGGAAGTAGTCTGTGACCGATTAAAACATTTAAAGATTAATAAGTCACCAGGTCCTGATGGTATTCACCCAAGGGTTCTAATGGAGCTTCATTCTGAACTTGCAAAACCGCTATTTTTGATCTTTAAGGATTCAGTAATATCAGGTATGGTTCCCAAAGACTGGCGTATAGCGGAAGTAGTGCCTATATTCAAAAAGGGAAGTAAAGCTGAACCAGGTAATTATAGACCAGTTAGTCTTACATCTATAGTGGGGAAAGTATTGGAAGGTATTCTAAGAGATAGTATTCAGAAGTTCCTTGAAGTCATTAAGGTCATTAAAAGGAATCAACATGGGTTTATGAAGGACAGATCCTGTCAAACCAACTTACTTGGCTTTTATGAAACAGTAAGCGCAAACCTAGATCAGGGTAAAGAGGTGGATGTAATCTTTTTAGATTTTGCCAAAGCGTTCGATACTGTACCACACATGAGACTTATCTACAAGCTACAAGAATCAGGACTAGGTAGCACAATATGCACTTAGGTCAAAAACTGGTTAGATAATAGGGAGCAGTGCGTTGTGGTTAATGGATCTTTTTCAACTTGGACTGAAGTGCTAAGTGGTGTGCTGCAAGGCTCAGTATTAGGACCGCTATTGTTCAATATTTTCATTAATGACCTAACAAAAGGTCTAGAGAGCATGGTGTCAATTTTTGCAGATGATACCAAATTGTGTAAAGTTATAAATGCGGAGGGGGATGCTGAGTCGCTTCAGAATGACTTAGTTAAATTAGAAGCTTGGGCAGCGAAATGGAGAATGCGCTTCAATACAGACAAGGGTAAGGTAACAAGACACTGTGGTAACAAGAACAAAAATAACACCTACCTACTAAATGGGGTAAAATTAGGGGATTCTGTACTGGAAAAGGACTTAGGTGTCCTCATAGATAGCAAACTAAGCAGTAGTACCAAAAGTAGGACTGCAGCAAAGAAGGCTAATAAGATATTAGCATGCATAAAACGGGAAATTGATGCTAGGGACGAGAGTATTATACTCCCGTTATATAAATCACTTGTGAGGCCACACCTTGAATATTGTGTACAATTCTGGGCACCTTACTACAAAAAGGATATCCTGGAGCTTGAAAAGGTTCAAAGGCGGGCGACCAAACTAATTAAGGGTATGGAGACGCTGGAATACGAGGTTAGGCTTGCAAGACTAGGCATGTTTACACTGGAAAAGAGGAGATTAAGAGGGGACATGATCAACATTTACAAATATATAAGGGGACAATATACAGATCTTGCGCAGGACCTGTTTTTGGTTAGATCAACACAGAGAACTCGTGGACACTCGCTCAGGTTAGAGGAAAGGAGATTCCACACAATACGGCGTAAAGGCTTTTTTACGGTAAGGACGATACGTGTTTGGAATTCCCTGCCTGAGGGAGTTGTAATGGCCAACTCAGTCAACACCTTTAAGAATGGGTTAGATAAATTCCTAATAGATAAGGATATCCAGGGTTACGGGGCATAGTCACGCACTATGGTTATTATAAAAAAAGAGGGGTTAATCGGAACGGCAGTCAGCAACTTCAGTCAAAATTTTATACAAAATAATCATGCATAAGAGACCACAAATAGGTTGAACCCGATGGACAATTGTCTTTTTTCAACCTTAGATACTATGTTACTATGTTACTATGTATGTTACTATCACCTGAATGTATTAAAGGGCTTTTGGAGCAGTTTTTGTGCCAGAATTTACTAAAGGGAATTTACTAAAGGGGGGAAGGGGGGAGCCTTGCGATAACAACGATATCTGGAGATAGCATTAAGCAAGGTCACCCCCCCCCCCACTCCTAGTTCCCCAGCACCTGTTCTGGGATCTGGCCCAGATTTACAGCATATGAGATGCTGATTTACAGCACATATGTAGGAATGCCAGGGGCCACACAGGGAAAGGCATGGAGATGCAATTTATAATATATATGACATAAGGCCTGACTCAGATGAGGTTGGAGTAGCTATCGCAGCTGCTTCCTCGACATTGTGTAGTAGAGGCAGGTCCACAATGACCCCACACACACACACTATGCCCCCACCGAGCATCACCCCCTCCGCCGACGTTTTTGGGATTATGGAGACATAATGTTTTTGAATATAAATCCTAAAGCAGGTGGTGTATTAGAGCAAAAGAGTGCAAGAGACCAGCCATGCAGTATCTGAAATATTATGACAAAATGTTACTGTATTTCATAAGCACTCATTCCTAACTCTGCTAAGTACTGTTTGGTATACTGTATCTGGCTTCCATGAGGTAGTTTTCCATTATTTCAGCTTCCATTGACCTTTTTGAAAGTGGTAGAAGTTATCAATTCTTTTTTTTATTTTTATTTTCCCCTATTTTTAATTTTCTCCAGCATAGCCCAGTAAAATGTTGCAATGTTAAGTATTGATTTGTGCCTTCAGGGGGTACACTTCTTCACCAAACCCAGCCAAATCTCATCCTAACCCTTTGTTCCACGTTCTCTATGTAACCCATCTGTGTCACCCATGTCTGTCTACCCCTCCCCTTTAGATTGTAAGCTCTCACGAGCAGGGCCCTCTTCCCTCATGTGCTTATCCTTTGTCTTACTTTAATATTCTTCAACTGTACCACATCCAGCAGTCTTCTGCCACCTGATACTTATTCCAGTGTCATCTGCTGATGTAACTATGTTTATTTACCCTGTACTTGTCCTATACTGTCATCAACTGTAAGTTGCTGTTTTCCTGTTTGATTATTTATGTACTCTGTAATTGGGCGCTGCGGAACCCTTGTGGCGCCATATAAATAAAGGATAATAATAATAATATGCCGCACCCACTGGTGCCGAGAGGGGGGGAAGAGGGTACAAATTACCCATGCCTAATTCTGGTGGAGGGGCCCAGTGAGCACCCAGTGGGGGCCCCTGGGATCCCTCCCCCTTGCCTGGCAGTAGCAGCTGCAGCTCTTCTCCTCAGCTGGTCAAAATACAATTTTTTTCAGTCTTTTTTTCTAAGAGTGCATGGCCATGCCTCCTGTGGTTAGGCCCCTCCCCCTGAAAATTACCTGGGCTCAGCCAGGCTCTCTACTGCCCTGGCCACACCACGCCACACTGCAGGCTGAATATTGGCAAGTATGGCCCATGGCAATGCAATAATCAGTTCCGGCAGTGCAGTGGTGTCTTCCAGTAGGCTGACCATACTAGCCCTTTAAACTGGGACACTCATGAACTACACAGGTTCTGTGACTGGCTGACTTCAAGCCTGCATGTCACCTGGTTTTAATCAGCCACAGAACCTGTGTAATTCATGAGTGACCCAGTTTAAAGGGCTAGTATGGTCAGGCTACTTCCTGTTATGAGCCACGGCTGTGGCTCATTCCTGTTTTGCATGTCGGTTAGGTATTTTATGTTATATTTCTGTTTATGTTCCCCGTGGGTGTTATGGGGTGCTTGGAGCTCTCCCTTAAGGAGAGGATACTGTTATGAACCACAGGTAGTGGTTCATTCCTATTTTATGTTTATAGTTCTCTTGCAGGCCAGGATTTCCCTTTGCTCTGGTTTAGAGGATTATTGTTTGCTGTCAGTGGTCAGTCTGTGTAATTGCAGTCTGTTCCCATGTGTTCAGCCTCACCTGGCTGCTAATTGCATCTTGTCAGTTTGGAGTCATGCAACAGGGCAGCTGCATGACATTATTAATTAGGCCTCTCTGTTATATGCTGGCTGAGTGCAATTCACAGAGGCTGGTGATATTTCTAGGTTTCCAGTCTGCTTGAGTTCTGAGCTTGTTCCTGCCAGTTCCTGAGCTCCTGTGTAGCAGTGTCTGTCGAGCTGCTTCCTGTGTCGATTCCTGTGTCAGTCCCTGTGTCGATTCCTGTGTCTGATCCCGTGTCCTGCCGTGAAGCGTTCCTGTCCAGAAGTCCTGTGGCTTTGCCTATGCCTGGTCGAGTTTCTGGCTTCTTGGTGTCCACCGGTCTGTCGTTTGGGATTCTTCCTGTCCTCCAGTTCTGAGAGTCTGTGTCGGCAGCATTGGGGGTTCCTGTCCGTTTGCCAGTATTCGTACCGGTTCCGTGAGTAGCGGCTCTGCCGCGTCCGTCGGCCTAGGCCGCTGTATTCCGTTATTATTTCTGTCACTGGTGTTTTGCAGAGGGTTCTGTTTATGCTGTCACCGCCGGTACACAAAAGTATTGTGTCGGCGTGTGGTCAGCATTTCCTTTGTTGTTCTTTTCCTTTGGCGGCAAGCCGCACATACTTTGGTTTTAGGTTTGTTAGTAGCCCCTGGCCTTGTTGTTTAGTTAGAGGGCCCCTTGTTATCACCCTGTCTCGGTTCACTCTTTGTCTCTCATTAAGACCTGAGGGGGCATCGAAGTTGGGCAGACGTAATCCGCCCTTCAAACGCGGCTGCCATGGGCTCAAGCAACCATAGTCTCGCAAGAGTGTACTGACAGCACGGGCGAGACAACGGAGATAGGGCACCAGGGGCTATTCCCTTTCCATTCCCCTTTCCCAGCATTACGTCCTGGTGCTCTGGACTCACTTCATAACATCTCCCTTGTTCTGAGCACCAGGAACCTAACATTTCCAGGACTGGCGGTGTCAAGTGATGCAGAGTTCAGGTACATTAACCTCTTTTTCCTAACTTTAAACCCTCCTCCCCCATCCCCGCAGTCTAACCCTAATCCACCCTCCGCAGCCCTACTGTCAGCATTTTGCACAATGTTGGCATTGTCAACAATTTGACAGTGTTGATAACATAACTGTCGACATGCTGACTGAATCCCCACTAGCCTTAAACATAGATCTTCTACCTGTATTTGTTAAAATAAATTCTCAGGAGCAAAAAGTATTCAACCATATAAAGACACAAAAAAAATAATTAGATTTTTGGCTTCCGTCGGATGATTTTGATTAATGTTGAGCAAAATTATTTTGTATTACATTTCCTTCCTAACCTGGCAAATGTGAACATAAACAATGAACAGTTATTGGCTTTCATCCTCAAGGTAACTTGAAGATCAGCGTGTGTGTGTGTGTGTGTGTGTGTGTGTTAATTTGTGAATAACATATACAAGATGTGTCCACATACATCTTTGCTATATGCCGCCATGTATAGCACGGTCTTGCATTCCATAGACTCAGAGATTTAGCTATGTTTTGTGATTTTTCTTAATTTGCATCTTTAATATGTTACTTTATACATATTTTATTATGGCAAACAAAAATTTTAAAATCCATCCATTCACTACTCGGGAAAAACAGCTTAGCCGTGTTTTGCATGTTGTGCCAAATTCATAAAAAAAGCAAAGATGTAAGTGGACACATCTGTATGTTTCGGCTTTATCAAAGGTCAATGAAATTCCCAATTTCAGTAGGTTATAACAGACCACATGTACCCTGCTTTATGTAAAGCAGTACTAGCCCAAGCATGAGTATTTTATGCTTACTATAGATGCATTTTTAATCAGCTTGAATAAACATCTGAAATGTATTGTTGAGAGATCAGAGATGGAGAGCAACAGCTGGAAGCGAACTTTCCATTAACCAATATGGAACCATAAAATGTTTATGCTGCTCCAGACAACAACACTGTATTCTTCCTAGCATATTGGCTAGGCCTATCTGTGGTCCCTGGTATGACAAGTATGAAACACTTTTCAGGGCATGACAGTGAACAGATCATACAAAATTCAGACAAGTCACAGCCTGTTATACAGTATGGCACAGCATGTTTGCAGTAAGCCGCATATTATCTTCACATTGCTTACAAAGGAATGACTCTTCTCCAGAGCCTGCCCTAACCAATATGATGCCCTAGGCAAGATTTTGGCTGGTGCCCAGTAGCACCGCCACTTGATTCACCTCTGACCCTGCACCCCTTTCCCAGCACCATCACCCCTCAAACATAGTAGTCCTCATTTTGGTGCTCCTACCCCCTATATTTTAAATAGGAACAGTGTGCACATTCGGCGCACAGCCCAAAAAGGGTGTGTTCTTGATGGGAAGAGGCATGGCCACACAATAGTACCCCCAATTCAAATTACACCACACAATAGTGCAACTTTATTCACATTATATCATGCAATAGTGTCCTTTCTTCACGTTACATCACACAGTAGTACCACTTTACATTTTTTATATATATATATATATATATATATATATGTTACTCCTCACAGTAGTGCCCCTTATTCACATTACAACACACTACACCATATTGCTCATTATTCACATTAGACCATACAGTAGTGCCCTTTCTATACATTATGCTACACAGTAGAGCACCTTATCACATAATGCCACACATTAGTAATGCATTTATACACATAATACCACACAGTAATGCTCCTTGCACATTATTAATGTCCTTATAAACATAATGCACCTTACACATTATGCCAACCTTTATAAATGCCCTTATTCACATAATGTCCCTTACACATATGCCACACATTATTAATGCCATCACACACATAATGACACACATAATGTCCCTTTCACATATGCTGCACATTATTAATGCATTTATACACATGACACACATAATGCCCATTACACATATGCCGAACACTATTGCACAACCAACCCACCCGCACACAGCACTCACACGGCTGGTAACACTGTGAAAAGTCTGCCTCTGCTTAAATACAGATGTTTCCTCATACATATTTCCTCAATACACATAATGCACCTTACACATTATGCCAACCTTTATAAATGCCCTTATACACATAATGTCCCTTACACATATGCCACACATTATTAATGCCCTTACACACATAATGACACACATAATGTACCTTTCACATATGCTGCACATTATTAGTGAATTTATACACATAATGACACACATAGTGCACCTTACACATATGCCACACATTATTAATGCATTTATACACATGACACACATAATGCCCATTACACATATGCTGAACACTATTGCACAGCCAACCCACCCACACACAGCACTCACACAACCACTAACACTGTGACTCTGCTTGGATACAAATGTGTCCTCATACAGTACATCTTGCCTCAATACGCCATGCAACAGGAGATGCCTGACGCGAGTCAGCTGGCAGCTCTGCTAATGTTGGGCGCTTTTTTTATGAAAATGCATCTTAGTTGCATTACTATGTGGCTAGGATGCACAAGCAGCTTCTGTTGATTAAAATGATATGCGGCATGCCTATAATGTGTGTGCGACTGTGGCTGTATCTGTATATGAAATGCTGTGTTACAGTGATTTCCAGGAATACACTGTAATGTAGCATTTCCTATGCAGATACTACTGCAGTCACAAACAGAATATAGGCATGCCGCATATAATTTTAATCAGGAGAAGCTGCTTGTGCCCCTAGACATACCAAATGCCCTAGGCATTTACCTAGTTTGCCTATGACTAGGGTCGGCTCTGCTCTTCTCACCCGTTGTTTTAGTCATGTGGCTTCTTTACTCTTCACAAATGTTATAACACCGCATTTATTTACAATGGTTAACCAGCTGACGTGAAAGGCTTGCTCTATTTGTCGTCTACCCAACTGCCATACTCGATAATTAACAATACTCGATAATCTATGGTCTACATTACTTCATAAGGACATTGCTTATTCACATACAATTTGCCGTCTTGGTTAGGTATCAGGACAAACACCTTGTCACCTGGATTAAAGGTGCATATGGAGACTTGGGTGTTATAACCCCTCTTATGCCACCCCATACTTCTTTCAAGTGTTGTTTTACTGACGGATTTGGGATTATAGGAAGAGGTACCTAGGGAACTCAGTAATCAGGTTTACGTACAGTCCGTTAGCAGACTGTGCAAGCTTGGCAGTATCATTTGACAGCCATGCGGATAAACCTCTGAATTACCCATCTGAGAGTTTTCCCCTGGAATCTCCACATGCAGGGTTGTTGCAAAAGCCATTTTGATCCAGTTGTGAATTCTACTGTGGAGGTCTCAGTGTCTGTAAAAATAGTTTTTACTTCTGCTGTTTCATTGTGGTTATCATATTACCATTGACATATACATTTCTAACTATACATTTGGTCCTACTTTCATTGTTGAATTACCCCTGATGAAGTCATTTAGACAAATTGCATTGGGTCTGTCAACCACGAGTCATTAACCCAGTTTGTGAAGATACTCTCTCACACCTTTTTAAGGAATATGGACAAGGGGAGATAAGATCCTATAGAAGAGTTACTTTTGACTTTTGAAGATTCCCAGTGATTATATACTCGAGTTATTCCAGAAGGAGCGCGCATCTGCAAACTGTGAACTTGTATTGCAGACTTTTGGGAGTGGAGGTGACCACTCCAGCAGTATCTGTAGCACCATTGAGTTGGAGCGTGGGTTTGAGACCAATTTCTTTCATTGATTGCAGCAAAGCCTGGTACCCAGAGATATTGCTGCTACCTGATTTCTCCCACCGGTTCTGGGGTATGAGTAACAGGATCATGTAGGATCAAAGATCCAGCCGGTGATTCATTTAACAGCATGTCTGGTCCGATCCCATCAAGGATAATTTCCTAGAAAAGGGGGAATGGCAAAACTGTTGCTATTGCCACTACCACATGCATCATTTTTCTTCTCACAGTGACAGGAAGACAGACAGTCATATTCCATGGTGGCCTCATGGATGCTGGACAACAAGGTAACTTCACTTCCCAAATCCATTAACACTGGGTGCCTGTCCTGCTGTACCAGGACAAACACCCGGGAACAGCAGTGGGCAATCCATGGATGAGGAGAACATGGGGCCTAATGTCACTGTCCACCATGCGGCCCGTGCTGGATGCAGATCCCGGTCGTTGCCATGTGACCGGGACGCTGCATTTCTTCCGGCTGCTAGGAGTGCTGGTCCCCGGCCGGCACCTAGCATACAGGACGCGGCAGCCACACTGGCCGCCGGGGACCGCCGGGTGCTTGGCAACTGCAAATGCAGATTGCGATCGCAGTTGCCGGGTAACCAGGAAACATCTCAATCCGAATGTGCAGCAGCTACACGTCTTTAATTAATCACTGCTCCCTCTGGATTTCTGCTTGCTGATTGGTGCAGCTGTCCTTCATATCCCCTCCTGGCCTTAACCTCAGTGCTGGTTATAGTTTACCCATGCCGTGTAAACCACTGGTCCCTGTTCTCTGTGGTATTGATTTCCTGTCGATACTCTGCTGAAATTAACTGCCTATCAGTTTCCAGAATCCTGCCCTGACTGTCATCACCCAGGCTTGGTGTTGCATCCACCATCTGCCAATCCTAGCTTTCCTGGCTGGGGTCTATGTACCATCAGCACTGTTATACCCACCTGGATGGAGGCTTATCCAGCTTGTGCCTCATACCTCGGCAGTCGTATGCCTTTCAATTGTCAGCCATTCAGTACTACTCGGGGTCTTCAGACTATTGGGTAAGCTCCTACTGCTGAAGGGATAAGTCCAGGATGCCCCTAAGTAAAGGTACATGTGTCCAGTACTAGTGTATGCATCCAGTACAAAGGGAACAGTGGGTGATTTTAATTGGTGGAATAACCTCTTTAGGCCTCTAGGAGTCTCACCCCAATGGTTCTGGAGCTCCCTGCAATGTCTTGTATGTCCAAGTATTTGTACATTCATCAAGTACAAGTACCCGTACATTCATCAAGTCCAAGTGTCTGTACGTCACCAAGTCCAAGTACGTGCTCTTTCATCAAGTCCAAGAACCACAACTCTAGCAAGTCAAAGGATCTGGAGGTCGAGAGTATTTGAGGTCCCTAACACCTAGATGCCCTACCCAACAATACATTGGTTCCTGACAATTTGAACAATTCCTCCAAAAGTGCCCCAGTTCCCCACACTCAATACTCGCAGTCTGGTCCTCGGGCATATCCACGTAGGCCTGCTTTGCTTCCCCAATCAAATAAGGAGCCAACTTTGCCACCCACTCCTCTGTTGGCTATTTAAGCTGAGTTGCTGTGCTCTCAACAGAAATGGCTCAACATTGTCTGAGGTTGTCATCTTCTGCATCACAGCAGGCCCATGTTCACCTATTCGGAGCTGACTAAGGGGCTAATTCAGATCTGATAGCTGCTGTGCGTTTTCACACAGCGGGCGATCAGGTCTGAACTGCGCATGAGCAGGCACCGCAGTGTCCTGGCGCGTGCCACAGATGCGACCAGCATCTTAGCCCAGCGATTGCCTCTGTCTGATTGACAGGCAGAGGCATTCGCTGGGTGGGAGAGGGCGGGCCAGGAGCGTTGGGCCGCCATTTTGGGGGCGCAGTGTGGGCAACACTGGTGTGCCTGGACCATATGGGGGGGTGGGCTGCGGTGGCTGCGTGACGTCACACGCAGCTGCTGTGACCCAGAGAGCAATGGGTAGCTCCCTGCCAGCACACAGGAGCTGCGCTGGTAGGGAGCTACTCTTCAGTTACAAAAGCATCACCGCCGTGCAATGCTTTTGTACCTGTGCGGGTGAGGGCTGAGCCAGACATGCAGGGCGGACTAGCCCTGTGCTGGGCGTCCCCCCGCATGTCTGTGAAAGTGATCGTAGCTGTACTAAATTGAGCACATCTACGATCAAGTCTGAATTACACCCTAAACACCCCACGAATGACACCACTTTGTAAGAATTTGCTTACAAAGGAATGACTCTTAACACTGGTTGTCTTAGTCAGGCATCTAGAGCTTTGGGATGCAAACTACACCCCCATCAATTTATATGTTTATATATATATAGGGATCTATTCAATTGATGTGGGATCCTTTCCAACGGAAAGGATCCGACATTTCAGTATTCAATTTATGGCCAAAAGGTTTTGGCCGGTTCCGACAATGCCAATCCAACTATTTTTTAAAGTCGGATTGACATTGTCGGAAATGGGGCTAAAACCTATTGGATTTGGTCGGAAATCTGACAAAACACATGGATCCGCGGCTAATCCGCCGATCACGTGTTTTCGGGATACGACCTTAAAATGTCGGAAACTGACGTTTTACTGACAAGTCGGGAATTCCGACTTGAATTGAATAGTCCCCATAGTAGGAAAAGCACTCCAAATACCCAGCAAGGTTAATATGCTGTGATGCAATGCAGCATAAAGCAAATATCATACAAAGAGCCTGAGCCCACGTACCCACATCTAGAGGCATTCAAGCATGGGTGGGTGGTGATACAACAATCAGAGCAGCCAGGCAGCATTCTCTACATGCCTCCCAGCCTGCAGCCAGACAGTGAATGGATTTCAGCATCCTGATTAGTGGATGGCTGGAGCTATCCACCAACCAGAGTGCTGACAGCCATTCACTGTATGGAAGCATGTGGAGAGACGGCACAGGACCATAGGAGGGGCATGTTACCAATGATTTTTTAAAATTAGCTCACGTGAATGGGTATGTAGGGGGCCCAGTGCATTGGTTTGCCCAGCGCCTACAGAATGTTAAGTGCGAAGAGCAGCACGCCAAGAGGACTTCATGTGAAATAAACACCAAATGTCCTGTTTCCAGCATTTATACATTTAATCTGTCCTCCATGAGAAGATTTGAGTGAAGTTAAAAGGGCTATGGGGGTCATTCCGAGTTGATCATAGCTGTGCTAAATTTAGCACAGCTACGATCAGGCACTCAGACATGCGGGGGAACGCCCAGCACAGGGCTAATCCGCCCCGCATGTCAGTGCCGGCCTCCCCCCGCACAAATACAAAAGCATTGCACATGCCTTTGTATTTGTGGAGTAACTCCCAGCTTGCCCAGCTCCTGCGGCTGGCCGGGAGTTGTGTCTCGCTGCCGCTGGCACGCACCCCCAACGGTCCAGCCACGCCTGCGCTGGCTAAACAGCGCCTACTAAACGGCGGCTTGACGCCGCCATTCAGCCCCCTCCCGCCCAGCGACGGCCTCTGTCTCAGAGGCGATCGCTGGGCACCGACGACTGCCATGCGCCGGCGCCACGCAGTTCCGACTCGATCGCTGCGCTGGGACAAACTGCAGCGAGCGATTGGGTCAGAATGACCCCCCCTATGTACAGTACACTTGCATGTGAATTGCCACGCAACTTGATAGGAAGATCAGGGATCATAATTGTAAGATACCTAACCCAGGTTTTTCTTACAATTGTGATCCCTGATCTTCCTAGCAAGAAGCTGGGAGAAGAAAATTCTGTCAAAATACGGACACTGTTTTATCATGTTTATCACGTTTATGATTTTATATGAAAATACTAGGGATGTGCACTGGGCATTTTTCGGGTTTTGTGTTTTGGTTTTGGATTCGGTTCCGCGGTCATGTTTTGGATTCGGACGCGTTTTGGCAAAACCTCCCTTAACAATTTCGGATTCGGGTGTGTTTTGGATTCGGGTGTTGTTGTTTTTTCAAAAACCCCTCAAAAACAGCTTAAATCATAGAATTTGGGGGTAATTTTGATCCTATAGTATTATTAACCTCAATAACCATAATTTTCACTCATTTCCAGTCTATTCTGAACACCTCACACCTCGCAATATTATTTTTAGTCTTAAATTTGCACCGAGGTCGCTGGATGACTAAGCTAAGCTACCCAAGTGGGCGGCACAAACACCTGGCCCATCTAGGAGTGGCACTGCAGTGTCAGACAGGATGGCACTTAAAAAAAATAGTCCCCAAAAAGCACATGATGCAAAGATAAATTAAAAAAAAAGAGGTGCAAGATGGAATTGTCCTTGGGCATTCCCACCCACCCTTATGTTGTATAAACAGGACATGCACACTTTAACAAACCCATAATTTCAGCAACAGGGTCTGCCACACGACTGTGGCTGAAATGACTGGTTGGTTTGGGCCCCCACCAAAAAAGAAGCAATCAATCTCTCCATGCACAAACTGGCTCTACAGAGGCAAGATGTCCACCTCCTCCTCATCGTCCGATTCCTCACCCCTTTCACTGTGTACATCCCCCTCCTCACAGAGTATTAATTCGTCCCCACTGGAATCCACCATCACAGGTCCCTGTGTACTTTCTGGAGGCAATTGCTGGTAAATGTCTCCACAGAGGAATTGGTTATAATTCATTTTGATGAACATCATCTTCTCCACATTTTCTGGAAGTAACCTCCTACGCCGATCGCTGACAAGGTTACCGCCTGCACTAAACACTCTTTCGGAGGGAACACTGGAGGGAAGGGGGGGGGGGACTTAGGTAAAATAAAGCCAGTTTGTGCAGGGGCCTCCAAATTGCCTCTTTTTCCTGCCAGTATACGTACGGACTGTCTGACATGTCTTCTTGGATGCTGTCACTCATATAATCCTCCACCATTCTTTCAATGGTGACAGAATCATATGCAGTGACAGTAATCGACATGTCAGTAATCGTTGGCAGGTCCTTCAGTCTGGACCAGATGTCAGCTATCGCTCCTGACTGCCCTGCATCACCGCCAACGGGTGGTTTTGAAAATTTTATCCTTTTCCTGGCAGCTCCAGTGGTGGTAGAAAATAAAGGAGGGTCACATTCCGCTTGACTTTTGACAATTGTCTCACCAGCAGGTCTTTGAACATCTGCAGACTTGTGTCTGCCGGAAAGAGAGATACAACGTAGGCTTTAAACCTAGGATCGACCACGGTGGCCAAAATGTAGTGCTCTGATTTCAACAGATTGACCACCCGTGAATCCTGGTTGAGCTCCATCCACAAGTCCCACATGCCTAGCGGAATCGCTCCATTTTAGCTCCTTCTTCAATCTCTCCAGCTGCTTCTGCAAAAGCCTGATGAGGGGAATAACATGACTCAGGCTGGCAGTGTCTGAACTGACTTCATGTGCGGCAAGTTCAAAGGGTTGCAGAACCTTGCACAACGTTGAAATCATTCTCCACTTCGCTTGAGTCAGGTGCATTCCCCCTCCTTTGCCTATATCGTAGGTAGCTGTATAGGCTTGAATGGCTTTTTGCTGCTCCTCCATCCTCTGAAGCATATAGAGGGTTGAATTCCACCTTGTTACTACCTCTTGCTTCAGCTGATGGCAGGGCATGTTCAGGAGTGTTTGCTGGTGCTCCAGTCTTCGGCATGCGGTGGCTGAATGCCGAAAGTGGCCCGCAATTCTTTGGGTCACCGACAGCATCTCTTGCACGCCCCTGTCATTTTTAAAAAAATTCTGCACCACCAAATTCATTGTATGTGCAAAACAAGGGACGTGCTGGAATTTGCCCACATGTAATGCACGCACAATATTGGTGGCATTGTCCGATGTCACAAATCCCCAGGAGAGTCCAATTGGGGTTAGCCAATCTGCGATGATGTTCCTCAGTTCCGTAAGAGGTTGTCAGCTGTGTGCCTCTTATCGAAAGCAGTGATACAAAGTGTAGCCTGCCCAGGAACGAGTTGGCGTTTGCGAGATGCTGCCGCCGCTGCTGTTGTTGCTGCGGGAGGCAATACATCTACCCAGTGGGCTGTCACAGTCATATAGTCCTTAGTCTGCCCTGCTCCACTTGTCCACATGTCCGTGGTTAAGTGGACACTGGGTACAACTGCATTTTTTAGGACACTGGTGACTCTTTTTCTGACGTCTGTGTACATTCTCGGTATCGTCTGCCTAGAGAAGTGGAACCTAGATGGTATTTGGTACCGGGGACACACTACCTCAAGCAATTCTCTAAGTCCCTGTGAACTAACGGTGGATACCGGATGAATGTCTAACACCAACATAGTTGTTAAGGCCTGAGTTATCCGCTTTGCAACAGGATGACTGCTGTGATATTTCATCTTCCTCGCAGAGGACTGTTGGACAGTCAATTGCTTACTGGAAGTAGTACAAGTGGTCTTCCGACTTCCCCTCTGGGATGACGATCGACTCCCCACAGCAACAACAGCAGCGCCAGCAGCAGTAGGCGTTACACTCAAGGATGCATCGGAGGAATCCCAGGCAGGAGAGGACTCGTCAGACTTGCCAGTGACATGGCCTGCAGGACTATTGGCGTTCCTGTCTAAGGAGGAAATTAACATTGAGGGAGTTGGTGGTGTGGTTTGCAGGAGCTTGGGTACAAGAGGAAGAAGGGATTTAGTTGTCAGTGGACTGCTTCCGCTATCACCCAAAGTTTTTGAACTTGTCAATGACTTCTGATGAATGCGCTCCAGGTGAGGTATAAGGGAGGATGTTCCTAGGTGGTTAATGTCCTTACCCCTACTTATTACAGCTTGACAAAGGCAACACACGGCTTGACACCAGTTGTCTGCATTTCTGTTGAAATAATTCCACACCGAAGAGGTGATTTTTTTTGTATTTTGACCAGTCATGTCAATGGACTTATTCATCCCACGGACAACAGGTGTCTCCCCAGGTGCCTGACTTAAACAAACCACCTCTCCATCAGAAATCTTCTTGTCAATTTCCTCCTCAGCGCCAGCAACACCCATATCCTCATCCTGGTGTACTCCAACAGTGACATCTTCAATTTGCATATCAGGAACTGGACTGTGGGTGCTCCTTCCAGCACTTGCAGGGGGCGTGTAAATGGTGGAAGGAGCCACCTCTTCCCGTCCAGTGTTGGGAAGGTCAGGCATCGCAACCGACACAATTGGACTCTCCTTGGGGATTTGTGATTTAGAAGAATGCACAGTTCTTTGCTGTGCTTTTGCCAGCTTAACTCTTTTCATTTTTCTAGCGGGAGGATGAGTGCTTCCATCCTCATGTGAAGCTGAACCACTAGCCATGAACATAGGCCAGGGCCTCAGCCGTTCCTTGCCACTCCGTGTCGTAAATGGCATATTGGCAAGTTTCCGCTTCCCCTCAGACGCTTTTAATTTAGATTTTTGGGCCATTTTACTGAACTTTTGTTTTTTGGATTTTACATGCTCTCTATTATGACATTGGGCATCGGCCTTGGCAGACGGCGTTGATGGCATTTCATCATCTCTGCCATGACTAGTGGCAGCAGCTTTAGCACTAGGTGGAAGTGGATCTTGATCTTTCCCTATTTTACCCTCCACATTTTTGTTCTCCATTTTTTTATGTGTATAATTATATTCCAGTAATATATCTGGAATTAGACGGCAGTAATGTCTGGAATTAGATACCACTAGATAGATACCAGATACCACTGTGACTGGAATGATGATGACCTATGCACAGTGACAGGACACTACTACAGCACCCTACAGCAGCAAGATGCAGCACAAGACACTGGACTTTTAGTCACTACGATGCAGCACTAGAGATGAGCGGGTTCGGTTTCTCTGAATCCGAACCCGCCAGAACTTCATGTTTTTTTTCACGGGTCCGAGCGACTCGGATCTTCCCGCCTTGCTCGGTTAACCCGAGCGCGCCCGAACGTCATCATGACGCTGTCGGATTCTCGCGAGGCTCGGATTCTATCGCGAGACTCGGATTCTATATAAGGAGCCGCGCGTCGCCGCCATTTTCACACGTGCATGGAGATTGATAGGGAGAGGACGTGGCTGGCGTCCTCTCCGTTTAGAATAGATTAGAGAGACACTTGATTTACTAATTTTGGGGAGCATTAGGAGTACTCAGTAGTGTACAGTGCAGAGTTTTGCTGATAGTGACCAGTGACCACCAGTTTTATTTATAATCCGTTCTCTGCCTGAAAAAAGCGATACACAGCACACAGTGACTCAGTCACATACCATATCTGTGTGCACTGCTCAGGCTCAGGCCAGTGTGCTGCATCATCTATTATCTATATATAATATTATATATATCTGTCTGACTGCTCAGCTCACACAGCTTATAATTGTGGGGGAGACTGGGGAGCACTACTGCAGTGCCAGTTATAGGTTATAGCAGGAGCCAGGAGTACATAATATATTATATAGTGAGTGACCACCAGACACACAGTGCAGTTTATTTAATATATCCGTTCTCTGCCTGAAAAAAGCGATACACACAGTGACTCAGTCAGTCACATACCATATCTGTGTGCACTGCTCAGGCTCAGGCCAGTGTGCTGCATCATCTATATAATATATATTATATATCTGTCTGACTGCTCAGCTCACACAGCTTATAATTGTGGGGGAGACTGGGGAGCACTACTGCAGTGCCAGTTATAGGTTATAGCAGGAGCCAGGAGTACATAATATTATATTAAAATTAAACAGTGCACACTTTTGCTGCAGGAGTGCCACTGCCAGTGTGACTAGTGACCAGTGACCTGACCACCAGTATATATAATATTAGTAGTATACTATCTCTTTATCAACCAGTCTATATTAGCAGCAGACACAGTACAGTGCGGTAGTTCACGGCTGTGGCTACCTCTGTGTCGGCACTCGGCAGCCCGTCCATAATTGTATATACCACCTAACCGTGGTTTTTTTTTCTTTCTTTATACATACATACTAGTTACGAGTATACTATCTCTTTATCAACCAGTCTATATATTAGCAGCAGACACAGTACAGTGCGGTAGTTCACGGCTGTGGCTACCTCTGTGTCGGCACTCGGCAGCCCGTCCATAATTGTATATACCACCTAACCGTGGTTTTTTTTTCTTTCTTTATACATACATACTAGTTACGAGTATACTATCTCTTTATCAACCAGTCTATATATTAGCAGCAGACACAGTACAGTGCGGTAGTTCACGGCTGTGGCTACCTCTGTGTCGGCACTCGGCAGCCCGTCCATAATTGTATATACCACCTAACCGTGGTTTTTTTTTCTTTCTTTATACATACATACTAGTTACGAGTATACTATCTCTTTATCAACCAGTCTATATATTAGCAGCAGACACAGTACAGTGCGGTAGTTCACGGCTGTGGCTACCTCTGTGTCGGCACTCGGCAGCCCGTCCATAATTGTATATACCACCTAACCGTGGTTTTTTTTTCTTTCTTTATACATACATACTAGTTACGAGTATACTATCTCTTTATCAACCAGTCTATATATTAGCAGCAGACACAGTACAGTGCGGTAGTTCACGGCTGTGGCTACCTCTGTGTCGGCACTCGGCAGCCCGTCCATAATTGTATATACCACCTAACCGTGGTTTTTTTTTCTTTCTTTATACATACATACTAGTTACGAGTATACTATCTCTTTATCAACCAGTCTATATATTAGCAGCAGACACAGTACAGTGCGGTAGTTCACGGCTGTGGCTACCTCTGTGTCGGCACTCGGCAGCCCGTCCATAATTGTATACTAGTATCCAATCCATCCATCTCCATTGTTTACCTGAGGTGCCTTTTAGTTGTGCCTATTAAAATATGGAGAACAAAAATGTTGAGGTTCCAAAATTAGGGAAAGATCAAGATCCACTTCCACCTCGTGCTGAAGCTGCTGCCACTAGTCATGGCCGAGACGATGAAATGCCAGCAACGTCGTCTGCCAAGGCCGATGCCCAATGGCATAGTACAGAGCATGTCAAAACCAAAACACCAAATATCAGTAAAAAAAGGACTCCAAAACCTAAAATAAAATTGTCGGAGGAGAAGCGTAAACTTGCCAATATGCCATTTACCACACGGAGTGGCAAGGAACGGCTGAGGCCCTGGCCTATGTTCATGGCTAGTGGTTCAGCTTCACATGAGGATGGAAGCACTCAGCCTCTCGCTAGAAAACTGAAAAGACTCAAGCTGGCAAAAGCACCGCAAAGAACTGTGCGTTCTTTGAAATCCCAAATCCACAAGGAGAGTCCAATTGTGTCGGTTGCGATGCCTGACCTTCCCAACACTGGACGTGAAGAGCATGCGCCTTCCACCATTTGCACGCCCCCTGCAAGTGCTGGAAGGAGCACCCGCAGTCCAGTTCCTGATAGTCAGATTGAAGATGTCAGTGTTGAAGTACACCAGGATGAGGAGGATATGGGTGTTGCTGGCGCTGGGGAGGAAATTGACCAGGAGGATTCTGATGGTGAGGTGGTTTGTTTAAGTCAGGCACCCGGGGAGACACCTGTTGTCCGTGGGAGGAATATGGCCGTTGACATGCCAGGTGAAAATACCAAAAAAATCAGCTCTTCGGTGTGGAGGTATTTCACCAGAAATGCGGACAACAGGTGTCAAGCCGTGTGTTCCCTTTGTCAAGCTGTAATAAGTAGGGGTAAGGACGTTAACCACCTCGGAACATCCTCCCTTATACGTCACCTGCAGCGCATTCATAATAAGTCAGTGACAAGTTCAAAAACTTTGGGTGACAGCGGAAGCAGTCCACTGACCAGTAAATCCCTTCCTCTTGTAACCAAGCTCACGCAAACCACCCCACCAACTCCCTCAGTGTCAATTTCCTCCTTCCCCAGGAATGCCAATAGTCCTGCAGGCCATGTCACTGGCAATTCTGACGAGTCCTCTCCTGCCTGGGATTCCTCCGATGCATCCTTGCGTGTAACGCCTACTGCTGCTGGCGCTGCTGTTGTTGCCGCTGGGAGTCGATGGTCATCCCAGAGGGGAAGTCGTAAGCCCACTTGTACTACTTCCAGTAAGCAATTGACTGTTCAACAGTCCTTTGCGAGGAAGATGAAATATCACAGCAGTCATCCTACTGCAAAGCGGATAACTGAGTCCTTGACAACTATGTTGGTGTTAGACGTGCGTCCGGTATCCGCCGTTAGTTCACAGGGAACTAGACAATTTATTGAGGCAGTGTGCCCCCGTTACCAAATACCATCTAGGTTCCACTTCTCTAGGCAGGCGATACCGAGAATGTACACGGACGTCAGAAAAAGACTCACCAGTGTCCTAAAAAATGCAGTTGTACCCAATGTCCACTTAACCACGGACATGTGGACAAGTGGAGCAGGGCAGGGTCAGGACTATATGACTGTGACAGCCCACTGGGTAGATGTATGGACTCCCGCCGCAAGAACAGCAGCGGCGGCACCAGTAGCAGCATCTCGCAAACGCCAACTCTTTCCTAGGCAGGCTACGCTTTGTATCACCGCTTTCCAGAATACGCACAGCTGAAAACCTCTTACGGCAACTGAGGAAGATCATCGCGGAATGGCTTACCCCAATTGGACTCTCCTGTGGATTTGTGGCATCGGACAACGCCAGCAATATTGTGTGTGCATTAAATATGGGCAAATTCCAGCACGTCCCATGTTTTGCACATACCTTGAATTTGGTGGTGCAGAATTTTTTAAAAAACGACAGGGGCGTGCAAGAGATGCTGTCGGTGGCCAGAAAAATTGCGGGACACTTTCGGCGTACAGGCACCACGTACAGAAGACTGGAGCACCACCAAAAACTACTGAACCTGCCCTGCCATCATCTGAAGCAAGAAGTGGTAACGAGGTGGAATTCAACCCTCTATATGCTTCAGAGGTTGGAGGAGCAGCAAAAGGCCATTCAAGCCTATACAATTGAGCACGATATAGTAGGTGGAATGCACCTGTCTCAAGTGCAGTGGAGAATGATTTCAACGTTGTGCAAGGTTCTGATGCCCTTTGAACTTGCCACACGTGAAGTCAGTTCAGACACTGCCAGCCTGAGTCAGGTCATTCCCCTCATCAGGCTTTTGCAGAAGAAGCTGGAGGCATTGAAGAAGGAGCTAAAAGGGAGCGATTCCGCTAGGCATGTGGGACTTGTGGATGCAGCCCTTAATTCGCTTAACAAGGATTCACGGGTGGTCAATCTGTTGAAATCAGAGCACTACATTTTGGCCACCGTGCTCGATCCTAGATTTAAAGCCTACCTTGGATCTCTCTTTCCGGCAGACACAGGTCTGCTGGGGTTGAAAGACCTGCTGGTGACAAAATTGTCAAGTCAAGCGGAACGCGACCTGTCAACATCTCCTCCTTCACATTCTCCCGCAACTGGGGGTGCGAGGAAAAGGCTCAGAATTCCGAGCCCACCCGCTGGCGGTGATGCAGGGCAGTCTGGAGCGACTGCTGATGCTGACATCTGGTCCGGACTGAAGGACCTGACAACGATTACGGACATGTCGTCTACTGTCACTGCATATGATTCTCTCAACATTGATAGAATGGTGGAGGATTATATGAGTGACCGCATCCAAGTAGGCACGTCACACAGTCCGTACTTATACTGGCAGGAAAAAGAGGCAATTTGGAGGCCCTTGCACAAACTGGCTTTATTCTACCTAAGTTGCCCTCCCACAAGTGTGTACTCCGAAAGAGTGTTTAGTGCCGCCGCTCACCTTGTCAGCAATCGGCGTACGAGGTTACATCCAGAAAATGTGGAGAAGATGATGTTCATTAAAATGAATTATAATCAATTCCTCCGCGGAGACATTGACCAGCAGCAATTGCCTCCACAAAGTACACAGGGAGCTGAGATGGTGGATTCCAGTGGGGACGAATTGATAATCTGTGAGGAGGGGGATGTACACGGTGATATATCGGAGGGTGAAGATGAGGTGGACATCTTGCCTCTGTAGAGCCAGTTTGTGCAAGGAGAGATTAATTGCTTCTTTTTTGGGGGGGGTCCAAACCAACCCGTCATATTAGTCACAGTCGTGTGGCAGACCCTGTCACTGAAATGATGGGTTGGTTAAAGTGTGCATGTCCTGTTTTGTTTACACAACATAAGGGTGGGTGGGAGGGCCCAAGGACAATTCCATCTTGCACCTCTTTTTTCTTTTCTTTTTCTTTGCATCATGTGCTGATTGGGGAGGGTTTTTTGGAAGGGCCCGGTGTTTGTGTCGGCCACTAGGGTCGCTAATCTTACTCACACAGTCAGCTACCTCATTGCGCCTCTTTTTTTCTTTGCGTCATGTGCTGTTTGGGGAGGGTTTTTTGGAAGGGACATCCTGCGTGACACTGCAGTGCCACTCCTAGATGGGCCCGGTGTTTGTGTCGGCCACTAGGGTCGCTAATCTTACTCACACAGTCAGCTACCTCATTGCGCCTCTTTTTTTCTTTGCGTCATGTGCTGTTTGGGGAGGGTTTTTTGGAAGGGACATCCTGCGTGACACTGCAGTGCCACTCCTAGATGGGCCCGGTGTTTGTGTCGGCCACTAGGGTCGCTAATCTTACTCACACAGCTACCTCATTGCGCCTCTTTTTTTCTTTGCGTCATGTGCTGTTTGGGGAGGGTTTTTTGGAAGGGCCATCCTGCGTGACACTGCAGTGCCACTCCTAGATGGGCCCGGTGTTTGTGTCGGCCACTAGGGTCGCTAATCTTACTCACACAGCTACCTCATTGCGCCTCTTTTTTTCTTTGCGTCATGTGCTGTTTGGGGAGGGTTTTTTGGAAGGGCCATCCTGCGTGACACTGCAGTGCCACTCCTAGATGGGCCCGGTGTTTGTGTCGGCCACTAGGGTCGCTAATCTTACTCACACAGCTACCTCATTGCGCCTCTTTTTTTCTTTGCGTCATGTGCTGTTTGGGGAGGGTTTTTTGGAAGGGACATCCTGCGTGACACTGCAGTGCCACTCCTAGATGGGCCCGGTGTTTGTGTCGGCCACTAGGGTCGCTTATCTTACTCACACAGCGACCTCGGTGCAAATTTTAGGACTAAAAATAATATTGTGAGGTGTGAGGTATTCAGAATAGACTGAAAATGAGTGTAAATTATGGTTTTTGAGGTTAATAATACTTTGGGATCAAAATGACCCCCAAATTCTATGATTTAAGCTGTTTTTTAGTGTTTTTTGAAAAAAACACCCGAATCCAAAACACACCCGAATCCGACAAAAAAAATTCGGTGAGGTTTTGCCAAAACGCGGTCGAACCCAAAACACGGCCGCGGAACCGAACCCAAAACCAAAACACAAAACCCGAAAAATTTCAGGCGCTCATCTCTATGCAGCACTGATACTGAGCACAGATATTGAGCACTGTTCAGGATACTAGAACTGACACTGGGCAGCGAGAACAGCACTGGACTACTGTACTGTACTACTATATACTGGTCACCACAATGCAGCAATGATAATAATGAGCACAGATATTGAGCACTGTTCAGGATACTAGAACTGACACGGAGCAGCAAAATACAGCAATGGACTACTGTACTACTATATACTGGTCACCACAATGCAGCAATGATAATAATGAGCACAGATATTGAGCACTGTTCAGGATAATAGAACTGACACGGAGCAGCAAAATACAGCAATTGACTACTGTACTGTACTACTATATACTGGTCACCACAATGCAGCACTGATACTAAGCACAGATATTGAGCTGATATTTAGCTGATATTGGGCTATTCAGGCAGAGAACGTAGCCACGTCCTTTCCGCTCAATCTACAATGCACGAGTGAAAATGGCGGCGACGCGCGGGTCTTTATATGGAATCCGAATCTCGTGAGAATCCGACAGCGGGATGATGCCGTTTTCCCCCATTCGGGTTTTGCGAGCAAGGACGGAAGAACCGAGGCTGCCTCGGACTCGTGTAAACCACGTGAAGTTCGGGGGGGTTTCGAATCTCGACGAACTGTACCCGCTCAATTTTAGAAAATACCATAATAAATGTGTGAAATTGGAACATTTTGCCTCTTTCTAAATTTACTCTAAGGCATTATATCCAGTCAGCGGCACTGGGTGACCAATAATTCTAGGGGCCTATTTATACGTTTTACATTGGGGCGCTGTCTCCCCATATACACAAGCTAGTTAGATTACAAGACCTTAGGTATTTGAGTAAGAAAGCCTTAAAAAAACCATACAGTGGGTCTGTGGTGTGATCTACAATTTAAATGAAAATTCCAATAATTGGCTGATATACAGTATATTTTTATTTTATAACTTTTATTTTCATTCTCTAATATTTGTTATAGGTTATATCTTTCAGCCAAGTTGTGTCAGGTAATATCCAATTCATCCAAGTCTCAATTGGAATGCTCCCAGTATGATTCAACTAGACCGGTTCTGGGTCTAAAACTTGTGTTGTCAAATAAAGCAGTTGTCGCTGCCCTTTCCATTCAGCAGAATACAGCAGCATGGAACCATTAAAGTCATCTGGACATTGTCAGATTCAGAAAATCACACATCAGAGGCAAATATGATTTTCATTATTTTATCTGAACTCCATGAGCTCCATCCAGAGCAAAACTGAAAGATAACAAGCGAAAAAAGACAAAAGGACACTTGCTGATGCCACTGCTGGATAATGGACTCCGAAAATAACCTTTGCTTTCCCAAGCAGACAGTTTATATTCCAACAAGACAGCTGGGCAGCATTTTAAGTAGGGATGTGCACTTGAAATTTTTCGGGTTTTGTGTTTTGGTTTTGGGTTCGGTTCCGCGGCCGTGTTTTGGGTTCGACTGCGTTTTGGCAAAACCTCACCAAATTTTTTTTGTCGGATTCGGGTGTGTTTTGGATTCGGGTGTTTTTTTCAAAAAACCCTAAAAAACAGCTTAAATCATAGAATTTGGGGGTCATTTTGATCCCAAAGTATTATTAACCTCAAAAACCGTAATTTCCACTCATTTTCAGTCTATTCTGAATACCTCACACCTCACAATATTATTTTTAGTCCTAAAATTTGCACCGAGGTCGCTGGATGACTAAGCTAAGCGACCCTAGTGGCCGACACAAACACCTGGCCCATCTAGGAGTGGCACTGCAGTGTCACGCAGGATGGCCCTTCCAAAAAACACTCCCCAAACAGCACATGACGCAAAGAAGAAAAAAAGAGGCGCAATGAGGTAGCTGTGTGAGTAAGCTAAGCGACCCTAGTGGCCGACACAAACACCTGGCCCATCTAGGAGTGGCACTGCAGTGTCACGCAGGATGGCCCTTCCAAAAAACACTCCCCAAACAGCACATGACGCAAAGAAGAAAAAAAGAGGCGCAATGAGGTAGCTGTGTGAGTAAGCTAAGCGACCCTAGTGGCCGACACAAACACCTGGCCCATCTAGGAGTGGCACTGCAGTGTCACGCAGGATGGCCCTTCCAAAAAACACTCCCCAAACAGCACATGACGCAAAGAAGAAAAAAAGAGGCGCAATGAGGTAGCTGTGTGAGTAAGATAAGCGACCCTAGTGGCCGACACAAACACCTGGCCCATCTAGGAGTGGCACTGCAGTGTCACGCAGGATGGCCCTTCCAAAAAACACTCCCCAAACAGCACATGACGCAAAGAAGAAAAAAAGAGGCGCAATGAGGTAGCTGTGTGAGTAAGCTAAGCGACCCTAGTGGCCGACACAAACACCTGGCCCATCTAGGAGTGGCACTGCAGTGTCACGCAGGATGGCCCTTCCAAAAAACACTCCCCAAACAGCACATGACGCAAAGAAGAAAAAAAGAGGCACAATGAGGTAGCTGTGTGAGTAAGATAAGCGACCCTAGTGGCCGACACAAACACCTGGCCCATCTAGGAGTGGCACTGCAGTGTCACGCAGGATGGCCCTTCCAAAAAACACTCCCCAAACAGCACATGACGCAAAGAAGAAAAAAAGAGGCGCAATGAGGTAGCTGTGTGAGTAAGCTAAGCGACCCTAGTGGCCGACACAAACACCTGGCCCATCTAGGAGTGGCACTGCAGTGTCACGCAGGATGGCCCTTCCAAAAAACACTCCCCAAACAGCACATGACGCAAATAAAAATGAAAGAAAAAAGAGGTGCAAGATGGAATTGTCCTTGGGCCCTCCCACCCACCCTTATGTTGTATAAACAGGACATGCACACTTTAACCAACCCATCATTTCAGTGACAGGGTCTGCCACACGACTGTGACTGAAATGACGGGTTGGTTTGGACCCCCACCGAAAAAGAAGCAATTAATCTCTCCTTGCACAAACTGGCTCTACAGAGGCAAGATGTTCACCTCATCATCATCCTCCGATATATCACCGTGTACATCCCGCTCCTCACAGATTATCAATTCGTCCCCACTGGAATCCACCATCTCAGCTCCCTGTGTACTTTGTGGAGGCAATTGCTGCTGGTCAATGTCTCCACGGAGGAATTGATTATAATTCATTTTAATGAACATCATCTTCTCCACATTTTCTGGAAGTAACCTCGTACGCAGATTGCTGACAAGGTGAGCGGCGGCACTAAACACTCTTTCGGAGTACACACTTGTGGGAGGGCAACTTAGGTAGAATAAAGCCAGTTTGTGCAAGGGCCTCCAAATTGCCTCTTTTTCCTGCCAGTATAAGTACGGACTGTGTGACGTGCCTACTTGGATGCGGTCACTCATATAATCCTCCACCATTCTTTCAATGGTGAGAGAATCATATGCAGTGACAGTAGACGACATGTCCGTAATCGTTGTCAGGTCCTTCAGTCCGGACCAGATGTCAGCATCAGCGGTCGCTCCAGACTGCCCTGCATCACCGCCAGCGGGTGGGCTCGGAATTCTGAGCCTTTTCCTCGCACCCCCAGTTGCGGGAGAATGTGAAGGAGGAGATGTTGACAGGTCGCGTTCCGCTTGACTTGACAATTTTCTCACCAGCAGGTCTTTGAACCCCAGCAGACTTGTGTCTGCCGGAAAGAGAGATCCAAGGTAGGTTTTAAATCTAGGATCGAGCACGGTGGCCAAAATGTAGTGCTCTGATTTCAACAGATTGACCACCCGTGAATCCTTGTTAAGCGAATTAAGGGCTCCATCCACAAGTCCCACATGCCTAGCGGAATCGCTCCCTTTTAGCTCCTCCTTCAATGCCTCCAGCTTCTTCTGCAAAAGCCTGATGAGGGGAATGACCTGACTCAGGCTGGCAGTGTCTGAACTGACTTCACGTGTGGCAAGTTCAAAAGGTTGCAGAACCTTGCACAACGTTGAAATCATTCTCCACTGCGCTTGAGACAGGTACATTCCACCTCCTATATCGTGCTCAATTGTATAGGCTTGAATGGCCTTTTGCTGCTCCTCCAACCTCTGAAGCATATAGAGGGTTGAATTCCACCTCGTTACCACTTCTTGCTTCAGATGATGGCAGGGCAGGTTCAGGCGTTTTTGGTGGTGCTCCAGTCTTCTGTACGTGGTGCCTGTACGCCGAAAGAGTCCCGCAATTTTTCTGGCCACCAACAGCATCTCTTGCACGCCCCTGTCGTTTTTTAAAAAATTCTGCACCACCAAATTCAAGGTATGTGCAAAACATGGGACGTGCTGGAATTTGCCCATATTTAATGCACACACAATATTGCTGGCGTTGTCCGATGCCACAAATCCACAGGAGAGTCCAATTGGGGTAAGCCATTCCGCGATGATCTTCCTCAGTTGCCGTAAGAGGTTTTCAGCTGTGTGCGTATTCTGGAAACCGGTGATACAAAGCGTAGCCTGCCTAGGAAAGAGTTGGCGTTTGCGAGATGCTGCTACTGGTGCCGCCGCTGCTGTTCTTGCGGCGGGAGTCCATACATCTACCCAGTGGGCTGTCACAGTCATATAGTCCTGACCCTGCCCTGCTCCACTTGTCCACATGTCCGTGGTTAAGTGGACATTGGGTACAACTGCATTTTTTGGGACACTGGTGAGTCTTTTTCTGACGTCCGTGTACATTCTCGGTATCGCCTGCCTAGAGAAGTGGAACCTAGATGGTATTTGGTAACGGGGGCACACTGCCTCAAGAAATTGTCTAGTTCCCTGTGAACTAATGGCGGATACCGGACGCACGTCTAACACCAACATAGTTGTCAAGGCCTCAGTTATCCGCTTTGCAACAGGATGACTGCTGTGATATTTCATCTTCCTCGCAAAGGACTGTTGGACAGTCAATTGCTTGGTGGAAGTAGTAAAAGTGGGCTTACGACTTCCCCTCTGGGATGACCATCGACTCCCAGCAGCAACAACAGCAGCACCAGCAGCAGTAGGCGTTACACGCAAGGATGCATCGGAGGAATCCCAGGCAGGAGAGGACTCGTCAGAATTGCCAGTGACATGGCATGCAGGACTATTGGCATTCCTGGGGAAGGAGGAAATTGACACTGAGGGAGTTGGTGGGGTGGTTTGCGTGAGCTTGGTTACAAGAGGAAGGGATTTACTGGTCAGTGGACTGCTTCCGCTGTCGCCCAAAGTTTTTGAACTTGTCACTGACTTATTATGAATGCGCTGCAGGTGACGTATAAGGGAGGATGTTCCGAGGTGGTTAACGTCCTTACCCCTACTTATTACAGCTTGACAAAGGCAACACACGGCTTGACAAATGTTGTCCGCATTTCTGGTGAAATACTTCCACACCGAAGAGCTGATTTTTTTGGTATTTTCACCAGGCATGTCAACGGCCCTATTCCTCCCACGGACAACAGGTGTCTCCCCGGGTGCCTGACTTAAACAAACCACCTCACCATCAGAATCCTCCTTGTCAATTTCCTCCCCAGCGCCAGCAACACCCATATCCTCCTCATCCTGGTGTACTTCAACACTGACATCTTCAATCTGACTATCAGGAACTGGACTGCGGGTGCTCCTTCCAGCACTTGCAGGGGGCGTGCAAATGGTGGAAGGCGCATGCTCTTCACGTCCAGTGTTGGGAAGGTCAGGCATCGCAACCGACACAATTGGACTCTCCTTGTGGATTTGGGATTTCGAAGAACGCACAGTTCTTTGCGGTGCTTTTGCCAGCTTGAGTCTTTTCAGTTTTCTAGCGAGAGGCTGAGTGCTTCCATCCTCATGTGAAGCTGAACCACTAGCCATGAACATAGGCCAGGGCCTCAGCCGTTCCTTGCCACTCCGTGTGGTAAATGGCATATTGGCAAGTTTACGCTTCTCCTCCGACAATTTTATTTTAGATTTTGGAGTCCTTTTTTTACTGATATTTGGTGTTTTGGATTTTACATGCTCTGTACTATGACATTGGGCATCGGCCTTGGCAGACGACGTTGCTGGCATTTCATCGTCTCGGCCATGACTAGTGGCAGCAGCTTCAGCACGAGGTGGAAGTGGATCTTGATCTTTCCCTAATTTTGGAACCTCAACATTTTTGTTCTCCATATTTTAATAGGCACAACTAAAAGGCACCTCAGGTAAACAATGGAGATGGATGGATACTAGTATACTTATGGATGGACGAGCGACTGCCGACACAGAGGTAGCTGCAGCCGTGGACTACCGTACTGTGTCTGCTGCTAATATAGACTGGATGATAAGGAGATGAAATTAATATATATATATATATATATATAATATCACTAGTACTGCAGCCGGACAGGTATATATATTTATTATGTAATGACTGATGACGGACCTGCTGGACACTGTCAGCTCAGCAGCACCGCAGACTGCTACAGTAAGCTACTATAGTAGTATGTATAAAGAAGAAAGAAAAAAAAAAACCACGGGTAGGTGGTATACAATTATGGATGGACGAGCGACTGCCGACACAGAGGTAGCTACAGCCGTGGACTACCGTACTGTGTCTGCTGCTAATATAGACTGGATGATAATGAGATGAAATCAATATATATTATATCACACTAGTACTGCAGCCGGACAGGTAGATATATTTATTATGTAATGACTGATGACGGACCTGCTGGACACTGTCAGCTCAGCAGCACCGCAGACTGCTACAGTAAGCTACTATAGTAGTATGTATAAAGAAGAAAGAAAAAAAAAACCACGGGTAGGTGGTATACAATTATGGATGGACGAGCGACTGCCGACACAGAGGTAGCTACAGCCGTGGACTACCGTACTGTGTCTGCTGCTAATATAGACTGGATGATAATGAGATGAAATCAATATATATATATATATATATATAATATCACTAGTACTGCAGCCGGACAGGTATATATATTTATTATGTAATGACTGATGACGGACCTGCTGGACACTGTCAGCTCAGCAGCACCGCAGACTGCTACAGTAAGCTACTATAGTAGTATGTATAAAGAAGAAAGAAAAAAAAAAAAACACGGGTAGGTGGTATACAATTATGGATGGACGAGCGACTGCCGACACAGAGGTAGCTACAGCCGTGGACTACCGTACTGTGTCTGCTGCTAATATAGACTGGATGATAATGAGATGAAATCAATATATATATATATAATATCACTAGTACTGCAGCCGGACAGGTATATATATTTATTATGTAATGACTGATGACGGACCTGCTGGACACTGTCAGCTCAGCAGCACCGCAGACTGCTACAGTAAGCTACTATAGTAGTATGTATAAAGAAGAAAGAAAAAGAAAAACCACGGGTAGGTGGTATACAATTATGGATGGACGAGCGACTGCCGACACAGAGGTAGCTACAGCCGTGGACTACCGTACTGTGTCTGCTGCTAATATAGACTGGATGATAAGGAGATGAAATTAATATATATATATATATATATATATATATAATATCACTAGTACTGCAGCCGGACAGGTATATATATTTATTATGTAATGACTGATGACGGACCTGCTGGACACTGTCAGCTCAGCAGCACCGCAGACTGCTACAGTAAGCTACTATAGTAGTATGTATAAAGAAGAAAGAAAAAAAAAAAAACACGGGTAGGTGGTATACAATTATGGATGGACGAGCGACTGCCGACACAGAGGTAGCTACAGCCGTGGACTACCGTACTGTGTCTGCTGCTAATATAGACTGGATGATAATGAGATGAAACCAATATAAATATATATAATATCACTAGTACTGCAGCCGGACAGGTATATATATTTATTATGTAATGACTGATGACGGACCTGCTGGACACAGTCAGCTCAGCAGCACCGCAGACTGCTACAGTAAGCTACTATAGTAGTATGTATAAAGAAGAAAGAAAAGAAAAAAAACCACGGGTAGGTGGTATACAATATTATATATATATTATATACAATTTTATATATATATATATATATATATATATATATATATTAAACTGGTGGTGACTGGTGGTCAGGTCACTGGTCACACTATCAGCAACTTGCAAAAAGTACTCCTAAGCAGACAATCACAATATATATTATACTGGTGGTCAGTGTGGTCACAATGGCAGTGTGGCACTCTGGCAGCAAAAGTGTGCACTGTACGTTATATGTACTCCTGAGTCCTGCTCTCAGACTCTAACTGCTCCCCACTGTCAGTGTCTCCCCCACAAGTCAGATAATATACAGTCACACTATCTATCACTTCAGCAAGTAACTAGTACTCCTCCTAATGCTCCCCAAAATTACTACTGTGTCTCTCTCTACTGTCTCACTCTCTTCTCTATAAACGGAGAGGACGCCAGCCACGTCCTCTCCCTATGAATCTCAATGCACGTGTGAAAATGGCGGCGACGCGCGGCTCCTTATATAGAATCCGAGTCTCGCGATAGAATCCGAGCCTCGCGAGAATCCGACAGCGGGATGATGACGTTCGGGCGCGCTCGGGTTAACCGAGCAAGGCGGGAAGATCCGAGTCGCTCGGCCCCGTGTAAAAAAACATGAAGTTCGGGCGGGTTCGGATTCCGAGGAACCGAACCCGCTCATCCCTAATTTTAAGGATCACTATTGATGACAGAGACACACAGAGATGTGCTAACAAGTGATATGCCAAACAGAACCAAGACTTGTCCCTGGGATCAGTACGAAATCCCGCCGGACGGGATCCCGGCGGTCGGAATTCCGACACCGGAATCCCGACCGGCACAATCCCGACAGGGGGGCGAGCGCAACGCAGCCTCTTGCGGGCACAGTGCCTTGCTACGCTTGGTACACTAATTTTTTCTCCCTCTATGGGTGTCTTGGACACCCACAGAGGGCGAATATGTCGGGATTGTGCCAGTCAGGATTCCGGTGTCGCTATTCTGACCGCCAGGATTCCGACCTGCAGGATCTTGACCGCATCCCTTGTCCCTTTATTGCACCGTGTGCCCACCAGTGAGTCCATACAGGTAATTCATTCACCTTAAGGTGATGCTACTGTATAAGAGGCACGCACCAGTAATCAGCGACATACCTGAACTGTAAGCTTGGAGATGAAGGTGACTCGGATCCCCCGGATCAGTCAACAACTGTGAACCTTATTCTAGTACCCCTTTCACATCGCCAATGCCGGATCCCACCTGGTAAATTGGAAACTGGTCTTTCCTGGGAGGGATCCGGCATTGGACCCTAACTGCAGGCTTCCCGACCCGGCTATTTGCCGTGTCAGTTGCCATAGTGGCAGGAGGCATAGCTGGCAGCGGGGGTGGAGGCGATGCTGGGAGATGAGCTCATCTCCGTGACGCCTCTCACTATGTAGTGAACGGGTCCAGGCTATATGCCCGAGTCCAGGCAATATGCCGGGTCGATACCGGGTCATTTGTGAAGTGGAAGGGGTATTATTAGAGAATAGACTTACAGCCAGTTTAAATGCAGGGAAGCAATGTTCTACTTTATTTGCCCTTGAGAACACAATAAAAACTGATTTAATAATTAGAACAGAGTTTGTCGTTAACAAAACATATTTCAGGAAACATTTATCAATACTATGCTGCTACATCCTGGCCACCCCATGAGAAACCATAACTTACCACAATAATAAAGAGCCTTTACAGTGTCTTTAATAAATTGTTCCACATGCAAACACATGGTGCTGTTTGCTATTAGCACTTGTTAGGTCTGAGGAGTAGTGTCTATTGTAACGGGGAACTAGCATCACTACGTATCAGCTGACTGCATACAGTAGATTAAATATCCCAGCAAAGCCAGGACAGGGCAGGCAGAAATGATTCATAAATGAATAACAAACCACGTTAAGGAACAAAAACTAATGATCAGGGTCAAACACAAAAACTGCAGATGCAACGTGTAGCTCAGCGATCAAAGAATAATATGATCAGGTTTATCGAGAATGGCTTGGCACCACAGGCATGATCACCAGTCACTGATAATGTCTAAACGGGAACAACCGTATAGAAATGCCTTTCCAGATAAATTTCTAACCACAGTAACTTGAGGCAAAGGAACAGTATGAAGCCTGCAGCTAAGAATTCCCAAGATTATATGTTTTCGCCAAGACCTAGTTTTTCAGATCAACTAATGGAGAAAAAAACTCAAAGCTGTCGTACTTAGTTTTGCAGAGTAATTGTTAATAGAATTTATGCCATTAGCATAAACGTTTGAGCCCAGAGCACCATTCCTAGAATGGCCTTTTGCTATTGCCATGAACGGCTTCTTTTAGAACGGATAATAGCTTAACATGTAGTGACAATACAGTCACACGCTGTAATCCCAGGAAATGTAACATTTTCAGTGAGCATTTCTGCAGGTCACAATCTACATGGTACAATGCTACATAGGCAAATTGTACATTTACAAACATACTCATTTATGGACACACTAATTATAACTAAATATTGCTTTTCCCACAAGCAGTAGTACAATTTACACTGCCATTCTCTATTCTGTACAGAGAACTACAAGCCCTTTATTACGTATCTGAATTTTTAATACATGTTTTGTGGGCATTTCCATCCTAGGATTATATCTGTCCAATTAGAATCTTCTGTTTTTTCTGCGTACTATATCAAAATGTAGGATTTTTATATAGAGATGTTTGCATTATGTCTCGTTTCCACTTCGCTACCTGGAAAAATGACTGGGAATGCAAACCGGTAGACATGGCTTCTATCACTGCCAGGATAAAACATGAAGATGAAGCACACGGGCCTATACATCATCACTTAAGGACCCATTACACATACGGAAACAATAGTTTGCTCACATTTTTTTGTAACAGGTCCATTCCTTAGAGGGACTGTCTAATATTTGGTGTGGACGTTCAGAGTGGATCCCTCCGCAGCCTTGGTACTGCGTGACCTCCACTGTAATATCAGGGACTGACTGAGGGAATGAAGATATAAGGGATTGATGATGGCCGCGGTATAAGATTCTGATGGAACACATGACAATATGGAGCACACAGTAATATGGAAGGACTGTTGGAGGAATAATAATAAAAGACTGGGAACATAGAGATATTGGAAGGATTAATGGAAAACATGATATGGGGACTGATGAAGGACATGTTATTTAGACATGTTATTCATCATCACTAAACAGCCTCTTACACATGTGGAAACACTAGTTTCAGTATATTCTAAGTAACGTGCCAGTCATCCATTAGGGGTCTGATAGGGCCACCTGATATTCAGCTAACTCCGAAAATGTAAAGTTGCTGCTTGTTCTCGGATGGACCTTGATCTTGGAGCCCCGCTCCTTCCTATAGGAAGGAGTTTTTGGGATGGGTAGTAGTATTTGAGAGGACCCCTTTGCCGCCTGCTTACTGTGTGAACAGCGGTTACTGCAGATGCGTAACAAACACCTGGTCACATACAGTATGCACAGAAACAAGCCAGTGACCTGCTCAATTCCCTACTTGAACCCTCTGGCACTTTCTCTTCATTTGATCCCTCAAGTGAAGATGAAGTATCAACACTCTTTTCATCCCCCTACTCCAATACCTCTCCTCTTGATCCTATACTTTCACAAGTCAGTAAAACTTTGTCTCCTGTGCTTATCCCAACCTTAACTAAAATCTGTAATCTCTCCCTCTCTACTGGTATCTTTCTTTCTCTGTTTAAGCATGCAGTGATTACTTCCATTCTGAAAAAACACAGTTCTGACCCAAACACTCTAACTACCGTCCCATCTCTCAGCTCCCATGTCTCTCCAAGCTACTTGAGAGACTTGTCTACACTCGCCTTACACACTTTAACTCCCACAACTTACTGGACCCATTTCAGTCAGGCTTTCGTGCCCAACACTCTACAGAGACGGCATTGACCAAAGTAGTGAATGATCTGGTCACTGCTAGATAGAAAGGCCATTACACACTTCTTATTCTTCTAAATCTCTCTGCTGCTTTTGACACTGTGGACCACTCTCTTCTCATACAAACACTACAATCCCTAGGTCTTCAGGACACAGCCCTTACTTGGTTCTCATCCTACCTATCTAATAGCTCTTTCAGTGTTCACTTCTCTGATTCTACCTCCTCTTCTCTACCTCTATCAGTTGGAGTACCGCAGGGCTCAGTCTTAGCTCCTCTGTTTTTCTCAAACTATATCTCATCTCTTGGTAAACTAATCAGCTCCTTCGGATTTCAGTATCATTTGTACGCTGAAGATACTCAAATCTACCTATCCTCCCCAGATTTATCACCATCTGTATTGGTTCATGTCACTGAATGCCATTTCATCTTGAATGTCATCTCGTCACCTCAAACTCTACATTTCCAAAACAGAATTATTTTCCCGCCAGTCAAAAATTTCTCGTTACCAACCTGATATCTCCATAACTGTTGACAATGCGACTATCCACCCTACCCCAAAAAGCTTGTTGCCTAGGTGTCATCCTTGACTCTGAACTGTCCTCTGTTCCACACATTCAATCTGTTTCTAAATCATGTTACATGCACCTAAAAAAGATATCCAAAATATGACCCTTATCTTACACAAGTCACTGCAAAAAGTCTAATCCATGCACTCATCATCTCACGCATAGATTATTGCAATAGTCTTCTTACTGGTCTTCCCAAACATAGGCTCTCACTACTACAAACCATTTTAAATGCAGCTGCGAGGCTAATCTTCCTCGCTAGACATTCTGCTGATCCGCTCTGTCAGTTCCTCCATTGGTTACCGTTATTCTACCATGTTAAATATAAAATACTTTTACTTACATACAAGGCTATTAACCAAACTGCACCCTCATACATCTCTTCACTCATCATAAAATATCTCCCTACTCGACCTCTCTGCTCTGCACAAGATCTGCGTCTCTCATCCACACGTATTACTTGTTCCCACTTAAAATTACAGGACTTTATCCAGGCTTAACCCCACTCTGTGGAATGCACTCCCACGCACAATAAGACTCACTTCTAGTCTCCAAACCTTTAAATGTTCCCTGAAAACTCACCTTTTCAGACAAGCCTATCAAATTCCAGACCCACCCACATAACCTTCAATGCTTCCCAATCTAATTATACCCTATCTGTACAGTCCACATAATATCACATATCTTGTCTTCCAACATTGCTGAGTGATCATATCATACAACCCATTAAGAACCTAGCAATCTGGTGGACCAATATGCAATAGATAGCATCTATCCTTTTGTATCAATGCCTATTTCCCTATAGATTGTAAGCTTGCGAGCAGGGCCTTCTTACCTCTATGACTGTCTGTTTTTGCCCAGTTTTGTTCTATAACTGTTGTTCTAATTGTAAAGTGCAAAGAAATATGCTGCGCTATATAAGAAACTGCTAATAAATAAATAATAATAAGCAACGGCAATGGTAAGTAATGCTGCTAGTGAAGTAGCAGGGTTACTGATTGCGTGGACAGTTGTTTTTTTTGAGCAGCTGTTCCAGCACCCGAGCAATGTTGATTTGCTCCAGTGATAAGTAACCCCTTCCGTTTGTTGGCTACTTAATCATCCAATCATGAATCGGCCCCTCAGAGAGTACAGCATTCAGCACAGGACAGGACGGACACTCAGCACATACAGTCCTGCGCATGAAATGGCCGCTGCAGGCGGAGGAGTGATGATGTGATTATGATGACAGGGCACTAGACACGCTCACTTTGGAGCAAGGTGTCTCTCTATAGAAACTTAGCTGCTTTAAAATGCTGTAATGAAGCCCCCAATGTACCACTACTGGTTGAGCTATCTGCAAATTCCAGGAACATGTTAGATGTGATTCTTACCATCTGGTCTTATGCTTTGGGTCTTTAATTATTTACATTCTGTAACTAGGTGACATCAAGCCTTTAAGCAATAAAGAATGTAAATATTCTACAATGACAATGACCTGTGTGAGAGACTGCAGCATTTGCTGGGCATCAAATTAATTGGCAGATATAAATATTCAGCATTTTCAGAACATCAAGGTTTCGTGTACTGTCCATTTTAAAAATCCAGTAGAGAAAGCGAAAATCAATAACATGAATTATTTTTCAATTTTATCCTGGGATTTTATAATGCATTATGCTATGCGGCATCTGTAGTCAGCTTATATATTGATTTTTTTTTTACTCTGGCCCTGTACTTACAGCAAATGCTACCAATGTATTTATAAGTGGCAGTTACAGCCAAATAAAGCCTGCTAAATGTCAGCTTTTGGTTAATGACAAATATGAAACCCTGAACAAAATTTGATATCGAGAAATCTGTTTCAAAGACTCATTACAACACCGAAAAAACTAAAGTTACCAGTAAATATGTTTAACAACCATGGACGAGGCATCGGCAGTGCAACCAGAGCATATGCCTGTGCCACAAGCTGGAGCTGGACCATTGGGCACTATACTGGTACCAGTTTATTTTCATGTTCAGCTGTGAGTCAGATTGTGGGGCTGATTCAGAGAGGGACACAGCCAAACGGGGGCGTGCCATGACCGTTTTTGGAGCGGCTGCGTGCCGGCCACCCTAGTTTGATGTGTCCGCAATCTAATTGTGGTGTGCAAGACTGCACACCATAATTCTAAACATAAGAGGTGTTACCATGCTGAGGCTTGTAGTGCCACACAGGGAAAAAGAAAACATGATGGTGCACACTTTGAACATTGGTAATCTCAACAATTATAATAAACTCAATTTAACATGGAGGGAAACTTAGGTTCTTAGCATTATTTTTGTTCAAAAAATATAGGCCCACCTACCAAGGTCAGGTGACCTCATTTGGTGGGTCCCTAATATTCCTAAGGTTGAAGTCCGGGACCTCGGGCCAGCACAACCCAACCGCCTCATGGCATAACACTAGGCAGAAGTAGCAGTTAAAGTGTTAGAAGGTACATTAATAAGAAGTAGCAGCTATGCACTAAAAGGGTTACATAGGTGAGAAGTAATACAGATGCAGCCACATTCATTGTCGCTGCGATTAATCACACTCGATACTTGTTTACCGTGATGCGTACGTATAATTGCACCCACAACCCATTAACTTTTCATTGTGCAATTGCGAGTGCAAATAGTCGCAGCCTGACGCACAGTCGCACCTGCGATGCATATGCATCGTAGGTAAGATGAACATGGCTGCAACTGTAATTAGGGTTTTATGTTAAACTGCAGAGTTTATTACACTTGTTCAGATTACCAATGTTCTTAGTGTTTAGAGTGTGCACCTGCATTTTCTCTTTTATATTATTACTGAATTACCCTACCGTCTGCTCCTTGTCTTCTAATACCTGCTCTGCTGTGTATCTGTGTATTGTCTTATTATTGGATTACTCTTCTGCTCTCTGCTTGTCTGGCCTCCCATAATTAAGATAATGAATAGGCCCATTAGGGCCTGATTCTGAGGTGAGAGTTAAGCACACAAAAAATGCTAGTAACTGTGCACATGAAAAAATAGTATTTTAATTACCTACCGGTAAATCCTTTTCTCATAGTCCGTAGAGGATGTTGGGGTTCCATTTAGTACCATGGGGTATAGACGGGTACTTTGGGAGCCACTGGTACTTTAAGAGTTTAACAGTGTGGACTGGCTCCTCCCTCTATGCCCCTCCTACCAGACTCAGTCTAGAAACTGTGCCCGAGGAGACGGACATACTTCGAGAGAAGGAAATACAGATAGTGGTGAGATTCACACCAGCCCACACCGAATCGAAAAATCCATGCTGACCAGCATGCAACATAGAGAAACCATGCTAACCAGCATGCACCATGAAGAAATCATGAAAAACCGCATGAAACATGAAGAAACCATGTCAACCAGCAGGCAACATGAAGAAATCATGCCAACCAGGATGAAACATGAAGAAATCATGCCAACCATCATGCAACATGAAGAAAACATTATCTAGCATGAAACAGGAAGCAACCATGCCAATCAGCATGTAACCTCACGAAACCATGCTAACCATGCATGAAAGAGGAACAGCAACAGCCGAACCAATAATTAACCAAGTAGCAACACAGGAAAACAAAGCACTTTGGCGGGCGCCCAGCATCCTCTACGAACTACGAGAAAAGGATTTACCGGTAGGTAATTAAAATCCTATTTTCTTTTACGTCCTAGAGCAGGCATGTCCAAACTGCGGCTTTCCAGCTGTTGTGAAACTGCTGTCAGAGAATGCTAAAGCTGTGTCAGGGCATGCTGGGATGTGTAGTTTCTCAACAGCTGGAGGGCCACAGTTTAGACATGACTGTCCTAGAGGATGCTGGGGTTCCATTTAGTACCATGGGGATGTACCAAAGCTCCCAGTACGGGAGGGAGAGTGCAGAGGATCCTGCAGAACGGAGTGACCAAACTTTAGGTCCTCAGATGCCAAAGTATCGAACTTGTAGCACTTCAGCAAACATGTTTGACCCCGACCAAGTAGCTGGTCGGCAAAGCTGTAAAGCCAAGAGACCCCAGGCAGCTGCCCAGGAACAAACCACTGTACGAGTAGAGTGGGCCTTAACAGATCCTGTACACAGCAGGGCCTGCCGTAGAATAAGCATGCTGGATAGTAAATCCGATCCAGCGAGCAAATGTCTGCTTAGAAGCAGGACACCCAACCGTGTTGAGATTATAAAGGACAAACAGAGCATCCGACTACCTGTGATGAGAAGTCCTCTTCACAGAAACTCTCAAAGCCCTCACAACATCCAAGGACAGTGAGGTAATTGAGGAGTCAGTAGCCACTGGCACCACAATAGGTTGGTGATATGAAAAACCGACACAACCTTTGGAAGAAATTGCTGACACATTCTAAATTCTGCTCCATCTTCATGGAAAAACAAGTAGGGGCTCTTGCATGACAATGCCCCAAATTTCGACACCCGTCGAGCAGATGCCAATGCCAACAGTGTGACCACCTTCCAAGTTAGAAACTTGACGTCCACCTACTGTAAAGACTCGAACCAATCCGACTGCAGGAACTGCAGCACCACGTTAAGATCCCAAGGTGCCGTAGGAGGCACAAAGGGTGGCTGGATGTGCAGAACCCCTATCGAGAAAGACTGAACCTCAGGGAGAGCAGCCAATTGTTTCTGGAACAAAATGGACAAGGCCGAAATCTGGAACTTTATGGAGCCCACAACCACAACTGCTTGCAGAAAGAGGAGAAACTGTCATAGTTGAAACTCCACCGTAGGATACACAACAAGACACGTACTTTTTCCAAGTGCGATGGTAATGTTTAGACATTACCCCCTTCCTAGCCTGTATCAGGGTAGGAATGACTTTGTTCAGAATGACCTTCCGAGCTAAGATCTGGCGTTCAACCTCCATGCTGTCAAATGTAGCCGTGGTAAGTCTTGATAAGCGAACGGCCCTTGTTGCAGAAGGTCCTCGCGAAGAGGAAGATGCCTCAGATCTTCCAGCAGTAACTCCAGAAGATCCGCGTACCAAGCACCTCTTGGCCAGTCCGGAGCATGGAGGATCGCCTGAACTCTTGTTCTTTTCATTAGCTTGAGAATCCATGGGATGAGTGGAAGTGGAGGGAACATATACACTGACTGGAACACCCACGGGGTTACCAGGGCATCCACTGCCACTGCTTGTGGGTCTCGTGACCTGGAACAGTACCTCCAAAGCTTCTTGTTGAGGCGATAGGACATCCTATCTATCTGAGGTACACCCCATCGGCTTGTTACCTCTGCGAAAACCTCCGGGTGGAGGCCCCATTCTCCTGGAAGGAGATCGTGTCTGCTGAGGAAGTCTGCTTCCCAGTTGTCCACTCCCGGAATGAAGATTGTTGACAGCGCCCGCGCATGCTTCTCTGCCCAGAGGAGGATTATTGTCACCTCTGAAATTGCAGCCTGCTCTTCGTTCCGCCCTGCATGTTTATGTAGGACACCGCTGTGACTTTGTCCGACTGAACCTGAACGGCTTGATCTCGCAGAAGATGTGCCGCTTGTAGAAGGTCGTTGTACACGGCCTTCAGATCCAGAATGTTTATTGGAAGGAGAGATACCTGAATGGACCGCTTTCCTTGGAAGTTTTCCCCCTGAGCGACTGCTTCCCAACCCCTAAGACTTGCATCTGTGGTTAGATGAATCCAATTCTGAATCCCGAACCTGCGGCCCTCGAGTAGGTGAGAAGTTTGCAGCCACCAGAGGAGTGAAATTCTGGCTTTTGGCAACAGGCGTATCCGCTGGTGCATGTGAAGATGAGATCCTGACCATAAGACCAGGAGATCCAGTGGGAAAGACCATGCAAGGAATCTTCCGTACTGTTGAGCCTCTTAATAGGCAACCATCTTCCCCAGAAGGCGTATGCACTGATGAACTGATACCCAGCTGGCATTAGGACATCTGGGACCATTGATTGGATCACCAACGCTTTCTTCACCGGTAGAAACACCCACTGCACTTCCGTGTTGAGAATCATCCCCAGGAAGGAACGCTTCCTTATCGGCTTCAAATGCGAAATTGGAAGCTTCAGGATCCACCCGAGATCCCGGGACAGTTGATTTGAGAGAGAAACACTCCGTAACAACATCTCCCTGGAGGATGTTAAGGTCGCCCAGATATGCAATTATGTCCACTCCTGGTTTTTGCAGCAGGATTCTAAAGGCTGCCATGGCCCTGATGAACACCCCCGGAGTTACGTAGAAGCCAAGTTCAGTGTTTGGAACTGGAAGTGACATAGTTGTAGTACAACCTTAGATAGGCCTAGAGAGGCGGCCAGATTGGAAAGTGAAGTACGCATCCCTGATATCCTGGGATACCAGGAATTCCTCTCGAGCAGAGATCACCACTCCCAGACTCCATCCTGAATTGAACACCCACCAGTAGGGAATCAAAAACTCCAGGTTTGAATAGTAACCCCTGTTACGTAAATGAGGTGGAACTGGAATAATGACATTAGTTTGACAAATGTTATGATAGCCTCCAGCAGTAGTGCACTTTCTGCCTGAGAAGCTAGTAAGCCTGATTTGAATAATCTGTGAGGCGGGAATACTAGAAATTCTAGTCTGCACCCCTGGGCAACCCAACTGTTTACAGGGGTCTAGGCAGTATATCGCCCAGATGTGTTACTGAATCTCTTTAGTCTCGCTCCCACCTGCCTGATCCCCAGGTAGTGAGGTCCACCGACAAACCGAAGGGTTTGAAAAATGTCAAATTTGAAATCCGTTCCTGGGAACCTGGCAGCGCAGGTTTTCTGGATTTCCCCAACGTCCTCTAAAGGAAGTGGAGGAATATGTGCAATCATGTTCGAAGGAATTGCAGTGTAGATGTAGGATATAATTTCCTGGTCTTTGCAGCTGCGGAAGGAAGACATACCGTCTTACCCGCAGTTGACATGGATAATCATGTATCCCGTGCATCCCAACAGGTCTTACCTGTGAAGGGCGGACCTGTCATACCTTACTCGGATTCTGTATCTGCAGTCCATTGGTGTAGCCACCGTCCCCTGTGTGTCGAAACTGCCAGAGCAGTGGTCCCTGCGTTATGCAGGTCAATCTCCTTCATGGCGTCTCTGGAGCCTGTAGAATACTGTATGTGACATACAGTAGAAACAAGTACAAGTCACTTCTACACATAGAATCTATATCATCAAGTAAGGAGCCTGACAGCGTTACAATAGCCCCAGAGATGTACACAAAAGTGGGTCTCTGAGTCACACCTGCAGCAGTGTACAGTATTAGAGATTAGTCTCAATAGGTGATCAGCCTTTATGGAGGTTGTACCAGGGACAGGTAAGACAACCACATTTGACAATTTAGACACTCTATAGGGATGTAGATAATAACTCTGGGTGTACTCAGGTTTTCCCAAATAAGGAGTTCAAAGCCCTACACAGTGGGAAGGCATTCATTATATACATATAATAATACTCCTCATCCCTAACAGCCTCAAACATATGTTGGACCGCTCATATATATGCATTATATGGGCAAGTGTACGCTTTCTAGGGTACGGAGATGGGGTGAGAGGCACAGCAGTGGGATTTGAAACCCCACTTTTTTCAAAACTGTGGCTTCTACCCAGTATGGGATATATTGGAAGCGATATATTCTTAAAGTACACCTTATGGAGGCCACCCCAGGGGAATCTGTCACCGAAGCCTGAGATGTGTACAGTTTTGAGCATGGCATAGACTCCCCAGGAGAAGATATACATTCTGCAGTACAGGACAAAGTCCCTTAAACATGGTAAAGTGGATTACACATACACAGGAAAATGTCAACACAGTTTCCCCCCCCCACAGAATATCTTCAGAGAGTCACAGATCACAAGAAGCCAACCAGAGCGCGCCCTTATAGGCTTTTATAAAGATAAAAACCCCGCTGACTAGCGTAACCTTAACAGGGTAGCTAGTACATAATGGGGGTCATTCCGAGTTGATCGTAGCTGTGCTAAATTTAGCACAGCTACGATCAGGGATACAGACATGCGCAGGGCTAGCCCGCCCTGCATATGTGTCCGGCCCCCCCACCGCACAAGTACAAAAGCATCGCACAGAGGCTGGCCGGGAGTTGGTCGTCGCTGCTCCTGGTAGCAATGGCTGCGTGTGACATCACGCAGCCCCTGCGGCCCGCCCCCGCACGGTCCAGCCACGCCTGCCTTGGCCGGACCGCACCCACAAAATGGCGGCTAAATGCCGCCGTTCCCCCCCCCCCCACGCCCAGCGACCGCCTCTGCCTGTCAATCAGGCAGAGGCGATCGTAGCGCTCTGACGGCCTTTGGGCATCTGGCATGCGCCGGCATGCGATCGGGTCAGAATAAGCCCCCAATATAACTCCCCCCTTGGTTATAACACCTTTTACCTAAGTGTAGTTATGTGGAGGACAGCGTTCCCTGTCAGCGTGTGTCTGCAGGGAGAAAATGGCGTTGGTTAGTGCTGGATCCGCCTGAGGAGAAGCTCCGCCCCCTGTATTGGTGCGTCTTCCTGCACTTAGAGATTATACTGGCCTGAGGTAATTTTTCAGCAAACAGTGGGTTAGACCTTGAAAGCTATGTTTGACCAGTGTAGGGTATCGCGCTGACCCAGGACGCCCCTCACAGCGCCGTACATAGTGTGCCGCTGAGTCTTCCAAAACGCAGCCTGTCAGAGCTGCGCTCCCACCCTTGTGCCACCATTCCCGCCGGGGACCCGCTTACTGGGACTCCGGCGTCAGATTCGCCACTCTTCTTTCTTCTGGCTCTGTTAGGGGGTGGCGGCATGCTGCGGGAGTGAGCGGTCGCCTCAGGCGGCTAACAATCATCACCCTCAGGAGCTCAGTGTCCTGTCAGCGGAGATAGGGGCCATTAACCTCAAGGGTTGGATCCTACTCCCCCATCTAAGTCCCACGAAGCAGGGAGGCTGTTGCCAGCAGCCTGCCTGTAAAATAACAAACTCTAGAAAACAATAAAACTAAGAAAACTCCTAGGAGCTCCCCTAGCTGTGACCGGCTCCTCCGGGCACATTTTATAAACTGAGTCTGGTAGGAGGGGCATAGAGGGAGGAGCCAGTCAACACTGTTAAACTCTTAAAGTGCCAGTGGCTCCCAAAGGACCCGTCTATACCCCATGGTACTAAATGGAACCCCAGAATCCTCTAAGACGTAAGAGAAACACATGTTACAATGCAAGGGGTGCAAATGTATTTATTTATTTATTTGCATGTAGGTAAATAAATACTGTCTGCTTTCCATGTGGCTCACAAATGCCGGACAGCTTTATTTGTAAACTGCAATTTAGATTTGAGTTTGGACACGCCCCTCTCACAAAGTTACTTGCTCTTTTTTGCTTTACTCCCACTTTAAAATCAGAATGAGGTATATTGTGTTAATATTGATAACAGTAACACATACTTGCCTACTCTCCCAGAAAGTGCAGGTAACTCACAATTTTTTGGGAAGTTCCATGCACCTCCAGAAGAGTGGGTGGATCCCCCGTATCCTGCCCACGTCCTAGTGAAGTGGACAGGATGGGGAGATAATACCAGGAATTGAGGATCCATATGGAGTGGGCAAGGCTAAAATGCTCATGATTCTCGTCAATTTAACCCCACCCTTTTCCCACCGACTCACAATTTAGGAAGGAGCGGGGCCTGCTTACGGGAAGAGCCCTGTCCCGCCCCATAATGGTTAGCTGCATCTCCTCTCTGGGCTTTTCCTAATGAAGTGGGCAGGAATTAATGTTTCCCTGTAGCATCATGCTGTAGTGCCGGCAGTGCCAGGCTTAAGCTCGGTCCCCGAGCATAAGACCTGTCTCCTGATATTGCTGTATTTAAGCTCCACCTCCCGGTGATGACAGCCAGGACAGTAAGAGAGAGGCAGGCTGCACAGTTAATGCGGTAATATAGATGGGTTGTGGCAATGCGGCAGGTACGATTGAATCTTTGGGGAGTCAGTAAATACACTGCGGCCACAGGACGGAAGTGGCTCTCCGACATTTGTGGATGCATGGCCTTAGCCATGATGGCACAGTATATAAAGAGAAAAGCCCCTATGTCAACAAGGAGTCCCTAGCCACAAGCCCATGGGTGCAGTCAGGAGGGGTAGTCACACCATTGTAATAAGGAGGGGATGCCCCTATGATGTAGAAAGGGCCCCCCTGTAAGAAGCCCAAACTAATCCCAGAACACACAGGGAGAGAGGGGCAAGTGGCAGAGGCAGTAGGTGCAGTGTGAGTACTGATGTGTATTGGGCAGAGAAAGCAACCACATGTCTGCAGTAACATGAGTACCCTGCAGCAGAAAGCAACCACATGTCTGCAGTAACATGAGTACCCTGCAGCACATTAGTGAACCCGGGCAGAGCACAAGAGGGAGAGTTCTGCCAGTCAAAAAGGGGCACAATGTGAAAGGACAGTAGTATCCAGAGACCAGTGGCAGTGGGACCCACACCTTCAGAGGAATCCCAGAAGAATGATGACAGGTGTATGACGTGTTAGAGAACAGGATGGGTGAGTGGTTACAAGGTCACATGGAATAATTGGGACACCTCCCCCCCAACACACACACACACACACACACACACACACACACACACACACACACACACACACACACACACACATTAATATGGAGTCCTCGTATTGATTGAAGATGTGGTACAATAACCTCTTGTGAAGTCCATTGTGTGCCTTATTGTGGTAGAGATTGCAACTTGTGATGCTGTGGCACTACTGGACCCAGAACGACCTAATATGTATTGCTGCATTTTTTCCAACATGTACCACTGTAACAAAATAGGAAGCATTGTGAAGTTAATATTAACCTACATAACAAAAATGCTTTGTGCAGGTGTGTTTTCTTTACTACAGTCTGTATCCTTTAAATTGAGGGCCAAAACTAGTTGTGTGCCAGTGGTGCCTTGCACGCTGTGGGCGCACCATTTGGCACCACCACCAGCATGGCCACTGCCTCCAGCCTCCTGTCGCTGCAGCACTGCCCTGCAGGGGGGTTCTGATCTGTTTTTATGTAAAGAAGCCGGAGCAGCGGGCCGCTATTTAAGCCCTGCCCCTCCAGAATTTGTCTCCACCCCCTTCAAAGACCCACGCAACACGGGATGTGCTCTTGTGCTGTGTGCACTCGGGTTGTTGTGCTGCTGTAACATCCGACTGCTGCTGTAACATCCTCCACTGGCTGCTGCATCCTATAACTACAGCCCATTGCCTGGTCCTCTTCCTGGGAGCACTTGTAAGTGATATTATTCCAAAAATACTTATATTTGCTGTAATGTGTAAACAGGGGCTCTGCTTCTGTAATGTGTAAAAAGGGGGACTCTGCTGCCATAATGTGTAAAAAGGGGATTCTGCTGCCATAATGTGTAAAAAGGGGATTCTGCTGCCGTAATGTGTAAAAAGGGGATTCTGCTGCCATAATGTGTAAAAAGGGGATTCTGCTGCTGTAATGTGTAAAAAGGGGCACTCTGCTGCTGTAATGTGTAAAAGGGAGCACTGCCTGCCGTAATGTGGAAAATGGGGCTCTACCTGGCGTAATGTGTGACAGCCTCTACCCAGGGGCACTGGAATGTTTTTAGGTTGGGGGTGGGGGCGTAGAATACAATTACTTTGTTGCCCCCACGGGGCGGCCTCCTCTACCTTTTTAGCCCCCACCACTGTGCAGATGAGCGCTCACCTGCAGATCCACGTGGGCAGCACCTCCTTTAAAAACAGCCTGCTACAGCAGGTTGCTGTATCCTCCTATCTACGTTGTGTCCTAGCCGCCGCCGGCTGTCTCCCCTTCACAGTTGCATTACTGGGAGGAGGCATGGCCAGGCTGGGACATCACGGGACCTTAGCCACGCCTCCTCCCAGTAATGCAACTGTGAAGGAGGGACAGCCGGCGGCGGTTAGGACAGCCTGCGGTAGCAGGCTGATTTTAAAGGAGATGCCTCCGGCAGGGATCCGGAGGTAAGCGCTCCCCTGCGCCTTTGTCATATTTAGAGGGGGGTGGGCAGCTGCCCGCTTGCCCCCCCCCCCCCATTCCGATGCCCCTGGCTCTAGCTGGTGTAATGTGTGTACGTGGCGCTACTGTGTGGTGTAAGTTCAATGATGGAGACTACTGTGCAGCCTAATATGAATTGGTATTATGTTGTGGCCACGTCCCTTACCCATGAAGCCACTCCCCTATATTTTTGCCACGTGCTGTCGGCGCGCAGTGGCACTATTTTAAATATGGCGGGGGTGCCGATGCTGTTTCTTGCACACAGCACTAAAATGTCTAGTTATGGCACTGCTTCAAACAATTTCATGTATTTATGAGATGGTCTGGTGCCCATTTGATCTGCACTGCACACCCAATACCAGGAGTATTACTATCAGGTGCAGGTGCTACTACTATGTAATGTAAGAGGAATGGCTGGGGAAAAGTGATGGTGGGGCAGGTTAGTAAATGGAGATAGCGGATCACAATGAATCATGACACTGAATGAGGATAGTCAGGTGATGGCTGATGCAGATAGAGAATTAAGGGGCAACGTCAATTAAAAAAATGTATTTGATCATGTAACAAAATAAATATATTTAATTTCTTTATATTGATGGCACACTTACATTCTGCTGTCCTGTAGCATCAACAGGGATAAAAGGCTGGGGATGCGTTTCAGTAGGTGACTAGACCTAGACCAGAGACGTAAGTTCATCCCAGTCGCCTGGAGGCAAGTTGGAGTTTGGTGCCCCCCCCTTCTTAAAAAAAGGGAAAACAAACATGGTGTGTGTATATATAATTTATATATATGTATATAATATTGTATAATGAAGATCACAAATTGGCACTCCCTTTACTTAGCGATATATTGCTCCGTGCTTTCCGAGCGTTTACAATGGGCTACACCTGCCCCTTTTATTTCTATTTTTAACATTGACAGCAAATAAGGCCTGCTCAGATAATAATGACAGTCAAAACCGATGCACTGTACGTGCTGCTTTTTTAGACTGCAATCCGATGTTGATAATCATCGATACCCACTGGTTTGAAAACACACTAAACCCATCTTAAATACAATAAACTAGATGTACTTAAATATTGCATTTTGTGAAAATTACAAAGACAGAGCAGTGGTGCTAAATGAGGATAAGCTATAAAATGCAGGTCAGGCTTTACTCACAGTGAGATCATAGTGCTCACTGAACTGTATGTGCTGTACGATAGAAATAAATTATTTTCCAGTCTACTAATTACTGTAGGCACAATATTTTCCACTTGTTGGCTCTCAGTTCAGAGAACGGGAATATCACAGCCAAGACTTATGTCCCATATATGACCAATAAGAAGGTTGTGTTGTCTGCATGCAGCTATTTCTCAGACACTGACTTGGCATACTCACTCCTCAGTCTCTAAATGAGAAACCATAGAGTCGACTTCACCACAAACTACACTGCTAAAAAAAATAAAGGGAACACTTAAACAACACAATGTAACTCCAAGTCAATCACACTTCTGTGAAATCAAACTGTCCACTTAGGAAGCAACACTGATTGATAATCAATTTCACATGCTGTTGTGCAAATGGAATAGACAACAGGTGGAAATTATAGGCAATTAGCAAGACAACCCCAATAAAGGAGTTGTTCTGCAGGTGGTGACCACAGACCACTTCTCAGCTCCTATGCTTTCTGGCTGATGTTTTGGTCCCTTTTGAAAGCTGGCGGTGCTTTCACTCTAGTGGTAGCATGAGACGGAGTCTACAACCCACACAAGTGGCTCAGGTAGTGCAGCTCATCCAGGATGGCACATCAATGCGAGCTGTGGCAAGAAGGTTTGCTGTGTCTGTCAGCGCAGTGTTCAGAGCATGGAGGCGCTACCAGGAGACAGGCCAGTACATCAGGAGACTTGGAGGAGGCCGTAGGAGGGCAACAACCCAGCAGCAGGACCGCTACCTCCGCCTTTGTGCAAGGAGGAACAGGAGGAGCACTGCCAGAGCCCTGCAAAATGACCTCCAGTAAGCCACAAATGTGCATGTGTCTACTCAAACGATCAGAAACAGACTCCATGATGGTGGTATGAGGGCCAGACGTCCACAGGTGGGGGTTATGCTTACAGCCCAACACCATGCAGGACGTTTGGCATTTGCCAGAGAACACCAAGATTGGCTAATTCGCCACTGGAGCTCTGTGCTCTTCACAGATGAAAGCAGGTTCTCACTGAGCACATGTGACAGACGAGACAGAGTCTGGAGATGCCACGTTCTGCTGCCTGCAACATCCTCCAGCATGACCGGTTTAGCAGTGGTCAGTAATGGTGTAGGTTGGCATTTCTTTGGGGGACCGCACAGCCCTCCATGTGCTAGCCAGAGGTAGCCTGACTGCCATTAGGTACCGAGATGAGATCCTCAGACCCCTTGTGAGACCATATGCTGGTGCGGTTGGCCCTGGGTTCCTCTTAATGCAAGACAATGCTAGACCTCATGTGGCTGGAGTGTGTCAGCAGTTCCTGCAAGACGAAGGCATTGATGCTATGGACTGGCCCGCCCGTTCCCGAGACCTGAATCCAATTGAGCACATCTGGGACATCATGTCTCGCTCCATCCACCAACGCCACGTTGCACCACAGACTGTCCAGGAGTTGGCGGATGCTTTAGTCCAGGTCTGGGAGGAGATCCCTCAGGAGTTTTCCCACTTTAATTTTGAGTGTGACTCCAAATCCAGACCGCCATGGGTTAATAAATTTGATTTCCATTGATAATTTTTGTGTGATTTTGTTGTCAGCACATTCAACTATGTAAAGAACAAAGTATTTAATAAGAATATTTAATTCATTCAGATCTAGGATGTGTTATTTTAGTGTTCCCTTTATTTTTTTGAGCAGTGTATATTGGGGGTCATTCCAAGTTGTTCGCTCGTTGCCGATTTTCGCAATGGAGCGATTAAGGCAAAAATGCGCATGCGCATGGTACGCAGCGCACATGCGCTAAGTATTTTAGCACAAAACTTAGTAGATTTACTCACGTCCGAACAAAGAATTTCCATCGTTGAAGTGATCGGAGTGTGATTGACAGGAAGTGGGTGTTTCTGATCGGAAACTGACCGTTTTCTGGGAGTGTGCGGAAAAACGCAGGCGTGCCAGGATAAAACGCGGGAGTGTCTGGAGAAATGGGGGAGTGGCTGGCCGAACGCAGGGCGTGTTTGTGACATCAAACCAGGAACGAAACGGGCTGATCTGATCGCAGTGTAGGAGTAAGTCTCGAGCTACTCAGAAACTGCTAAGAATTATTTAATCGCAATTCTGTTAATCTTTCGTTCGCAATTCTGCTAAGCTAAGATACACTCCCAGAGGGCGGCGGCCTAGCGTGTGCAATGCTGCTAAAAGCAGCTAGCGAGCGAACAATTCGGAATGAGGGCCATTATACTTATAGGGGGTCATTCCGAGTTGTTCGCTCGGTAAAAATCTTCGCATCGCAGCGATTTTCCGCTTAATGCGCATGCGCAATGTCCGCACTGCGACTGCGCCAAGTAAATTTGCTATGCACTTAGGAATTTTACTCACGGCTTTTTCTTCGTTCTGGCGATCGTAATGTGATTGACAGGAAATGGGTGTTACTGGGCGGAAACAGGCCGTTTTATGGGCGTGTGGGAAAAAACGCTACCGTTTCCGGAAAAAACGCAGGAGTGGCTGGAGAAACGGGGGAGTGTCTGGGCGAACGCTGGGTGTGTTTGTGACGTCAAACCAGGAACGACAAGCACTGAAATGATCGCAGATGCCGAGTAAGTCTGAAGCTACTCAGAAACTGCTACGAGGTGTGTAATCGCAATATTGCGAATACATCGTTCGCAATTTTAAGATGCTAAGATTCACTCCCAGTAGGCGGCGGCTTAGCATGAGCAAATCTGCTAAAATCCGCTTGCGAGCGAACAACTTGGAATGACCCCCATTATGTAAACATAGTGCCTGATTCAGAATTGTAAGCAAACCTAATTTTTATGGCAGTTGAGCAATTATTGTCCGATTATGAATGCGTCTGAGTCGCACTGGGCATGTGCTGCAATGGTCTTGCAATGGCAGGCGCGAAGAGGATTTATTAGCAAAGTGATTGACACTCGGGAACCACTTGGAGGCGGTAACAGGGAAAGACGGCAAAACGCAGGCATGTTTTAGGGGCGTGTCTCAGACTACAATTGTGATCTCATACACAGCTGCAATGGGGCCGGTGCCTTACTTCCTGCAGAAATGATCCTAGGACACTTAACTGACCTAGAAGCGACATCATTGTACGCAGCCACTGGGATTCGCTCAGCCGTCAGTGAGTGTCTTCATACAAATAAGGGTGAATGTATTCATATTTTCGCACATTGGCTGCGTACAGATTTGCAGCTGCAAATGCATTAGCATACCTCTCTATGGGCCTAATTCAGACCTGGTCACAGCAGCAAAATGTTTCTCTAATGGGCAAAATCATGTGCACTGCAGGTGGGGCAGATATAACATGTGCACCCAAATCTAACTCTCAGTCAGTGCACATGGTTTTGCCCTTTAGAGAAAAATGTTGCTGCTGCGATCAGGTCTGAATTAGACCCTATATCCAGAGCCGGCCTTAGGCATAGGTAAACCAGGCAAATGCCTAGGGCATTTGGTATGCTTAGGGGCACCAGCAGCTTCTGCTGATTAAAATGATATGCGGCATGCCTATATTCAGTGTGTCACTGCGGCTGTATCTGCATACGAAATGCTACGTTGCAGTGTATTCCTGGAAATCACTGTAATGTAGCATTTTGTATGCAGATACAGCCACAGTCGCACACAGAATATATGCATGCTGCATATCATTTTAATCAGCAGAAGCTGCTTGTGCATCCTAGCCACATAGCAATGCAAATAATATGATGCATTTTCATAAACAAAAGGCACCCGACGTTAGCAGAGCTGACAGCTGACTCATGCCAGGCATCTCCTGCAGAACTAGTGGCGGTGCTAGGGGGCACCAGCCAAAATCTTGCCTAGGGCATTATATTGGTTAGGGCCGACTCTGCCTATATCAGGCCCATAGTTCTGTGACTTCAATACAATTCTATAATCCCTATTCCTAGGAGTATATATACAATTATAGGGGAAGTGGATTCGGTAGCACAGATTTAGCTTATCTACGTATTTTTAATGCTAAACTTTAAAACATACTTGTCTACTTTTGTAAAAGGGAGATTGTGCAAGTAGCTTTGCTGCACCCACTGGGCATGTGCACCATGTGCAGGGACAGTTTTAGAGACGAGGGGGACCGTGTGTAGTCTCCATGTGGGAATCCCCACCCTTCTCCCACCTACACATTTGCAAAGTAGACTCAGGCACTGTGGGGGTCATTCTGACCCGATCGCTCGCTGCAGTTTGTCGCAGCACAGCGATCGGGTCGGAACTGTGCATGCGCCGGGGCCGCAGTGCGCCGGCGCATGTCAGCTTTGGTTACCTAGCGTTCGCCTCTGAGACAGAGGCGGTCGCTAGGCGGGAGGGGGCTAAACGGCGGCATTAAGCCGCCGTTTAGGGGGAGCGGTCCGTCCAACGCAGGCATGGCTGGACCGTTGGGGGGGCGGGCCTCAGCGGCTGCGTGACTTGTCACGCAGCCGATGTGGCCAGCGGGAGCGACGAGCAACTCCCGGCCAGCCGCAGGAGCTGCGCTGGCCGGGAGTTACTCCTCAAATACAATGCTTTTGTATTTGTGCGGGGGGCCGGCACTGACATACGGGGCAGACTAGCCCTGTGCTGGGCATCCCCCCGCATGTCTGAGTTAACGATCGTAGCTGTGCTAAATTTAGCACAGCTACGATCAACTCGGAATGACCCCCTGTGTTAGAGTTCACAAATGTTCCCAATGCTTTCTCTGCTGCACATGTGCAAATGCCTGGGAAAATGGGCAGTGATTTCTGCAGAATCATCGCCAGACTCCAGAAAGGTAAGGATAATGGGTATCCGTTCACATGGTCGACCATGTTATGGTCGACAGTCATTAGGTCGACCACTATTGGTTGACATTGACATGGTCGACATGGACACATTGTCGACACATGAAAATGGTCGACACATGAAAAGGTCGACACATGAAAAGGTCGACATGGGTTTTTTAACTTTTTTTTCTTTTGGGGAACTTTTCCATACTTTACAATCCACGTGGACTACGATTGGAACGGTAATCTGTGCCGAGCGAAGCGGTAGCGGAGCGAAGGCACCAAGCCCGAAGCATGGCGAACAAAGCGAGCCATGCGAGGGGACGCGGTGCACTAATTGGGGTTCCCAGTCACTTTACGCAAAAAACGACACAAAATAATAATAATAAAAAAAACTCATGTCGACCTTTTCATGTGTCGACCTTTCATGTGTCGACCACGTGTCCATGTCGACCATGTCAATGTCGACCAATAGTGGTCGACCTAATGACTGTCTACCATTACATGGTCGACCATTCATACCGGAACCGGATAATGTATGGGTACAGAGTGTGTGGTGTGGGCTTTCCAGGACCCAGGGGCCCATGTGCACCACAGACCCTGCACGGCTGTACCCATAACCCAGTGCGCTGTTAGGAAAAAGCTGTTTGGGATCATGGAATTGGGAATAAAGGAGCACTTGGGGAGTGGATGTAAAAAATGCCACCAATTTCAGGAAAAACTAGTGGACGCTGATGACACTGGGGCTAATCCTATAACATGCACAATGAAACAAGAAATTTTGCTATTCAAAGTGGAATGTACATCCAAAATTAGGTATTTTGAGTTATTAACAGTCAGCATCATGAAGAAGTCTCATCTGAAGTTTTGTATTAGGAGTTTTTCTTACCTACCATATTGATCTTAATTAACATAATTTTTTAATGAACCTACATATATTTGTCCCAAGTTTCTGACCTATATGATTTAAAGCCCAAAGAAAATTTCTGTTTGTGCAAAACAGACTTGGTTCGATTTTGCGTTTTAGTAAAAGCCAGATAAGAGTTCCTGGGGATATGGATGGAGAGAGAGGGCAGGCCCCATCCATAAGGCCCATTTTGGGTTTTCAGGTCTTCAATTAGTAATTGCACTTGTAAGAGGCTAATATACTGTAGGTATCTCTGTACTTTTCTTCAAGGTCTCACTACCTGGGGAAACAAGCAGCAGGCCAGTTAAGAGACACTGTGATGTTCTGACTGTGAGTACTGTGCATATGCTTATGTTTGTGGTAAGGGCAGTAGGTCCTACTACTCCGAGAGAGGGAACCTGCTTGTTTAGTTAGAGCCCAGATGGGCTAGGATTTATTTTTATGTTTTCTGTACTGCACAATAAAACTAGCTACGGCTAGATTGCAGAAAAATCCTGGACTGCTGTGCTGTTTCCTTGCTGCTGTGTGTTTGGGAGTGCACATCTACCCCATGAGAGGGAACCCCTGCCTTGATCTCCTCACAGCATGCTATACACTGCTATTAATTAATAATGATGTTTTAACCTCACTTAACCATAAATAATACAGGATCACTAGTCACCAAAGGAAGAGTTTGTCTGTTCTCCTACTCGCACACCTCTCTCTACAGCCATATTCAAGTTGCGACATGAAATGTTCTGCTGCATAGCCAGTAATTGTACCTATAAGCAATGCACACCATTTTCTCACAGAAAATGGCAGTGTCTGTAGGAGTGCAAACAGATTTTCTTAAAAAGAAGGAGCTGGCATGCCTCATGTGTGCAGTTATAAACACACACGTAAATAGAGCATTTTAATTTGTGGAGCAAGATTATTTTACAGTTATTGAAGGGGTAAAGAAGACATTTAAGGGGGGAATTTATTTTTAATTATAGGATAAAAATAAATCTTCTACATGCGGTAACGGTTGGTGGAAGCCAGGCGTCATCCTGTACCATCACTGGGACAGCTTTTGCACAATGTGTGGGAATACACATTCTAGGTACACTTTGGCACTTTGATCTATATATGAAGAATACACAAGTAACAAGTGTAATAAAGAAAATTTCAATTGTTAGGAGGGGTCATAGGTCTAGGGCTCTGTGCCTAGACGGAGGTGAACTGATGTCATAGCACGACCTCTGATACAAGCATGCTACTGCACATGCGCTGCCTTCACACGTGTCTTCTCTCTCTGGCCTCCATTGTGACAGGAGCTGCCCATGAGCGACTCACTGCACCAAAGACTAGATCCCTGGAGATACTACACATACAACACTGTGCAGGGCCGGACTGCCCATCTGGCATATTCTGGCAAATGCCAGAAGGGCCGGTGGTCTGATGTGCCGGTCTGGACACACAGAGAGATGGGCAGCCTAGCACATGCAGACAGGGGATGGCTGAGTAGCTCTGCCTCCTGGCACTCTACATGGTGGCATGCCCTCTATTCGCGACGGCGTGCACACTCAAATCAATTCCAGGACTTTAATACAGCCACAGTCCTTCTCTGCCACTGTGTTAACACCACTCACAGTAGAAGAGCCACTTCCAACACTGAATGTACATACAGGTGTGTAATATCCTAAAATGCCCACCATCTGCATTAACCCCATAAACTACTAGCTAGATCTACTTACATCAGTATATGTACTGTATATGCCTGCCTTAACCCAGGGTTACTTTGCATACTGTTATCTGACAGGTAATAAACTAATAATTCTGATAAAGTATTCTGCTGTTTGGACTTACCTCCATCACACACCGCTGACACCTACAGTATCAAGACCATAGAATTGGCCATTATCAATCTCCCCTTAATCTACTGATTTCAGACATCTGTTGTTCAAAAGCAATATTTTAAAAGGGAAAAAAGAAAAGGTGAAAGATATTAAGGGAAGGCACTAAAGTAGTTCTAGCACTTTATGCCCTGGGAAGACCAGAAACGGAGCGAAATGGAGAAAAAGATAGTGCAGGGTGAAAATAGATATAATATATATATATATATACTGTATAAATGCGAAGGCACTCACTCACTCACTGACTCATCACTAATTCTCTTACTTCCCGATATGTTAGGAAGATGAAATTTAACAAAGGTATTCTTCAGGTGGGAAATAGGAAAACTACGTAATTAGAATTACTAATGGGATGAAAAGGGGGTTGACATAATCACTTATACTCCATGGCCCTCATTCCGAGTTGTTCGCTCGCTAGCTGCTTTTAGCAGCATTGCACACGCTAAGCTGCCGCCCTCTGGGAGTGTATCTTAGCATAGCAGAATTGCGAACAAAAGATTCGCAAAATTGCGAATAGAAATTTCTTAGCAGTTTCCGAGTAGCTCGACACTTACTCTGCCACTGCGATCAGTTCAGTCAGTTTCGTTCCTGGTTTGACGTCACAAACACACCCAGCATTCGCCCAGGCACTCCCCCGTTTCTCCAGCCACTCCCGCGTTTTTCCCAGAAACGGCAGCGTTTTTTCACACACACCCATAAAACGGCCAGTTTCCGCCCAGAAACACCCACTTCCTGTCAATCACACTCTGATCACCAGAACGAAGAAAATTCCTCGTAATGCCGTGAGTAAAATACCTAACTTTTGAGTAAAATAACTAAGCGCATGCGCTCTGCGAACATTGCGCATGCGCAGTAAGCGACTAATCGCAATATAGCGAAATTCGGCAACAAGCGAACAACTCGGAATGAGGGCCCATGTTAATTGTGAGGGTTTACTTAAATTATTTAAATTTTCAGTATTCTTATTGCTAGGAGTGTGCATCTGCATTTCTCTTCCTCCAACATTGTATTAGAAGCCTCAGCATGATAGCACCTATTAATATGCAGTCCAGCTCCCCCTTTTTTTCCTCTATATGTGTGTATATATTGTACACTTGAAGGTGAGGCTCCTTCATGCTGGTCTTGGCACCCCTCCCATTCACCCTCAGGTGTTTTAATTAGCAGAGGTCCTACATTTCAGATCACACATTGATAAGGGCTCTATTTGAAGGTAAGACCTAGATAAATTTATATAATGTGATAGCACTAGAGATGTTAGGGACACATGTGAAATGAAGTCACCTGGTCATGGCGCACGGGCCCACATATTTGCGCAAATGTGTGCTAAGAACGTCACTTATAAGGCGCCCATCATTTTATTGTGATCACTTACACTTTAAGGTAGCTTAGCACAACAAATAAAGACACGGACACCAATAGCTAGATTTAAAAGGTCAGACGGTATTTATTGATGACTGACCGGAACTTTAAACTAGATTTTATGTTGGAGGGATGGCAAAGATAAAGGCGCTACCAAACGCCAGCTCCGGTCATCTGATTATATCACCGAAACTGAGGAGGAGACTACCACAACAACCACCTCCTACATGCCTAACCCGCATTGTGCAGGATCCACCACTCTTTCTTCTGGCAAATATGGATGCTCCCCTAGGGGAACGTCCGATTGTCCAACCGCAGGGTAAGGACACACTCGCCGTCCATTCTGAAAGAAGGTGCCCCACAATGACCACTTAGGCCTATATGACCGCTGGCTGGTAACGACTTTCCCGCCTATCTGGCTTTTAATAGCCGACAAAAGAGAAAACCAGAACAGAAAATTTACATCAGAGAAAAACATGAGGGAGGGCGGGAGGGGCTGTCCAAATGGCAAGAGGAAGTATGAAGCACATGACCCAAGCTTTTATATGCACTGAAGCCTACACCCACAAATCCGGATGGACAAGGAAAAACAACCTATAGAAAATTCCCAAGGTCCCTTGGAAAAACTACCTAGCAACTGCTTTGTCATAAACAACCAATCACAAAAAATGGGGCTCTTATATGGTCTCGTGCTTATTCATCCCTTATCTAATGTTAATTGTGAGGGGTTATTTAAATTATTTATACTATCAGTGTTCTCAATGCTAGTAGTGTGCATCAGCATTTCTCTTCCTCCAACATTAATTCAAATGTACCAAAAGGTCACCTATTTTGTGTCCAAATTACCTGGGTCGATATACTGTATGTATCTGCAAATCTTTTGGTCTCTGGACATATACTTCACTTAATAATACCTCTGTGAACATTAATGCGCCCTTGTAAAGCTGCACATATGTGTTTTTTTCTAGATATCCCAAAAAGAGAGCGGACAGGTGCAGTCTGAGTACAGTTTATTAGGGACATATTCATGTAACTGTGAGACAAGTATTCTCTAGTAGTACTGTAGTTACACCTGTCGTATCGCTAGCGGGAGCTAGAGGACTTTTATTCTGTATTTTATATGGAACATGCGACGTTCACATTGATGACACTACACAGACACTACTCTCTTCTGTACATAACACTTTATGTCATTATTATTATTATTATTTTGCGTACAAATAGGATAATGTGACTTTCACATTTACTATGAGCACTGCCACTCTTTCTCTATACTAACCAGTGCCGAAACTAGCCATTTTAGCGCTGTGTGCAAGAAACCGCATCTGCGCCCCCCCCTATTTAAAATAGGGCCAGTGCATGCCCTAAGCGTGCCTCAAAAATATGGGGCATGTCTGCATGGGGAATGGGCATGGCCACAAAATAATACCAATTCATATTACACTGCACAGTAGTCTCCATCATTCAAATTACGCTGCACAGCAGCGCCACTACACCGTTTTACACATTACGCCAGGTGGAATTCGCTTTTTACACATTACAGCAGGCAGAGTCCCCTTTTTACAGATTACAGCAGCCAGAGTCCCCTTTTTACACATTACAGCAGGTAGAGTCACCTTTTTAAACATTACGGCAGACAGGGTCCCCTTTTACACATTACGCAGGTGGAGCACCTTACACCCTACTCTTAGGGTGTAGTGTAGTGTACTGTAGGATAGTGTAGAGTAATGAAGTGTAGTGTAGTATAGTGTAGATTAGTGTAGTGTGTAGGCACGTTCTCCCTTCCCTCCAGGTGATACCTGTTATAATTACCCCCTAAACAGCCCCATTTACCCTGATTGAGGAGAGGAGGGGGTTAAACAGAAAGAGACCTTCATTTATTCATTATATGCAGCTTATACTGCTGTCCTAGGCTGTGAGACATTGGTGTCAGTGTGAGGAAAGCCAGCGCTGAGGTGACCTGTTGAAAGAAGGAGCCGCGCTGCGAGTTACTGCAGCGCTGACAGGCTCCAGCAACTTGCATCTCACCAGTGTTTACCTGCTCCTGATGAGGCGGATCCAGCGGGGAAGCGGCAGCGAAGGTCCGTGATGACAGGCGCAGCCCACCCTTAGAGGCGGTCCCCGGGCGATACTTGGAGTGCAATGACTGGCCTCCCCCTGTGCCTGTTAGGTGCGGAGGTGGAGACTAGGAACTTGTCAGTTGGGGGGGAATATGTGGCCACTTGGGGAGTCGGTGTATGTAGAAGGTGCGCCCACAGGGCAAATGCGCTGTGGGCAATGCACCTTCTGCACACACCTAGTTACGGCACTGATACTAACTCTATGGTATCATGGAGCAGAAGTATTTTATTGTATTAATCTATCAAACAATAGAGATATATTAACCATTCTTTACTAAAGTTTTAAATTTGTATCAGATTATGTAACGCTGCATTATATTCATTACAGTTTCTTACACGCTGCATTATATTAAGTAATAACAATTTCTTACAAGTAACAGAAACTACACTCTTCATGTTGTTACTACAGATTAGCAGAATTGCAGAAATCTCTGCTTAATATAAATTTATTGTGATTTGCACCTTAATTATAACTATTTTCTGAGAAGGCAGAAGCTGTTCTGTATCCACAATACTTATTACTGCTTTTCCAGGGTATCTTATATTTAGGCCTCAGGGGCATATTCCATTGGCCGTAAGACTTTTGCTGCAAAACCTAATGACTATCTTGCTCAATTTCAGGTAAATTAATATTGGAAAAAATTCCATGTCCAAAAGAAAAAATATTTTGTGATTTTAAACACATTTACATTTTTTTATTTCTCCATTTTTTAATAACATTTAAAAATGAAAGAAAACATTTTTTTATAAAGCAAATAAATGCTCTAGTTATTTATAGAGGTACATGAAAATGCTGATTTTTATACTCATTTTATCCCACTTAAAAAAAAGAAAAACCACCTGTAACTCCCACCTCCAATGTTAACACCTGTCCCATCCATACAGCACATATACCGGTCTTCAGATGTGTTCTCGTACATCAAACCTCAATGGGGGTCATTCCGATTTGTTCGCTCGTTGCCGATTTTCGCAACGGAGCGATTAAGGCGAAAATGCGCATGCGCATGGTACGCAGCGCGCATGCGCTAAGTATTTTAGCTCAAAACTTAGTAGATTTACTCACGTCCGACCGAAGTATTTTCATTGTTGAAGTGATCGTAGTGTGATTGACAGGAAGTGGGTGTTTCTGGGTGGGAATTGGCCGTTTTCTGGGAGTGTGCGGAAAAACGCAGGCGTGCCGGGATAAAACACGGGAGTGTCTGGAGAAACGGGGGAGTGGCTGGCCGAACGCAGGGCGTGTTTGTGACGTCAAACCAGGAACGAAACGGGCTGAGCTGATCGCAGTGTAGGAGTAAGTCTCGAGCTACTCAGAAACTGCTAAGAATTTTCTATTCGCAATTCTGCTAATCTTTTGTTTGCAATTCTGCTAAGCTACGATACACTCCCAGAGGGCGGCGGCCTAGCGTGTACAATGCTGCTAAAAGCAGCTAGCGAGCGAACAACTCAGAATGACCCCCAATATGCCATGCAACGCGAGATACTGTACCTGGTCTGATTGAGCCACCAGATCCCATGCATCTCTGCTAATGTCAGGCGTCTGGATTGTTGCCAAAACCGCATCTTAGTCATAATGCAATGCGGCTAGGACACACATAGGGACTATGCTGATCAATTTGACACTTGCACATACCTTCCAACTATCCCGAATACAGAGGGACAGTCCCGCTAACTGGACACATGACACTGTGAGGGACAAAATGATGGTGGGAAAAAAATAATCAAAACTCTGCACAGCATCTATTAGTGCATGGAGGGCTAGCCCTGTGGCTGCCCAGCTGCTCAAGGAGTGCTGGGCACACACCCAAAATTACGAAAAAGGGGTTTGTGGTGCAAGGCCACACCCCTCCACATGAGGCCACTCCATCTCCTCCCAAGGCCATGCCTCCTTTTCGGCCGGCAGGTCCCGAATAACCATTGGTAAAAGTTGGGAGGCATGCTTGCATATTGTGTGTGCCAAAGGAATAGGGGGCAATATAGGAAACATATAGTACTTAAACTCCCTTTCAAACTCTTCTAACTCTTTCAGTCACAATGCTTTCCCTGAAGAATTGAGTCAGTGACAGTGACAAAAGAAGAGCTTGGGAATGGCATTGTGCAGGTCAGAATTTAAGGTTAAAATTTAGTTTAAAATGTCCATGGGATGGCAAAGCCTAAGTCAAACCTCACACAAGGGCTTCAGGTACTTCAACTATACCTGATCAATATTAGTGTTTGCATGCAAACCAAACTTCTTGTAGGACTGTCCTGCAATCTTGCAAATGGCACATTCGTCCTATTTCAGAGGAAGTACTTGAGCAATCAAACACAATATAGGCATGTGTCTCCGCTGCATGTGGCTAGGGACAGTCAGAGGAAACGAATGATTAGCAAAGAGCAATTTCTCTAGATGGAAATAGTTTTTCTATTTGATTATGTCGCAACCATCGGCCACTTCCTTCAGATTGTGGAATACCAATGCTATGTGATGCCAGTGTGTACTCTGGGTCCGATACAGAGCTCTTTTGCACATATGCCTACTATTTCTGTTCATTGCACATGCACAACAGACCATTAATGGTTCAAACCATATAATAGTGAACAAGTGATGGTCACATGACACGGTACAGGAAAAGAATCATCAAAACTATGGTGCCCTCAGGTATGACTGGCCTATTAGGGATGTGCCCATACATAGCGGAGATATAAGCAAGACCACTGTAGTGACCCCGCCTATTGTGATAGCCATGCCTCCAGGCGTGCCATGGCCATGCCTTTAGGATGGGATTACGGTTGGTATTGGCCCAGGGGCAACGAAGTTGTGGGGGCTCCCACTACTACAATTGCTGGCAAACACTCCTGAGCACCCAACACCCCCCCCCCCCCATATCCCCCGTGTGCATACACACACACACACCAGGACAGAGCGGCGGAGCTGCAGATGCGGCTAGCTCGGGATCAGTGTCTGTCTCTCGCCGGATTTCACTGCACTATTCCGCGAGACTGACTACTGTAGATGGAGGAGCTCCTGTTGATGAACAGCTGAGCTGCTGAAGGGGGACCATTCCACCGCAAATAGCAGTTGTGTCGGGACCCCGCAACGACTGCCACTGTCGCCCCTTCCTTAATGTGGCCCTGCATGCCTTTGTTCTGATTGACTACCTCTAAAATTTATGAGGCACATTATGCGTAAGTAGTAGTGATGAGCGGGTTCGGTTCCTCGGAAACCGAACCCCCCCAAACTTCACCCATTTTACACGGGTCCGAGGCATACTCTGATTCTCCCGTATGGCTCGGTTAACCCGAGCGCGCCCGAACGTCATCATCCCGCTGTCGGATTCTCGCGAGATTCGGATTCTATATAAGGAGCCGCGCGTCGCCGCCATTTTCACTCGTGCATTGGAAATGTTAGGGAGAGGACGTGGCTGGCGTCCTCTCCGTTTATTAATGTTGCTGCAAATATTTGTGCTTATTGCTTAATTGTGGGGACTGGGGAGCAGCTGTATTATATAGGAGGAGTACAGTGCAGAGTTTTGCTGATCAGTGACCACCAGTTTTATCCGTTCTCTGCCTGAAAAACGCTCCATATCTGTGCTCAGTGTGCTGCAAATATCTGTGCTCACACTGCTTTATTGTGGGGACTGGGGACCAGCAGTATTATATAGGAGGAGTACAGTGCAGAGTTTTGCTGACCAGTGACCACCAGTATTATACGTTGTCTGCCTGAAAATCGCTCCATATCTGTGCTCAGTGTGCTGCATATATCTGTGCTCACACTGCTTTATTGTGGGGACTGGGGACCAGCAGTATTATATAGGAGGAGTACAGTGCAGAGTTTTGCTGACAGTGACCACCAGTATATATAGCAGTACGGTACGGAAGGCCACTGCTCTACCTACCTCTGTGTCGTCAAGTATACTATCCATCTAGATTCTATACCTGTGGTGCATTTTAGTTTTGCAGTTTGCTGACAGTGACCACCAGTATATATAGCAGTACGGTACGGAAGGCCACTGCTCTACCTACCTCTGTGTCGTCAAGTATACTATCCATCTAGATTCTATACCTGTGGTGCATTTTAGTTTTGCAGTTTGCTGACAGTGACCACCAGTATATATAGCAGTACGGTACGGAAGGCCACTGCTCTACCTACCTCTGTGTCGTCAAGTATACTATCCATCTAGATTCTATACCTGTGGTGCATTTAAGTTTTGCAGTTTGCTGACAGTGACCACCAGTATATATAGCAGTACGGTACGGATGGCCACTGCTCTACCTACCTCTGTGTCGTCAAGTATACTATCCATCTAGATTCTATACCTGTGGTGCATTTTAGTTTTGCAGTTTGCTGACAGTGACCACCAGTATATATAGCAGTACAGTACGGAAGGCCACTGCTCTACCTACCTCTGTGTCATTAAGTATACTATCCATCTAGATTCTATACCTGTGGTGCATTTTAGTTTTGCAGTTTGCTGACAGCGACCACCAGTATATATAGCAGTACGGTACAGAAGGCCACAGCTCTACCTACCTCTGTGTCGTCAAGTATACTATCCATCTAGATTCTATACCTGTGGTGCATTTTAGTTTTGCAGTTTGCTGACAGTGACCACCAGTATATATAGCAGTACGGTACGGAAGGCCACTGCTCTACCTACCTCTGTGTCGTCAAGTATACTATCCATCTAGATTCTATACCTGTGGTGCATTTTAGTTTTGCAGTTTGCTGACAGTGACCACCAGTATATATAGCAGTACGGTATGGAAGGCCACTGCTCTACCTACCTCTGTGTCGTCAAGTATACTATCCATCTAGATTCTATACCTGTGGTGCATTTTAGTTTTGCAGTTTGCTGACAGTGACCACCAGTATATATAGCAGTACGGTACAGAAGGCCACTGCTCTACCTACCTCTGTGTCGTCAAGTATACTATCCATCTAGATTCTATACCTGTGGTGCATTTTAGTTTTGCAGTTTGCTGACAGTGACCACCAGTATATATAGCAGTACGGTACGGAAGGCCACTGCTCTACCTACCTCTGTGTCGTCAAGTATACTATCCATCTAGATTCTATACCTGTGGTGCATTTTAGTTTTGCAGTGTGCTGACAGTGACCACCAGTATATATAGCAGTACGGTACGGAAGGCCACTGCTTTACCTACCTCTGTGTCGTCAAGTATACTATCCAACCATACCTGTGGTGCATTTCAGTTGTGCGCAGTATATATAGTAGTAGGCCATTGCTATTGATACTGGCATATAATTCCACACATTAAAAAATGGAGAACAAAAATGTGGAGGTTAAAATAGGGAAATATCAAGATCTACTTCCACCTCGTGCTGAAGCTGTTGCCACTAGTCATGGCCGAGACGATGAAATGCCATCAACGTCGTCTGCCAAGGCCGATGGCCAATGTCATAGTAGAGAGCATGTAAAATCCAAAAAAACAAAAGTTCAGTTAAATGACCCAAAAATCAAAATTAAAAGCGTCTGATGAGAAGCGTAAACTTGCCAATATGCCATTTACGACACGGAGTGGCAAGGAACGGCTGAGGCCTTGGCCTATGTTCATGGCTAGTGGTTCAGATTCACATGAGGATGGAAGCACTCATCCTCTCGCTAGAAAACTGCAGTGCCACTCCTAGATGGGCCAGGTGTTTGTGTCGGCCACTTGGGTCGCTTAGCTTAGTCACACAGCTACCTCATTGCACCTCTTTTTTTCTTTGCATCATGTGCTGTTTGGGGACAATTTTTTTTTAAGTGCCATCCTGTCTGACACTGCAGTGCCACTCCTAGATGGGCCAGGTGTTTGTGTCGGCCACTTGTGTCGCTTAGCTTAGTCACACAGCGACCTTGGTGCGTCTCTTTTTTTCGTTGCATCATGTGCTGTTTGGGGACTATTTTTTTGAAGTGCCATCCTGTCTGACACTGCAGTGCCACTCCTAGATGAGCCAGGTGTTTGTGTCGGCCACTTGTGTCGCTTAGCTTAGTCACACAGCGACCTTGGTGCGTCTCTTTTTTTCTTTGCATCATGTGCTGTTTGGGGACTATTTTTTTGAAGTGCCATCCTGTCTGACACTGCAGTGCCACTCCTAGATGGGCCAGGTGTTTGTGTTGGCCACTTGTGTCACTTAGCTTAGTCACACAGCGACCTTAGTGCGTCTCTTTTTTTCTTTGCATCATGTGCTGTTTGGGGACTATTTTTTTGAAGTGCCATCCTGTCTGACACTGCAGTGCCACTCCTAGATGGGCCAGGTGTTTGTGTCGGCCACTTGTGTCGCTTAGCTTAGTCACACAGCGACCTTGGTGCGCCTCTTTTTTTCTTTGCATCATGTGCTGTTTGGGGACAATTTTTTTGAAGTGCCATCCTTTCTGACACTGCAGTGCCACTCCTAGATGGGCCAGGTGTTTGTGTCGGCCACTTGTGTCGCTTAGCTTAGTCACACAGCGACCTTGGTGCGTCTCTTTTTTTCTTTGCATCATGTGCTGTTTGGGGACTATTTTTTTGAAGTGCCATCCTGTCTGACACTGCAGTGCCACTCCTAGATGGGCCAGGTGTTTGTGTCGGCCACTTGTGTCGCTTAGCTTAGTCACACAGCGACCTTGGTGCGTCTCTTTTTTTCTTTGCATCATGTGCTGTTTGGGGACTATTTTTTTGAAGTGCCATCCTGTCTGACACTGCAGTGCCACTCCTAGATGGGCCAGGTGTTTGGGTCGGCCACTTGTGTCGCTTAGCTTAGTCACACAGCGACCTTGGTGCGCCTCTTTTTTTCTTTGCATCATGTGCTGTTTGGGGACAATTTTTTTTGAAGTGCCATCCTGTCTGACACTGCAGTGCCACTCCTAGATGGGCCAGGTGTTTGTGTCGGCCACTTGTGTCACTTAGCTTAGTCACACAGCGACCTTAGTGCGTCTCTTTTTTTCTTTGCATCATGTGCTGTTTGGGGACTATTTTTTTGAAGTGCCATCCTGTCTGACACTGCAGTGCCACTCCTAGATGGGCCAGGTGTTTGTGTCGGCCACTTGTGTCGCTTAGCTTAGTCACACAGCGACCTTGGTGCGTCTCTTTTTTTCTTTGCATCATGTGCTGTTTTGGGACTATTTTTTGAAGTGCCATCCTGTCTGACACTGCAGTGCCACTCCTAGATGGGCCAGGTGTTTGTGTCGGCCACTTGTGTCGCTTAGCTTAGTCACACAGCGACCTTGGTGTGTCTCTTTTTTTCTTTGCATCATGTGCTGTTTGGGGACTATTTTTTTGAAGTGCCATCCTATCTGACACTGCAGTGCAACTCCTAGATGGGCCAGGTGTTTGTGTCGGCCACTTGTGTCGCTTAGCTTAGTCACACAGCGACCTTGGTGCGTCTCTTTTTTTCTTTGCATCATGTGCTGTTTTGGGACTATTTTTTTGAAGTGCCATCCTGTCTGACACTGCAGTGCCACTCCTAGATGGGCCAGGTGTTTGTGTCGGCCACTTGGGTCGCTTAGCTTCGTCACACAGCGACCTTGGTGCGCCTCTTTTTTTCTTTGCATCATGTGCTGTTTGGGGACTATTTTTTTGAAGTGCCATCCTGCCTGACACTGCAGTGCCACTCCTAGATGGGCCAGGTGTTTGTGTCGGCCACTTGGGTCGCTTAGCTTAGTCACACAGCTACCTCATTGCACCTCTTTTTTTCTTTGCATCGTGTGCTGTTTGGGGACAATTTTTTTGAAGTGCCATCCTGTCTGACACTGCAGTGCCACTACTAGATGGGCCAGGTGTTTGTGTCGGCCACTTGTGTAGCTTAGCTTAGTCACACAGCGACCTTGGTGCGCCTCTTTTTTTCTTTGCATCATGTGCTGTTTGGGGACTATTTTTTTGAAGTGCCATCCTGTCTGACACTGCAGTGCCACTCCTAGATGGGCCAGGTGTTTGTGTCGGCCACTTGTGTCGCTTAGCTTAGTCACACAGCGACCTTGGTGCGCCTCTTTTTTTCTTTGCATCATGTGCTGTTTGGGGACAATTTTTTTTGAAGTACCATCCTGTCTGACACTGCAGTGCCATTCCTAGATGGGCCAGGTGTTTGTGTCGGCCACTTGTGTCACTTAGCTTAGTCACACAGCGACCTTGGTGCGTCTCTTTTTTTCTTTGCATCATGTGCTGTTTGGGGACTATTTTTTTGAAGTGCCATCCTGTCTGACACTGCAGTGCAACTCCTAGATGGGCCAGGTGTTTGTGTCGGCCACTTGTGTCGCTTAGCTTAGTCACACAGCGACCTTGGTGCGTCTCTTTTTTTCTTTGCATCATGTGCTGTTTGGGACTATTTTTTTGAAGTGCCATCCTGTCTGACACTGCAGTGCCACTCCTAGATGGGCCAGGTGTTTGTGTCGGCCACTTGGGTCACTTAGCTTCGTCACACAGCGACCTTGGTGCGCCTCTTTTTTTCTTTGCATCATGTGCTGTTTGGGGACTATTTTTTTTAAGTGCCATCCTGCCTGACACTGCAGTGCCACTCCTAGATGGGCCAGGTGTTTGTGTCGGCCACTTGGGTCGCTTAGCTTAGTCACACAGCTACCTCATTGCACCTCTTTTTTTCTTTGCATCATGTGCTGTTTGGGGACAATTTTTTTGAAGTGCCATCCTGTCTGACACTGCAGTGCCACTCCTAGATGGGCCAGGTGTTTGTGTCGGCCACTTGTGTCACTTAGCTTAGTCACACAGCGACCTTGGTGCGTCTCTTTTTTTCTTTGCATCATGTGCTGTTTGGGGACTATTTTTTTGAAGTGCCATCCTGTCTGACACTGCAGTGCCACTCCTAGATGGGCCAGGTGTTTGTGTCGGCCACTTGTGTCACTTAGCTTAGTCACACAGCGACCTTGGTGCATCTCTTTTTTTCTTTGCATCATGTGCTGTTTGGGGACTATTTTTTTGAAGGGCCATCCTGTCTGACACTGCAGTGCCACTCCTAGATGGGCCAGGTGTTTGTGTCGGCCACTTGGGTCGCTTAGCTTCGTCACACAGCTACCTCATTGCACCTCTTTTTTTCTTTGCATCATGTGCTGTTTGGGGACTATTTTTTTGAAGTGCCATCCTGCCTGACACTGCAGTGCCACTCCTAGATGGGCCAGGTGTTTGTGTCGGCCACTTGGGTCGCTTAGCTTAGTCACACAGCTACCTCATTGCACCTCTTTTTTTCTTTGCATCATGTGCTGTTTGGGGACAATTTTTTTTGAAGTGCCATCCTGTCTGACACTGCAGTGCCACTCCTAGATAGGCCAGGTGTTTGTGTCGGCCACTTGTGTCGCTTAGCTTAGTCACACAGCGACCTTGGTGCGTCTCTTTTTTTCTTTGCATCATGTGCTGTTTGGGGACTATTTTTTTGAAGTGCCATCCTGTCTGACACTACAGTGCCACTCCTAAATGGGCCAGGTGTTTGTGTCGGCCACTTGTGTCACTTAGCTTAGTCACACAGTGACCTTGGTGCGTCTCTTTTTTTCTTTGCATCATGTGCTGTTTGGGGACTATTTTTTTGAAGGGCCATCCTGTCTGACACTGCAGTGCCACTCCTAGATGGGCCAGGTGGGCCAGGTGTTTGTGTCGACCACTTGGGTTGCTTAGCTTAGTCACACAGCTACCTCATTGCACTCTTTTTTTCTTTGCATCATCTGCTGTTTGGGGACAATTTTTTTGAAGTGCCATCCTGTCTGACACTGCAGTGCCACTCCTAGATGGGCCAGGTGTTTGTGTCGGCCACTTGTGTCACTTAGCTTAGTCACACAGCGACCTTGGTGCGTCTCTTTTTTTCTTTGCATCATGTGCTGTTTGGGGACTATATTTTTGAAGTGCCATCCTGTCTGACACTGCAGTGCCACTCCTAGTTGGGCCAGGTGTTTGTGTCGGCCACTTGTGTCGCTTAGCTTTGTCACACAGCGACCTTGGTGTGTCTCTTTTTTTCTTTGCATCATGTGCTGTTTGGGGACTATTTTTTTGAAGTGCCATCCTGTCTGACACTGCAGTGCCACTCCTAGATGGGCCAGGTGTTTGTGTCGGCCACTTGGGTAGCTTAGCTTCGTCACACAGCTACCTCATTGCAACTCTTTTTTTCTTTGCATCATGTGCTGTTTGGGGACTATTTTTTTGAAGTGCCATCCTGCCTGACACTGCAGTGCCACTCCTAGATGGGCCAGGTGTTTGTGTCGGCCACTTGGGTCGCTTAGCTTAGTCACACAGCTACCTCATTGCACCTCTTTTTTTCTTTGCATCATGTGCTGTTTGGGGACAATTTTTTTTGAAGTGCCATCCTGTCTGACACTGCAGTGCCACTCCTAGATGGGCCAGGTGTTTGTGTCGGCCACTTGTGTCGCTTAGCTTAGTCACACAGCGACCTTGGTGCGTCTCTTTTTTTCTTTGCATCATGTGCTGTTTGGGGACAATTTTTTTTTAAGTGCCATCCTGTCTGACACTGCAGTGCCACTCCTAGATGGGCCAGGTGTTTGTGTCGGCCACTTGTGTCGCTTAGCTTAGTCACACAGCGACCTTGGTGCGTCTCTTTTTTTCGTTGCATCATGTGCTGTTTGGGGACTATTTTTTTGAAGTGCCATCCTGTCTGACACTGCAGTGCCACTCCTACATGAGCCAGGTGTTTGTGTCGGCCACTTGTGTCGCTTAGCTTAGTCACACAGCGACCTTGGTGCGTCTCTTTTTTTCTTTGCATCATGTGCTGTTTGGGGACTATTTTTTTGAAGTGCCATCCTGTCTGACACTGCAGTGCCACTCCTAGATGGGCCAGGTGTTTGTGTTGGCCACTTGTGTCACTTAGCTTAGTCACACAGCGACCTTAGTGCGTCTCTTTTTTTCTTTGCATCATGTGCTGTTTGGGGACTATTTTTTTGAAGTGCCATCCTGTCTGACACTGCAGTGCCACTCCTAGATGGGCCAGGTGTTTGTGTCGGCCACTTGTGTCGCTTAGCTTAGTCACACAGCGACCTTGGTGCGCCTCTTTTTTTCTTTGCATCATGTGCTGTTTGGGGACAATTTTTTTGAAGTGCCATCCTTTCTGACACTGCAGTGCCACTCCTAGATGGGCCAGGTGTTTGTGTCGGCCACTTGTGTCGCTTAGCTTAGTCACACAGCGACCTTGGTGCGTCTCTTTTTTTCTTTGCATCATGTGCTGTTTGGGGACTATTTTTTTGAAGTGCCATCCTGTCTGACACTGCAGTGCCACTCCTAGATGGGCCAGGTGTTTGTGTCGGCCACTTGTGTCGCTTAGCTTAGTCACACAGCGACCTTGGTGCGTCTCTTTTTTTCTTTGCATCATGTGCTGTTTGGGGACTATTTTTTTGAAGTGCCATCCTGTCTGACACTGCAGTGCCACTCCTAGATGGGCCAGGTGTTTGGGTCGGCCACTTGTGTCGCTTAGCTTAGTCACACAGCGACCTTGGTGCGCCTCTTTTTTTCTTTGCATCATGTGCTGTTTGGGGACAATTTTTTTTGAAGTGCCATCCTGTCTGACACTGCAGTGCCACTCCTAGATGGGCCAGGTGTTTGTGTCGGCCACTTGTGTCACTTAGCTTAGTCACACAGCGACCTTAGTGCGTCTCTTTTTTTCTTTGCATCATGTGCTGTTTGGGGACTATTTTTTTGAAGTGCCATCCTGTCTGACACTGCAGTGCCACTCCTAGATGGGCCAGGTGTTTGTGTCGGCCACTTGGGTCGCTTAGCTTAGTCACACAGCGACCTTGGTGCGTCTCTTTTTTTCTTTGCATCATGTGCTGTTTTGGGACTATTTTTTGAAGTGCCATCCTGTCTGACACTGCAGTGCCACTCCTAGATGGGCCAGGTGTTTGTGTCGGCCACTTGTGTCGCTTAGCTTAGTCACACAGCGACCTTGGTGTGTCTCTTTTTTTCTTTGCATCATGTGCTGTTTGGGGACTATTTTTTTGAAGTGCCATCCTATCTGACACTGCAGTGCAACTCCTAGATGGGCCAGGTGTTTGTGTCGGCCACTTGTGTCGCTTAGCTTAGTCACACAGCGACCTTGGTGCGTCTCTTTTTTTCTTTGCATCATGTGCTGTTTTGGGACTATTTTTTTGAAGTGCCATCCTGTCTGACACTGCAGTGCCACTCCTAGATGGGCCAGGTGTTTGTGTCGGCCACTTGGGTCGCTTAGCTTCGTCACACAGCGACCTTGGTGCGCCTCTTTTTTTCTTTGCATCATGTGCTGTTTGGGGACTATTTTTTTGAAGTGCCATCCTGCCTGACACTGCAGTGCCACTCCTAGATGGGCCAGGTGTTTGTGTTGGCCACTTGTGTCACTTAGCTTAGTCACACAGCGACCTTAGTGCGTCTCTTTTTTTCTTTGCATCATGTGCTGTTTGGGGACTATTTTTTTGAAGTGCCATCCTGTCTGACACTGCAGTGCCACTCCTAGATGGGCCAGGTGTTTGTGTCGGCCACTTGTGTCGCTTAGCTTAGTCACACAGCGACCTTGGTGCGCCTCTTTTTTTCTTTGCATCATGTGCTGTTTGGGGACAATTTTTTTGAAGTGCCATCCTTTCTGACACTGCAGTGCCACTCCTAGATGGGCCAGGTGTTTGTGTCGGCCACTTGTGTCGCTTAGCTTAGTCACACAGCGACCTTGGTGCGTCTCTTTTTTTCTTTGCATCATGTGCTGTTTGGGGACTATTTTTTTGAAGTGCCATCCTGTCTGACACTGCAGTGCCACTCCTAGATGGGCCAGGTGTTTGTGTCGGCCACTTGTGTCGCTTAGCTTAGTCACACAGCGACCTTGGTGCGTCTCTTTTTTTCTTTGCATCATGTGCTGTTTGGGGACTATTTTTTTGAAGTGCCATCCTGTCTGACACTGCAGTGCCACTCCTAGATGGGCCAGGTGTTTGGGTCGGCCACTTGTGTCGCTTAGCTTAGTCACACAGCGACCTTGGTGCGCCTCTTTTTTTCTTTGCATCATGTGCTGTTTGGGGACAATTTTTTTTGAAGTGCCATCCTGTCTGACACTGCAGTGCCACTCCTAGATGGGCCAGGTGTTTGTGTCGGCCACTTGTGTCACTTAGCTTAGTCACACAGCGACCTTAGTGCGTCTCTTTTTTTCTTTGCATCATGTGCTGTTTGGGGACTATTTTTTTGAAGTGCCATCCTGTCTGACACTGCAGTGCCACTCCTAGATGGGCCAGGTGTTTGTGTCGGCCACTTGGGTCGCTTAGCTTAGTCACACAGCGACCTTGGTGCGTCTCTTTTTTTCTTTGCATCATGTGCTGTTTTGGGACTATTTTTTGAAGTGCCATCCTGTCTGACACTGCAGTGCCACTCCTAGATGGGCCAGGTGTTTGTGTCGGCCACTTGTGTCGCTTAGCTTAGTCACACAGCGACCTTGGTGTGTCTCTTTTTTTCTTTGCATCATGTGCTGTTTGGGGACTATTTTTTTGAAGTGCCATCCTATCTGACACTGCAGTGCAACTCCTAGATGGGCCAGGTGTTTGTGTCGGCCACTTGTGTCGCTTAGCTTAGTCACACAGCGACCTTGGTGCGTCTCTTTTTTTCTTTGCATCATGTGCTGTTTTGGGACTATTTTTTTGAAGTGCCATCCTGTCTGACACTGCAGTGCCACTCCTAGATGGGCCAGGTGTTTGTGTCGGCCACTTGGGTCGCTTAGCTTCGTCACACAGCGACCTTGGTGCGCCTCTTTTTTTCTTTGCATCATGTGCTGTTTGGGGACTATTTTTTTGAAGTGCCATCCTGCCTGACACTGCAGTGCCACTCCTAGATGGGCCAGGTGTTTGTGTCGGCCACTTGGGTCGCTTAGCTTAGTCACACAGCTACCTCATTGCACCTCTTTTTTTCTTTGCATCGTGTGCTGTTTGGGGACAATTTTTTTGAAGTGCCATCCTGTCTGACACTGCAGTGCCACTCCTAGATGGGCCAGGTGTTTGTGTCGGCCACTTGTGTAGCTTAGCTTAGTCACACAGCGACCTTGGTGCGCCTCTTTTTTTCTTTGCATCATGTGCTGTTTGGGGACTATTTTTTTGAAGTGCCATCCTGTCTGACACTGCAGTGCCACTCCTAGATGGGCCAGGTGTTTGTGTCGGCCACTTGTGTCGCTTAGCTTAGTCACACAGCGACCTTGGTGCGCCTCTTTTTTTCTTTGCATCATGTGCTGTTTGGGGACAATTTTTTTTGAAGTACCATCCTGTCTGACACTGCAGTGCCATTCCTAGATGGGCCAGGTGTTTGTGTCGGCCACTTGTGTCACTTAGCTTAGTCACACAGCGACCTTGGTGCGTCTCTTTTTTTCTTTGCATCATGTGCTGTTTGGGGACTATTTTTTTGAAGTGCCATCCTGTCTGACACTGCAGTGCAACTCCTAGATGGGCCAGGTGTTTGTGTCGGCCACTTGTGTCGCTTAGCTTAGTCACACAGCGACCTTGGTGCGTCTCTTTTTTTCTTTGCATCATGTGCTGTTTGGGACTATTTTTTTGAAGTGCCATCCTGTCTGACACTGCAGTGCCACTCCTAGATGGGCCAGGTGTTTGTGTCGGCCACTTGGGTCACTTAGCTTCGTCACACAGCGACCTTGGTGCGCCTCTTTTTTTCTTTGCATCATGTGCTGTTTGGGGACTATTTTTTTTAAGTGCCATCCTGCCTGACACTGCAGTGCCACTCCTAGATGGGCCAGGTGTTTGTGTCGGCCACTTGGGTCGCTTAGCTTCGTCACACAGCTACCTCATTGCACCTCTTTTTTTCTTTGCATCATGTGCTGTTTGGGGACTATTTTTTTGAAGTGCCATCCTGCCTGACACTGCAGTGCCACTCCTAGATGGGCCAGGTGTTTGTGTCGGCCACTTGGGTCGCTTAGCTTAGTCACACAGCTACCTCATTGCACCTCTTTTTTTCTTTGCATCATGTGCTGTTTGGGGACAATTTTTTTTGAAGTGCCATCCTGTCTGACACTGCAGTGCCACTCCTAGATAGGCCAGGTGTTTGTGTCGGCCACTTGTGTCGCTTAGCTTAGTCACACAGCGACCTTGGTGCGTCTCTTTTTTTCTTTGCATCATGTGCTGTTTGGGGACTATTTTTTTGAAGTGCCATCCTGTCTGACACTACAGTGCCACTCCTAAATGGGCCAGTTGTTTGTGTCGGCCACTTGTGTCACTTAGCTTAGTCACACAGCGACCTTGGTGCGTCTCTTTTTTTCTTTGCATCATGTGCTGTTTGGGGACTATTTTTTTGAAGGGCCATCCTGTCTGACACTGCAGTGCCACTCCTAGATGGGCCAGGTGGGCCAGGTGTTTGTGTCGACCACTTGGGTTGCTTAGCTTAGTCACACAGCTACCTCATTGCACTCTTTTTTTCTTTGCATCATCTGCTGTTTGGGGACAATTTTTTTGAAGTGCCATCCTGTCTGACACTGCAGTGCCACTCCTAGATGGGCCAGGTGTTTGTGTCGGCCACTTGTGTCACTTAGCTTAGTCACACAGCGACCTTGGTGCGTCTCTTTTTTTCTTTGCATCATGTGCTGTTTGGGGACTATATTTTTGAAGTGCCATCCTGTCTGACACTGCAGTGCCACTCCTAGTTGGGCCAGGTGTTTGTGTCGGCCACTTGTGTCGCTTAGCTTTGTCACACAGCGACCTTGGTGTGTCTCTTTTTTTCTTTGCATCATGTGCTGTTTGGGGACTATTTTTTTGAAGTGCCATCCTGTCTGACACTGCAGTGCCACTCCTAGATGGGCCAGGTGTTTGTGTCGGCCACTTGGGTAGCTTAGCTTCGTCACACAGCTACCTCATTGCAACTCTTTTTTTCTTTGCATCATGTGCTGTTTGGGGACTATTTTTTTGAAGTGCCATCCTGCCTGACACTGCAGTGCCACTCCTAGATGGGCCAGGTGTTTGTGTCGGCCACTTGGGTCGCTTAGCTTAGTCACACAGCTACCTCATTGCACCTCTTTTTTTCTTTGCATCATGTGCTGTTTGGGGACAATTTTTTTTGAAGTGCCATCCTGTCTGACACTGCAGTGCCACTCCTAGATGGGCCAGGTGTTTGTGTCGGCCACTTGTGTCGCTTAGCTTAGTCACACAGCGACCTTGGTGCGTCTCTTTTTTTCTTTGCATCATGTGCTGTTTGGGGACAATTTTTTTTTAAGTGCCATCCTGTCTGACACTGCAGTGCCACTCCTAGATGGGCCAGGTGTTTGTGTCGGCCACTTGTGTCGCTTAGCTTAGTCACACAGCGACCTTGGTGCGTCTCTTTTTTTCGTTGCATCATGTGCTGTTTGGGGACTATTTTTTTGAAGTGCCATCCTGTCTGACACTGCAGTGCCACTCCTAGATGAGCCAGGTGTTTGTGTCGGCCACTTGTGTCGCTTAGCTTAGTCACACAGCGACCTTGGTGCGTCTCTTTTTTTCTTTGCATCATGTGCTGTTTGGGGACTATTTTTTTGAAGTGCCATCCTGTCTGACACTGCAGTGCCACTCCTAGATGGGCCAGGTGTTTGTGTTGGCCACTTGTGTCACTTAGCTTAGTCACACAGCGACCTTAGTGCGTCTCTTTTTTTCTTTGCATCATGTGCTGTTTGGGGACTATTTTTTTGAAGTGCCATCCTGTCTGACACTGCAGTGCCACTCCTAGATGGGCCAGGTGTTTGTGTCGGCCACTTGTGTCGCTTAGCTTAGTCACACAGCGACCTTGGTGCGCCTCTTTTTTTCTTTGCATCATGTGCTGTTTGGGGACAATTTTTTTGAAGTGCCATCCTTTCTGACACTGCAGTGCCACTCCTAGATGGGCCAGGTGTTTGTGTCGGCCACTTGTGTCGCTTAGCTTAGTCACACAGCGACCTTGGTGCGTCTCTTTTTTTCTTTGCATCATGTGCTGTTTGGGGACTATTTTTTTGAAGTGCCATCCTGTCTGACACTGCAGTGCCACTCCTAGATGGGCCAGGTGTTTGTGTCGGCCACTTGTGTCGCTTAGCTTAGTCACACAGCGACCTTGGTGCGTCTCTTTTTTTCTTTGCATCATGTGCTGTTTGGGGACTATTTTTTTGAAGTGCCATCCTGTCTGACACTGCAGTGCCACTCCTAGATGGGCCAGGTGTTTGGGTCGGCCACTTGTGTCGCTTAGCTTAGTCACACAGCGACCTTGGTGCGCCTCTTTTTTTCTTTGCATCATGTGCTGTTTGGGGACAATTTTTTTTGAAGTGCCATCCTGTCTGACACTGCAGTGCCACTCCTAGATGGGCCAGGTGTTTGTGTCGGCCACTTGTGTCACTTAGCTTAGTCACACAGCGACCTTAGTGCGTCTCTTTTTTTCTTTGCATCATGTGCTGTTTGGGGACTATTTTTTTGAAGTGCCATCCTGTCTGACACTGCAGTGCCACTCCTAGATGGGCCAGGTGTTTGTGTCGGCCACTTGTGTAGCTTAGCTTAGTCACACAGCGACCTTGGTGCGCCTCTTTTTTTCTTTGCATCATGTGCTGTTTGGGGACTATTTTTTTGAAGTGCCATCCTGTCTGACACTGCAGTGCCACTCCTAGATGGGCCAGGTGTTTGTGTCGGCCACTTGTGTCGCTTAGCTTAGTCACACAGCGACCTTGGTGCGCCTCTTTTTTTCTTTGCATCATGTGCTGTTTGGGGACAATTTTTTTTGAAGTACCATCCTGTCTGACACTGCAGTGCCATTCCTAGATGGGCCAGGTGTTTGTGTCGGCCACTTGTGTCACTTAGCTTAGTCACACAGCGACCTTGGTGCGTCTCTTTTTTTCTTTGCATCATGTGCTGTTTGGGGACTATTTTTTTGAAGTGCCATCCTGTCTGACACTGCAGTGCAACTCCTAGATGGGCCAGGTGTTTGTGTCGGCCACTTGTGTCGCTTAGCTTAGTCACACAGCGACCTTGGTGCGTCTCTTTTTTTCTTTGCATCATGTGCTGTTTGGGACTATTTTTTTGAAGTGCCATCCTGTCTGACACTGCAGTGCCACTCCTAGATGGGCCAGGTGTTTGTGTCGGCCACTTGGGTCACTTAGCTTCGTCACACAGCGACCTTGGTGCGCCTCTTTTTTTCTTTGCATCATGTGCTGTTTGGGGACTATTTTTTTTAAGTGCCATCCTGCCTGACACTGCAGTGCCACTCCTAGATGGGCCAGGTGTTTGTGTCGGCCACTTGGGTCGCTTAGCTTAGTCACACAGCTACCTCATTGCACCTCTTTTTTTCTTTGCATCATGTGCTGTTTGGGGACAATTTTTTTGAAGTGCCATCCTGTCTGACACTGCAGTGCCACTCCTAGATGGGCCAGGTGTTTGTGTCGGCCACTTGTGTCACTTAGCTTAGTCACACAGCGACCTTGGTGCGTCTCTTTTTTTCTTTGCATCATGTGCTGTTTGGGGACTATTTTTTTGAAGTGCCATCCTGTCTGACACTGCAGTGCCACTCCTAGATGGGCCAGGTGTTTGTGTCGGCCACTTGTGTCACTTAGCTTAGTCACACAGCGACCTTGGTGCATCTCTTTTTTTCTTTGCATCATGTGCTGTTTGGGGACTATTTTTTTGAAGGGCCATCCTGTCTGACACTGCAAATGCCACTCCTAGATGGGCCAGGTGTTTGTGTCGGCCACTTGGGTCGCTTAGCTTCGTCACACAGCTACCTCATTGCACCTCTTTTTTTCTTTGCATCATGTGCTGTTTGGGGACTATTTTTTTGAAGTGCCATCCTGCCTGACACTGCAGTGCCACTCCTAGATGGGCCAGGTGTTTGTGTCGGCCACTTGGGTCGCTTAGCTTAGTCACACAGCTACCTCATTGCACCTCTTTTTTTCTTTGCATCATGTGCTGTTTGGGGACAATTTTTTTTGAAGTGCCATCCTGTCTGACACTGCAGTGCCACTCCTAGATAGGCCAGGTGTTTGTGTCGGCCACTTGTGTCGCTTAGCTTAGTCACACAGCGACCTTGGTGCGTCTCTTTTTTTCTTTGCATCATGTGCTGTTTGGGGACTATTTTTTTGAAGTGCCATCCTGTCTGACACTACAGTGCCACTCCTAAATGGGCCAGGTGTTTGTGTCGGCCACTTGTGTCACTTAGCTTAGTCACACAGCGACCTTGGTGCGTCTCTTTTTTTCTTTGCATCATGTGCTGTTTGGGGACTATTTTTTTGAAGGGCCATCCTGTCTGACACTGCAGTGCCACTCCTAGATGGGCCAGGTGGGCCAGGTGTTTGTGTCGACCACTTGGGTTGCTTAGCTTAGTCACACAGCTACCTCATTGCACTCTTTTTTTCTTTGCATCATCTGCTGTTTGGGGACAATTTTTTTGAAGTGCCATCCTGTCTGACACTGCAGTGCCACTCCTAGATGGGCCAGGTGTTTGTGTCGGCCACTTGTGTCACTTAGCTTAGTCACACAGCGACCTTGGTGCGTCTCTTTTTTTCTTTGCATCATGTGCTGTTTGGGGACTATATTTTTGAAGTGCCATCCTGTCTGACACTGCAGTGCCACTCCTAGTTGGGCCAGGTGTTTGTGTCGGCCACTTGTGTCGCTTAGCTTTGTCACACAGCGACCTTGGTGTGTCTCTTTTTTTCTTTGCATCATGTGCTGTTTGGGGACTATTTTTTTGAAGTGCCATCCTGTCTGACACTGCAGTGCCACTCCTAGATGGGCCAGGTGTTTGTGTCGGCCACTTGGGTAGCTTAGCTTCGTCACACAGCTACCTCATTGCAACTCTTTTTTTCTTTGCATCATGTGCTGTTTGGGGACTATTTTTTTGAAGTGCCATCCTGCCTGACACTGCAGTGCCACTCCTAGATGGGCCAGGTGTTTGTGTCGGCCACTTGGGTCGCTTAGCTTAGTCACACAGCTACCTCATTGCACCTCTTTTTTTCTTTGCATCATGTGCTGTTTGGGGACAATTTTTTTTGAAGTGCCATCCTGTCTGACACTGCAGTGCCACTCCTAGATGGGCCAGGTGTTTGTGTCGGCCACTTGTGTCGCTTAGCTTAGTCACACAGCGACCTTGGTGCGTCTCTTTTTTTTTTTGCATCATGTGCTGTTTGGGGACTATTTTTTTGAAGTGCCATCCTGTCTGACACTGCAGTGCCACTCCTAGATGGGCCAGGTGTTTGTGTCGGCCACTTGTGTCACTTAGCTTAGTCACACAGCGACCTTGGTGCGTCTCTTTTTTTCTTTGCATCATGTGCTGTTTGGGGACTATTTTTTTGAAGTGCCATCCTGTCTGACACTGCAGTGCCACTCCTAGATGGACCAGGTGTTTGTGTCGGCCACTTGGGTCGCTTAGCTTCGTCACACAGTGACCTTGGTGCGCCTCTTTTTTTCTTTGCATCATGTGCTGTTTGGGGACTATTTTTTTGAAGTGCCATCCTGCCTGACACTGCAGTGCCACTCCTAGATGGGCCAGGTGTTTGTGTCGGCCACTTGGGTCGCTTAGCTTAGTCACACAGCTACCTCATTGCACCTCTTTTTTTCTTTGCATCATGTGCTGTTTGGGGACAATTTTTATTGAAGTGCCATCCTGTCTGACACTGCAGTGCCACTCCTAGATGGGCCAGGTGTTTGTGTCGGCTACTTGTGTCGCTTAGCTTAGTCACACAGCGACCTTGGTGTGTCTCTTTTTTTCTTTGCATCATGTGCTGTTTGGGGACTATTTTTTTGAAGTGCCATCCTGTCTGACACTTCAGTGCCACTCCTAGATGGGCCAGGTGTTTGTGTCGGCCACTTGGGTCGCTTAGCTTCGTCACACAGCTACCTCATTGCACCTCTTTTTTTCTTTGCATCATGTGCTGTTTGGGGACTATTTTTTTGAAGTGCCATCCTGCCTGACACTGCAGTGCCACTCCTAGATGGGCCAGGTGTTTGTGTCGGTTACTTGGGTCGCTTAGCTTAGTCACACAGCTACCTCATTGCACCTCTTTTTTTCTTTGCATCATGTGCTGTTTGGGGACAATTTTTTTTGAAGTGCCATCCTGTCTGACACTGCAGTGCCACTCCTAGATGGGCCAGGTGTTTGTGTCGGCCACTTGTGTCGCTTAGCTTAGTCACACAGCGACCTTGGTGCGTCTCTTTTTTTCTTTGCATCATGTGCTGTTTGGGGACTATTTTTTTGAAGTGCCATCCTGTCTGACACTGCAGTGCCACTCCTAGATGGGCCAGGTGTTTGTGTCGGCCACTTGTGTCACTTAGCTTAGTCACACAGCGACCTTGGTGCGTCTCTTTTTTTCTTTGCATCATGTGCTGTTTGGGGACTATTTTTTTGAAGGGCCATCCTGTCTGACACTGCAGTGCCACTCCTAGATGGGCCAGGTGTTTGTGTCGGCCACTTGGGTCGCTTAGCTTAGTCACACAGCTACCTCATTGCACCTCTTTTTTTCTTTGCATCATGTGCTGTTTGGGGACAATTTTTTTGAAGTGCCATCCTGTCTGACACTGCAGTGCCACTCCTAGATGGGCCAGGTGTTTGTGTCGGCCACTTGTGTCACTTAGCTTAGTCACACAGCGACCTTGGTGCGCCTTTTTTTTCTTTGCATCATGTGCTGTTTGGGGACTATTTTTTTAAAGTGCCATCCTGTCTGACACTGCAGTGCCACTCCTAGATGGGCCAGGTGTTTGTGTCGGCCACTTGGGTCGCTTAGCTTCGTCACACAGCGACCTTGGTGCGCCTCTTTTTTTCTTTGCATCATGTGCTGTTTGGGGACTATTTTTTTGAAGTGCCATCCTGCCTGACACTGCAGTGCCACTCCTAGATGGGCCAGGTGTTTGTGTCGGCCACTTGTGTCACTTAGCTTAGTCACACAGCGACCTTGGTGCGTCTCTTTTTTTCTTTGCATCATGTGCTGTTTGGGGACTATTTTTTTGAAGGGCCATCCTGTCTGACACTGCAGTGCCACTCCTAGATGGGCCAGGTGTTTGTGTCGGCCACTTGGGTCGCTTAGCTTAGTCACACAGCTACCTCATTGCACCTCTTTTTTTCTTTGCATCATGTGCTGTTTGGGGACAATTTTTTTGAAGTGCCATCCTGTCTGACACTGCAGTGCCACTCCTAGATGGGCCAGGTGTTTGTGTCGGCCACTTGTGTCACTTAGCTTAGTCACACAGCGACCTTGGTGCGTCTCTTTTTTTCTTTGCATCATGTGCTGTTTGGGGACTATTTTTTTTGAAGTGCCATCCTGTCTGACACTGCAGTGCCACTCCTAGATGGACCAGGTGTTTGTGTCGGCCACTTGGGTCGCTTAGCTTCGTCACACAGCGACCTTGGTGCGCCTCTTTTTTTCTTTGCATCATGTGCTGTTTGGGGACTATTTTTTTGAAGTGCCATCCTGCCTGACACTGCAGTGCCACTCCTAGATGGGCCAGGTGTTTGTGTCGGCCACTTGGGTCGCTTAGCTTAGTCACACAGCTACCTCATTGCACCTCTTTTTTTCTTTGCATCATGTGCTGTTTGGGGACTATTTTTTTGAAGTGCCATCCTGCCTGACACTGCAGTGCCACTCCTAGATGGGCCAGGTGTTTGTGTCGGCCACTTGGGTCGCTTAGCTTAGTCACACAGCTACCTCATTGCACCTCTTTTTTTCTTTGCATCATGTGCTGTTTGGGGACAATTTTTTTTGAAGTGCCATCCTGTCTGACACTGCAGTGCCACTCCTAGATGGGCCAGGTGTTTGTGTCGGCCACTTGTGTCGCTTAGCTTAGTCACACAGCGACCTTGGTGCGTCTCTTTTTTTCTTTGCATCATGTGCTGTGAGGTATTCAGAATAGACTGAAAATGAGTGTTAATTATGGTTATTGTGGTTAATAATACTATGGGATCAAAATGACCCCCAAATTCTATGATTTAAGCTGTTTTTGAGGGGGTTTTGTAAAAAAACACCCGAATCCAAAACACACCCGAATCCGACAAAAAATTTTCAGGGAGGTTTTGCCAAAACGCGTCCGAATCCAAAACACGGCCGCGGAACCGAATCCAAAACCAAAACACAAAACCCGAAAAATTTCCGGTGCACATCTCTAGTAAGTAGCAATGCTGTGACTATTATGAGCATTGAAGATGCCAAAGCAGAGTTTCCAAGCACACATTGGTGGTCATTCCGAGTTGTTCGCTCGGTAATTTTCTTTGCATCGCAGCGATTTTCCGCTAACTGCGCATGCGCAATGTTCGCACTGCGACTGCACCAAGTACATTTGCTATGCAGTTAGGTATTTCACTCACGGCATTACAAGGTTTTTTCTTCGTTCTGGTGATCGTAATGTGATTGACAGGAAGTGGGTGTTTCTGGGCGGAAACTGGCCGTTTTATGGGAGTGTGTGAAAAAACGCTACCGTTTCTGGGAAAAACGCGGGAGTGGCTGGAGAAACGGAGGAGTGTCTGGGCGAACGTTGGGTGTGTTTGTGACGTCAAACCAGGAACGACAAGCACTGAAATGATCGCACTGGAAGAGTAAGTCTCGAGCTACTCAGAAATTGCACAGAGAAGTCTTTTCGCAATATTGCGAATCTTTCGTTCGCAATTTTGATAAGCTAAGATTCACTCCCAGTAGGCGGCGGCTTAGCGTGTGCAAAGCTGCTAAAAGCAGCTTGCGAGCGAACCACTCGGAATGAGGGCCATTATTCACAAAGAAGACTTTTGTGTTAAAATAAGAATTTACTTACCGATAATTCTATTTCTCGTAGTCCGTAGTGGATGCTGGGGACTCCGTCAGGACCATGGGGAATAGCGGGCTCCGCAGGAGACAGGGCACATCTAAAAAAGCTTTTTAGGTCACATGGTGTGTACTGGCTCCTCCCCCTATGACCCTCCTCCAAGCCTCAGTTAGGTACTGTGCCCGGACGAGCGTACACAATAAGGAAGGATCTTGAATCCCGGGTAAGACTCATACCAGCCACACCAATCACACCGTACAACTTGTGATCTGAACCCAGTTAACAGTATGATAACAAAACGAAGTAGCCTCCGAAAAGATGGCTCACAACAATAGTAATAACCCGATTTTTGTAACAATAACTATGTACAAGCATTGCAGACAATCCGCACTTGGGATGGGCGCCCAGCATCCACTACGGACTACGAGAAATAGAATTATCGGTAAGTAAATTCTTATTTTCTCTAACGTCCTAGTGGATGCTGGGGACTCCGTCAGGACCATGGGGATTATACCAAAGCTCCCAAACGGGCGGGAGAGTGCGGATGACTCTGCAGCACCGAATGAGAGAACTCCAGGTCCTCCTTAGCCAGAGTATCAAAATTTGTAAAATTTTACAAACGTGTTCTCCCCTGACCACGTAGCTGCTCGGCAAAGTTGTAATGCCGAGACTCCTCGGGCAGCCGCCCAGGATGAGCCCACCTTCCTTGTGGAATGGGCATCTACATATTTCGTCTGTGGCAGGCCTGCCACAGAATGTGCAAGCTGAATTGTACTACAACTCCAGCGTGCAATAGACTGCTTAGAAGCATGAGCACCCAGCTTGTTGGGTGTATACAGTATAAACAGCAAGTCAGACTTTCTGACTCCAGCCGTCCTAACTATATATATATATATATATATATTTTTAGGGCCCTGACCACGTCTAGTAACTTGGAGTCCTCCAAGTCCCTAGTAGCCGCAGGCACCACAAGAGGTTGTTTCAGGTGAAAACGCTGACACCCCTTTATGAAGAAACTGGAGACGAGTCCCAGTTCTGTCCTGTTCAAATGGAAAATTTTAATATGGGCTTTTGTAAGACAAAGCCGCCCATTCTGACAATCGCCTGGCCGAGGCCAGGGCTAACAACATGGTCACTTCCCATGTGAGATATTTGTCAACAGCATGGTCACTTTCCATGTGAGATATTTCAAACCACAGATTTGAGCGGTTCAAACCAATATGATTTTAAGAAATCCCAACACTATGTTGAGATCTCACGGTGCCCCTAGGGGCACAAAAAAGCTGTATATGCAATACATCCTTTACAATCTGGACTTCAGGAACTGAAGTCAATTCTTTCTGGAAGAAAATCTACAGGGCCGAAATTTAAATGTTAATGAACCCCAATTTGAGGTCCAAAACACTCCTGTTTTCAGGAAGTGTAGAAATCGACCTAGTTGAATTTCCGTCGTGGAGCCTTCCTGGCCTCACCCACGCAACATATTTTCACCACATGTGGTGATGACGTTGTGCGGTCACCTCCTTCCTGGCTTTGACCAGGGTAGGTATGACCTCTTATGGAATGCCTTTTCCCCTCAGGATCCGGCATTCAACCGCCATGCCGTCAAACGCAGCCGCGGTAAGTCTTGGAATAGACATGGTACTTGCTGAATCAAGTCCCTTCTTAGCTCCCCAGGCCCTTAGTCCTCTGTGAGCATTTCTTGAAGTTCCGGGTACCAAGTCCCTCTTGGCCAATCCGGAGCCACTAGTATAGTTCATACTCCTCTATGTCTTATAATTCTCAATACCCTGGTTATGAGAAACAGAGGAGGGAACACATACACGGACTGGTACACCCACGGTGTTACCAGAACATCCACAGCTATCGCCTGAAGGTCTCATGACCTGGCGGAATACCTGTCCCGTTTTTTGTTCGGGCGGGACGCCATCATGTCCACCTTTGGTCTTTGCCAACGGTCCACAATCATGTTGAAAAACTTCCCTATGAAGTTTCCACTCTCCCGGGTGGAGGTCATGCCTGCTGAGGAAGTCTGCTTCCCAGTCGTCCACTCCCGGAAAGAACACTGCTGACAGTGCTATCACATGATTTTCCGCCTAGCGAAAAATCCTTGCAGTTTTCACTGCCCTCCTGCTTCTTGTGCCGCCCTTCTGTTTACGTGGGCGACTGCCGTGATGTTATCCCACTGGATCAATACCGGCTGACCTTGAAGCAGAGGTCTAGCTAAGTTTAGAGCATTATAAATTTGCTCTAAGCTTATTTATGCGGAGAGAATTCTCCAGACTTAATCACACTTCCCTGGAAATTTTTTCCTTGTGTGACTGTTCCCCAGCCTCTCAGGCTGGCCTCCGTGGTCACCGGCATCCAATCCTGAATGCCGAATCTGCGGCCCTCTAGAAGATGAGCACTCTGTAATCACCACAGGAGAGACACCCTTTTCCTTGGATATAGGGTTATCCGCTGATGCATCTGAGGATGCGATCCGGACCATTTGTCCAGCAGATCCCACTGAAGAGTTCTTGCGGGAAATCTGCCGAATGGAATTGCTTCGTAATAAGCCACCATTTTTACCAGGACTCTTGTGCAATGATGCACTGACACTTTTCCTGGTTTTAGGAGGATCCCGATTAGCTCGGATAACTCCCTGGTTTTCTCCACTGGGAGAAACACGTTTTTCTGGACTGTGTCCAGAATCTTCCCTAGGAACAGTAGACGTGTCGTCGGAAAAAGCTGCGATTTTGGAATATTTAGAATCCACTCGTGCTGTCGTAGAACTACTTAAGATAGTGCTACTCCGACCTTCAACTGTTCTCTGGACCTTGCCCTTATCAGGAAAGCGTCCATGTTTCTTTTAAGAAAAATCATCATTCCGGCCATTACCTTGGTAAAGACCCGGGGCGCCGTGGACAATCCAAACGGCAGCGTCTGAACTGATAGTGACAGTTCTGTACCAGGAACCTGAAGTACCCTTGGTGAGAAGGGCAAATTTGGACCTGTAGGTAAACGTCCCTGATATCCAGTGACATCATATCGTCCCCTTCTTCCTGGTTCGCTATCACTGCTCCGAGTGACTCCATCTTGATTTGAACGCTTGTATGTAAGTGTTCAAATATTTCAGATCTCACCGAGCCGGTTGGCTTCAGTACCACAATATAGTGTGGAATACTACCCCCTTCCTTGTTGTAAGAAGGGTACTTTGATTATCACCTGCTGGGAATACAGCCTGTGAATTGTGTGAGGGGGAGACGTCTCGAATTTCCAATGTACACCTGGGATATTACATGTAGGATCCCGGAGTTCCCTTGCGAGTGTTGCTGAAACTCTTGAGATGACCCCCTACCGCACCTGAGTCCGCTTGTACGGCCCCAGCGTTATGCTGCGGACTTGGCAGAAGCCGTGAGGAGCTTCTGTTCCTGGGAATGAGCTGCTTGCTGCAGTCTTCTTCCCTTTCCTCTCCCCCTGGGCAGATATGACTGGCCTTCGCCCGCCTGCCCGTATGGGGACGAAAGGACTGAGACTGAAAAGACTGTGTCCTTTTCTGCCAATATGTGACTCGGGGTAACAAAAGGTGGATTTTTCAGCTGTTGCCATGGCCACCAGGTCCAACGGACCGCTCCTTTATACGGCAATACTTCCATATGCCGTCTGGAATCTGCCTCACCTGACCACTGTCGTGTCTTCGTCTGGCAGATATGTACATCACATTTACTCTTGATGCCAGAATGCAAATATGCCTCTGCGCATCACACATATATAGAAATGCATCCTTAAAATGCTCTATAGACAATAAAATCCTGTCCCTGTCAAGGGTATCAAAATTTTCAGTCAGGAAATCCGACCAAGCCCCCTCAGCGCTGCACATCCAGGCTGAGGCGATTGCTGGTCGTAGTATAACACCAGTATGTGTGTATATACTGTTATGATATTTTCCAGCTTCCTATCAGCTGGCTCCTTGAGGGCGGCCGTATCTGGAAACGGTAACGCCATGTTTTTTATAAGCGTGTGAGCGCCTTGTCCACCCTAAGGTGTGTTTTCCAACTCGCCCTTACTACTGGCGGGAAAAAGGGTATACCGCCCATAACTTTCTGTCGGAGGAACCCCACGTATCATCACACACTTCATTTAATTTATCTGATTCAGGCAAAACTACAAGTAGTTTATTCCCACCCTACAAAATACCCTTATTTGTGGTACTTGTGGTATCAGAAATACGTAACACCTCCTTCATTGCCCTTAACATGTAACTTGTGGCCCTAGAGGAAAACTACGTTTGTTTCTTCACCGTCGACACTGGGGTCAGTGTCCGTGTCAGTGTCTGTCGACCGACTGAGGTAAATGGGCGTTTTTACAAGCCCCTGACGGTGTCTGAGACGCCTGGACCGATACTAATTTGTCCGCCGGCTGTCTCAAGTCGTCAACCGGCTTGCAGCGTGTTGACATTATCACGTAATTCCATAAGTAAGCCATCCATTCTGGTGTCGACTCCCTAGAGAGTGACATCACCATTACAGGCAATTTTCTCCGTCTCCTCACCAACATTTTCCTCATACATGTCGACACACACGTACCGACCTACAGCACACACATACAGGGAATGCTCTGATAGAGGACAGGACCCACTAGCCCTTTGGGGAGACAGAGGGAGAGTTTGCCAGCACACACCAAAAGCGCCATAATGTATATAACAACCCTAAAATAATAATAATAATAATAGAAGGTGTTGCTTCTATATATGGGCTCTTAATATATAATTATATCGCCAATTTATGCCCCCCTTCTCTTTAACCCTGTTTCTGTAGTGCAGGGGAGAGTGGGAGCCTTCCTCACCAGCGGAGCTGGTCAGGAAAATGGCGCTGAGTGCTGAGGAGAATAAGCTCCGCCCCTTTCACGGCGGGCTTTTCTCCCGGTTATTAGGAAAACTGGCCTGGGTTAAATACATACATATAGCCTTAATGGCTATATGTGATGTATTTATTTGCCTCTAAGGTAATCTATATTGCTGCCCAGGGCGCCCCCAGCAGCGCCCTGCACCCTCCATGACCGAGATCAGTGAGCCGTGTAGCAACAATGGCGCACAGCTGCAGTGCTGTGCGCTACCTTCATGAAGACTGAGGAGTCTTCTGCCGCCTGTTTCCGGACCTCCGTTCTGCCGTTCTTCAGCGTCTGTAAGGGGGATCGGCGGCGCGGCTCCGGGACGAACCCCAGGCTGACCTGTGTTCCGACTCCCTCTGGAGCTCAGTGTCCAGTAGCCTAAAACTTCAATCCTCCTGCACGCAGGTGAGTTGCAAGTCTCTCCCCTAAGTCCCTCGTTGCAGTGATCCTGTCGCCAGCAGGAATCACTGATTAGAAACCTAAAAAAAACTTTTCTAAACAGCTCTTTAAGAGAGCCACCTAGATTGCACCCTCTCGGACGGGCACATAAACCTAACTGAGGCTTGGAGGAGGGTCATAGGGGGAGGAGCCAGTACACACCATGTGACCTAAAAAGCTTTTTTAGATGTGCCCTGTCTCCTGCGGAGCCCGCTATTCCCCATGGTCCTGACGGAGTCCCCAGCATCCACTAGGACGTTAGAGAAACATATCTATGAATCTAAATGTCACTGTTGAACTGTGCTACCTTCTACTGTAACAGCTAAGAGTAAAGTGGTTTACACTTGGCTTTTCCATTGCCTTATTAAATAAGCCTGATAATGCTTTGTGGTCTGAGAACACATTATACTCTGCATGACAATACCTTAAACAAATGGCACTTCATTCACAATGCAAATCCTGCATGAGATCTGCAAATATATGTTTCGATGTAATGAATACATAAGGTCATCGCTAACTAAGGCACATGCAAACAGAAACTAGGAACCATGTAAATATTATTTGAATGCGTTGTGTGAAATATCAATAAACTAAGCATATACTCATTTGACATGCAGGTCTATCCAGAACCATATTATCTATGGTCGGGCTCCAAGGCTTTCTGGCACTTCATCTTTCACCCACTACAGCTGATGTTTGGGAAGCAGAGCTTATGCCGTCATTTACACTTTCAGTATTCACACGGACACCGATACCCAGTTGAAATAAAGTCTGCTGACCTCTTTTCTCACAGCGCAATCGTACACTATTGGTCTCCAGTCCCCTCTTCTCCCCCCATTGTCTCAAATCAAACCTCAGCTGACTACGAGTGTGCCTTGCTACAGTGCGGAGTGCGGATTCAGTATGATATGCCAGCTGTTGGAATCCCAGCGATCAAGAGACCGACGTGGGGATCCCAACAGCCGGAACACCGGCAGCAAGCGCAGTGTGTCCCCTTATGGGCTTGCCTCGCTTGCCACGCTTCAGACCCAGGGTTATATCCCCCATTGGGACCGAGGAAATCCTGACAGACAGGATCCTGACAGCTGGCAAAATGAATGCCTCCCCGGAGTGCAAAGTGCCTTTAACCAATGGAGACCTAGGGCAAAGGTAACAGTGGATCAGCAAAAAAATTGACTGGCCCCTAGTCCCTGCGTAGCTGCTAAGCTTGAGCCTAGTCAGCTTTATGGATAATACAACCCTGGCTCCGACATCTGACGACTGAGTTCCCAAACACATTGCGGTAAAAGTGCACATAACATCCTGTCAGAAATTTATGTTTTATTTCCTTAGTAATGCAGACTCTAAGATGGGTAAAGATATCACTTCCGCTCCGTGCCCGACCTTTATGACCCTTATCACGGCTACTTTAGCGTCCAATGCTCCCCACACTCATTTGCCCCTTCTACAGCCCTTTCAGGATGGACAAATATGTCAGCTCCTCGCAGCCACCGCTCTCGCAGCAACAGGCGCTGCAGCAGGTGAAGAGAGGTGCGGACCCTGTCATGGCGCCGGATGACGAGACACAATCTGCTTCCCCGGTGGTCAAAGAAGTCAGTAACAGATGCGCAGGACACTGATCCTGCCTCCCTCCATCGTCACCGGGACAGCCTGCTTTTATATGGGGATCTAGTGGACGCCATTACATCCACTATGGGACCGCTGCTCACCGAGACGGTAAGTGGCCTTACTGCACAATTACAACAGCTGAATACTCGTGTCTCCACTGCTGAAAACAGAATCTGCTCTATTGCTCATAACCTGGCTGATTTACAGTATGAAGTAAAACGTCTTGAAAAGGAAAATTATTCTAAAATTAATAAAATGGAGGAAATTGAAAATCGCTACAGACGTAACAATATTAGGATTTTTGGCTTGCCTGAATCACTGAAAGGGCCCTCACTGGAGCATTTTGTGAACCACACTTTGCCACAACTACTGGGTATACAAGAGCTTTGTAAAAATATGATAATAGAAAGGGTTCACAGACTCGGGCCGCCACCACGTCCCAATGACTCACGCCCTAGAGTCACCATCTTTAAATGTCTGAGCTATACCCATAAATTGGAAATATGGAGAGCCTCCAGGAAGCAACCCGTCCTTAAATGGGAGGGTAAGAATTTACAGCTATTCCAAGATTACTTGGCTGAGTTAACAAAAGCTCGTAGAGCTTTCTCACCTATATGCACCCGTCTGATAGCTGACAAGCGGAAGTTTGCTCTAATCTACCCAGCCAAGCTGCACCTGTTTGAAAAAGACAGACACTATGAGTTCATGCCACCTGCTGATGCTGATGACTTTCTGTGTGGCAGGGGCCCATGCTCTGATCTAGATATCACTGATTCCACCTAATGTATCCCAGTTTTGTCGTTCCCCTCACCAACATGGACGTTCGGTCACTGTTTAACTTTATTAATCCCCTCAAACTCAGGCTTATCATCTTGGCTGCTTCACCTGCAGAACCTTTGTCCATGTACTACCTTGTGGACTACAATGAGGAATTCTTTCTAATCTTGGCCGCGCATGGATGGAGATATGCTCCGGGTTCATGCAACAGTGTTTACTATACCTGATGGTATTATTGGTTTTTGCTTGTTACCAGAAGTTATGTGATTGTGTATTACCTATATATTCTTCTGTCTTTGTGTACCCCCCCCCCCCCCCCCCCGCTGTGTCCTTTCCTTCCCTCTCCTTACATTTTCCTTCTCTTACAATTCTAAGATTTCAGAGCACCAGGGTACCTGCATACTACTCTCTTGTTATGCAACATGTCTGAGATTAAAGTAGGGTCCTTTAATGTAGGAGGATTTAACTCCCCTGCAAAATGCAGTAAAGTCCTAGTATACTGTAATAAATTAAAATTTAACATAGTCTTTATCCAGGAAGCTCATTTAATACCTTCAGTAATGCTAAAATTACAAATGATGGGTTAGAAATTGTTGGGCAGTGCATTATATACCTCTAAATCTCGGGGTGTGGTTATTCTAATCAGATGCACAACACCATGTGAACTCACCAAAGTTACTTCTGATAAGGAAGGTAGATTTGTAATAGCTCATGTTTTACTCCGCTCTAAGCCTTACACATTGTATAATGTTTACGCCCCAACAATGTATACTAAACACTTCTCCATAAAGTTGCTTGCTGAACTGACACCTTATATGGATATGATAGTATGTGGGGACTTCAATCTCATTTCTGACAAATACCTAGACAGATCCTCTTCTCCCAAAAAATCCTTCTCCTTACCTAAATTTGGGGTTCCCCAGTTTACATCCCAACTGTCCTTAGTGGATATTTGGAGAGTTACCAACCCCACAACCAAAGAATACACTTGCCTTTCGGCTGCTTACCATACTTTGACTATATGCTAATTTCGCAAACTTTGTTCATAAGAGTCTCTGCTGTAGAAATTGAACCAATATCAATTTCATACCACTCCATGCTATGGTTCACTTTACACATTTCTGATGATCCACCCTCCTAAGTTCTGTGGCGTTTCCCCTCCCACCTTTTTGATTCCCCTGAATTTCAAAATGTGATAACCGATAGCCGGAAGGATTTCTGTTCCAACAACCAATCCCATGCGAGCATTGACCCTCCTTTATTTTGACAGCAAAGTCTGTACTGAGAGGCGCAATTTTATCTTACGTGTCAAAATTAAATAAGGCCTATGCCTCCTCTTACCTTACACTGCAATATACTCTATCCGCTACCTACTCGGACTACTGCCAAAACCCTACTCAGCCTAATAAGCAAAAATACTCTATAGCTAGAACACACTTTAATGAATATCTATGTAACAGAGGGAATAAATCTTTGTACAAAGTCAATTATCGTTACTATCGTTTTGGTAACAAAACTGGCAAGTTATTGACTAACATACTGAATGGTACCAAGCCTTCAGTGATAGTTCACCCTCTTAAAGGCCCAGATAACTCTCTCACTTCCTCAAACAAACAGATCGTACAAGTCATGAAGAACTTTTATTCTGCCCTAAACTCCCCCAACCCACTAGATTCTGACAAAGATGAGACAACCTCCCCCAGACACAATTCACTTTGATCCAATGTTTCCTTCCCAAAACTCAATCCTGGCATGGATAAAGATTTGATTGGCCCTATTACTCCCGCGGAAGTTTCAAAAGCTATTAAACTAATAAAGCATGGCAAAGCACCCAACCCGGATGGGTTTGGAGGTACCTTTTACAAATTTATGCTCCCCCAGATTCTAGACACCCTGGTTAGTACTTTCAATTATATATTACAGTCCGGTCTTACTCCTCTTTACTTTAATATGGCTTATATCAAGGTCCTACCAAAGCCGGGGCGAGATCTCACTCTACCAGGATCTTATAGACCGATACCACTATTAGACTCAGACTATAAGATCCTCGTGAGGATACTGGCTGATAGACTTAAAGTGGTCTTGCCTTTAATTATTCAGCCGGACCAAACTGGATTTATCTCCGGCAGACACTCGGTCCTAAATGTAAGAAAGGTAATTTCGGCTGTCCAGCATCTCCAACAAATTTCTGACTCTCCCCCTCCAAGTGTGATTATGTACCTAGATGTAGAAAAGGTCTTTGACCTTGTACTCTGGCCCCATCTATACTCAACTATAGCCCGTTTCGGTATTCCTCCTGTTTTCATATATCAAATTATTATACACTAACCCTCTCTCTCAAATAAAATGCAGTGGCCAAATTTCGGATTACTTTCCTCTATATAGAGGCACAAGACAAGGATGCCCCTTGTCACCCCTGTTATTTGCCACTGCCATCGAACCCCTTGCTATTTTACTTTGTAACTCTTCTGGATTTAAGAGAATAAAAATCTCAACCCATGAACTGTTTGCAGTCGATATGTTGCTTTTTATCACTGATCCCTTAAATTCAATTCCCTGCATCATGGCATTGATTGAGTTTTTTTGGTAAAGAATCAGGATATAAAATCAACATTGACAAATCAGAAATACTACCGTTAGGCAATTTTTCAATGGATCTCACTTCCTCACCAGTCTTCTCATGTTTTAAAATCAGCTCTTCACAGATAAAATACTTGGGGGTATACATTACCGTTGGGTAGGGCAGTGGCTGTAAAGACGGTGATCTTCCCAAAAATATTTTATCCCATCCAAATGCTGCCGGTTGCCCTAGCCAACAGAGACATTCTGACAATTAATTCCTCTATTTCCTCCTTCCTATGGAAGGGGCAACGGCCTAGGATTGCGTTCTCAAAACTGATGCTGCCTAGGTCACAAGGTGGTCTAGGTATTCCGGATTGCAAGGCATATGCCATATCTGTATTCTATCGCTATGCCAGGGATTGGTTGTTAGACAAGTCCACTTACACTGATGTTCAATTAGATCAGGCGATTTTTACTCCCTACTCTCCTTCCGCACTATTACACCTAAAATCCTCAGCTATTCCGAAACAAATCTATTCCAATGTCATTTTTCATGATACTTATTTTTTATGGATAAGCCTACATAAAAAATTGAAGAGGGACTTTCGATTCTCCCCTGCCTCACACTCTGGGGTAACTCTGACTTCTCCCCCTTCCTTTATAACCCATTACTCCAGATCTGGAGGCACAAAGGTATAGCTCTTGTGAACAAGGTTTTCGACCCAGGTGGCAGAGTTCTTACTTTTGCTGACTTGCAGCAGCAATTTTTTATTCCTGAACAAACATTTCTACCTTTATCTACAGGTGAGACACTATGTACAGTCGCTTCCACTCCCCAATTCCCTGACTCATGACCCACATATCATAATTAAACTGTTACAACTTAGAGCCAAAGGGACATACCGGCTTCGTCATTTATACCCTCACTTGGTAGAAGCGAAAATTAATGTCCTTCTCTACTTGCAGAGGTTACTCACACAATGAAATTCAGACATTCCCACCTTCCCATGCCCTCCTGAGATTCTTCTGGTCAGGTACTGCAAATACTCTAAACATTTACAATCAGCCTATCTTCAGGAAACACATCTTAGATTCCTCCATAGAGCACACATTTCGCCCGCCCAACGGAAATAACGGAGTGTTGAAGACACTGTGAAATGCACAAAATGTACAATGCATAATGCTAAGTTATTTCATTGTATCTGAGAATGCTCTTAGGTTCGTAGGTTTTGGTCTAAGATAGTTTATTTTCTGAATACTATTCTCAATGTATCCTTGACACCCACCCCAGAAGCATGTCTTTTATTTTGCTTTGACAACTGGAATTTGGGAACTTACTCATCCCATTGTATACCTCTCATTGTTCTAATTCTGACACTAGCCAAAAAAACTGATCTTCATACACAGGACCAAGAAATCAGCGCCCACACTACAAGAATTGAAATCGAGACTACTCCAGTTTTTACATTTTGACATACAATCTATGTTACTGAATGCGGTTTTTACCAGGCAGTCCTTTCACAATAAATGGGACCTGTTTTTACAATCCCTGGATGAGGACTCTAGACATACAATTTCATGTTACTTTGGCACTCAAGATTGGTCAAGAGCCAAAGTTTATCTAAGCCTATAGTCCCCTTCTGAATATCTCCTGGAATTATAGAATGCATGTATTGTGCTGTTCTCTTATATTCATATTGTTGTTCATCTAACATTGGAATCGACAAATACATTCACTAATGGTCCTTAAGACCTGCATCCTTCAACTGTCTTCCAGAATAGCCCGCGATATAAAGACGCCTATGTTCCTCTGTTATTAAGATTTGCTGACTTAAACACTTTATGATTGTCTGCTGATATTGTATAAAGGTATCCAGAAACATAGCTATACCCCCGCCCCCCCCCCCTCTCCCTTTAGATTCTTTTACCTTTTCCCCCTTTCTGTGTGTCTCGTGAACTGTACTACTCTAATCCTTGGTAAATTCTTTATTCTTCTTATGCTTCATATTTGTTATTGCGTTTGACTATTGTATTTTGCTCTTGGAATGTATTCCATTTATCTGACAATACAACAATAAACAGTTAATAAAAAAAAAAGATGGGTAAAGATATATGTGCACAGTAGAATAGTGATTAGCATTGTTCCTTCTTAGCACTGGGGTCTTGGGTTCAATGACCACTGAAGCCCAATTTGTGTGGATCTTGTATATTCTTCCTTTTTCTTGGTTTATCAAGTGCTCTGGTTTTCTCCCACAAAATCCAAAAAGCATTTTGGTAGGTTAAATATTTTCTGGGAAAAAAAATACATCCTAGTGTTGATAGGATAGGGAAATTAGACTGTAAGGGATTATTATTATTATTATTATTATTATTATTAATAAAACAGGTTGAGTATCCCATATCTAAAATGCTTGGGACCAGAGGTATTTTGGATATCGGATTTTTCCGTATTTTGGAATAATTGCATACCATAATGAGATATCATGTCGATAGGACCCAAGTCTGAGCACAGAATGCATTTATGTTTTATACACACCTTATGCACACAGCAAGAAGGTCATTTTAGACAATATTTTTACTTCTTTGTGCATTAAACAAAGTGTGTGTACATTCACACAATTCATTTATGTTTCATATACACTTTATACACACAGACTGAAGGTAATTTAATACAATGTTTTTAATAATTTTGTGTATTAAACAAAGTTTGTGTACATTGAGCCATCAAAAAACAAAGGTATCACTATCTCATGCTCACTCAAAAAATCCTGTATTTCATAATATTCCGTATTGCGGAATATTTGGATATGGGATACTCAACCTGTAGTAGTAGTAGTAATAATAATAATAATAATAATAATAACAGTTATTTATAAAACACACACACATATACTGCAGTACTTTACAGCAAATATTTGGCAATTCACATCGGTCCCTGTCCCAGTGGAGCTTACATTCTATATTCCCTAACACATGCACACATACAATATACATTAGAGTTTATTTCTGTCGATGGTCAATTAACCTACCAGAATATTCTTGAATTGTAGAAGGAAACTAAAATACTTGGAGGAAACCCATATATGCACGTGTAAAACACTATATAATCCTAAGCACCCAGTACACTATAAGTGACTTTGGATGCAGCTACAATGGGATAGAGATGCTAAATGAAGCAAATAGATAACGAAGGTTAAGGAATCACTGCTCAAGGCAGAGTGTCTTAGTCGCACCATTCGCCATATGGTGTAATAAGGATGTGTCTGCATTATTCATAGTAAAATATTGATACTCAGTTAATACTGATATAATACACCACCACTGTGTCGGACCCGTCTCCAGGGATGTCTCTATGTGTGACCTGATAGTCCAGACTTTGGCTTCCAGTTCCACTTTTAATAAAAAAATTAATTCCTGTGATGGCCACAGCAGTGCTAGGTCAAGCAGTGGCCATGTGCCAGATAGGAGAACGTCTTATCACTGGCTAGAACAACTATTTAGCTGTAGATCTTTTCTCTGTTTAACAACTAGACCCACAAGAGACCAACAAGTGGTCAGTGTAGTTATCTCTCTCATTTACCTAACCGGCATCAGCAAGCAGTAGAGATCACATGACAGTGTTCCAAAACCAATGACTGAAAGTTAGCGAAATGTGGGCCTAATTCAGAGAAGTATGCATCACTGATGTTTACATACATCTCCGATGTTCTTGGATTTGCGCATGTGCAGATCCAGGGCTGCAATGTCATTCTCAGTGCCCAAAACACTGCAGCATGACTGACATGCTGCTGACATTTTGGGGCGGCGACTGGCAGTGCTGCAGAATAAAGGGGCATGTTAAACCCATTTTTGGGGCGTGCCAGAGCCAGTGGCTTCAGTTCCTGGCCATTCTGAGTAAGCTGAGGGTTACCCAGATTGCCGATGTTCACACAGATGATCCAATGCTACATACTTCGATGCAGCGGCGGGTAAGAGATTCCTCCAGTAGCATTAGCATATAGCACAGCTGCTGCGACTGTGTGATTCCGTGTGTTCAGTTTCCCACCCAAAATGTGAACTCACAACTACACAAAACAAGCACTGATATCCAGAAACTGGAGTCATTTAATACCCCCACAAAACAAAATATATTATTTAATCCTGATGTTCCTATTCCAGGCAAGTGCATTTGTGTAAATATTTCAGAGTATATCGCAGTTGGTTTATTCTCCCAAGAGGAACAACTGCTGAACTGCAACCATCTGCTGTCAATGGGATATTTATATACTAATAAGATTCAACATTTGTATCTTCAGCCGTATCTCCTGTCTACCAGACGTGCAAGTTAAGAGTTAGTAAAAACCGGCAGAATGATGCGGCAAATCTATATGGAGAGATAACAAATCCTAATGGAGCACTGCTGAAATCTCAGGAAATCATAATTTGTAATTAGAAACCCATCAGTAAAAATATTGACTTATCAGATGCCTCAAAGAGGCAGCTGATCAATATCAGGAATTATTCTTACTAGTAAACCAAAAAAAAAAAAACCTGTGCTAAAAAATGAAGCAGAATATTCACAGATTCTAAACTTCCACTCAATAAACTATTATGTGTCATAGTAGATGGCTACAGTACACAGAGCAATGCAGAAATAAAGAGCCTGACAAAACATCATTTCTTTGCGTTCAGTCATACAGATCTCATGGAGTGACGTCAGACTTCTACGTTTAAAACCAAAATCCCCATTCACAAGCTGCTTAGTCTGACTGTGAATGGAGCAGACAAAAATATTGGTAATTAATTTGCAGAGTAAAAAGAACTTAATTAAAATGCTCTAAATGATATCTACTTTTTACCTAAGGTTGTTAAAGACCTCTTCATATTTTGCTGAGAAATGTAATACTCTTAATTGACTAATTCATCTCGACTTTTACATTAATTTATTTTGCTTAATAAAATCAGGAAGTACTTATAAAACAGTAATGACGACAATTTAATATGACATAAATGACTGTCCTATGAGATAACGGTATTTATTATGTGCACAATATACATCTCTCACATTAGATATCGCTTATAATTATGAAACTATGATTATTTAAACGACCTTCAAAATATATTTATATTTACAAAATACATATAACGAACATGTTTTTAAAGCTGTTTAATCTCTCTAAATAACAGGAACAAGGCGGAGGAGGGCTGTTACTCACTAGCATAAAAATATCACACACTGTTATCTGCGGTTTTTAACAGCACTAAACACATATAAATGATGGCTTATGCTTCCAATGAGCCAGGCGTACCTGGACATTGTATGCTCCCACTCTACAACTCCCGGTCTCCCGTTGTCTCTGGCAGCTATACACCTTACTGGTATCTATGGGGGTCATTCCGAGTTGATCGCAGCTGTGCTAAATTTAGCACAGCTACGATCGTAAACTCAGACATGCGGGGGGACGCCCAGCACAGGGCTAGTCCGCCCCGCATGTCAGCGCCGCCCCCCCCACACAAATACAAAAGCATCGCACAGAGGCGATGCCTTTGTATTTGAGGAGTAACTCCCGGCCAGCGCAGCTCCTGCGGCTGGCCGGGAGTTACTCGTCGCTCCCGCTGGCCGCAGCGGCTGCGTGACACGCCACGCAGCCGCCGCGGCCCACCCCTCCAACAGTCCGGCCACGCCTGCGTTGGCCGGACCGCTACCCCTAAACAGCGGCTTAATGCCGCCGTTCAGCCCCCTCCCGCCCAGCAACCGCCTCTGTCTCAGAGGCGATCGCTGGGCACCGACGACTGCCATGCGCAGTTCCGACCCGATCACTGCGACAAACTGCAGCGGGCGATCGGGTAGGAACGACCCCCTATATTCATAGGGGGTATACATCAGCTCCTGTCATTTATAACACACTTAGTGGCTTAGTACTAGATAGTCAAACCTGACTTAGTACTAGATAGTCATACCTGACTTGCCTGCACAGTCTACCTAACCTTGCGATACTGACCCTGCAGGACCGCGCATCGGTATCCCAAGCTGTGTACACTCGGTGCGATATGTGCTAACTCTCCTTGCGATTTTGACTATATAGTCAAAATCGCAAGGATAACATCGCACCATGGGGGTCATTCCGAGTTGTTCGCTCGTTGCCGATTTTCGCAATGGAGCGATTAAGGCAAAAATGCGCATGCGCATGGTACGCAGTGCGCATGCGCTAAGTATTTTAGCACAAAACTTAGTAGTTTTACTCACATCCGAACGAAGAATTTTCATCGTTGAAGCGATCAGAGTGTGATTGACAGGAAGTGGGTGTTTCTGGGCGGAAACTGGCCATTTTCTGGGAGTGTGCGGAAAAACGCAGGCGTGCCAGGAAAAAACGCGGGAGTGTCTGGAGAAACGGGGGAGTGGCTGTCCGAACGCAGGGTGTGTTTGTGACGTCAAACCAGGAACGAAACGGCCTGAGCTAATCGCAATCTGTGAGTAGGTCTGGAGCTACTCAGAAACTGCTAAGAATTTTCTATGCGCAATTCTGCTAATCTTTTGTTCGCAATTCTGCTAAGCTAAGATACACTCCCAGAGGGTGGCAGCCTAGCGTTTGCAATGCTGCTAAAATCTGCTAGCGAGCGAACAACTCAGAATGACCCCCCATGTGTACACAGCCTTAGAAGCTGATTGGTTGGCTCTATAAATCTCTCCACGCTTTGCTGAATATCTCCCATAGTGTGTTATCCCTTTCAAAGAGGTACAGTATATCCAATTTCAAGCACAATTTAAAAGAAAAATATGCGGCAGTTTTTTCTATTCAGATGCTGGGCACAAAACCAGATCCTGTTATTTCTACAGATATGTCTGTGGCTATTTTCTCGCACCCCCAGAGCAGATTTAAACAAATTAAAAAATCCTATTTTAAGTTTAAAATGTCTGGGACCCCTTCAGAACCCTTTGAAAGTTTCCAATTAGCTTTATAAGTCCATAATTTCCTTACGTTCTAGCAGCGCTGTCCTTCTCTTCCGCGTCTCTGAAATGCTATAGTCACTTTCTCCTTGTCTTCCACAGCCCTTATGAGATCGTTCTTATGTGTGAGACCCCCAGTCACTGTCAGGAGTGTGGAGCATGTGGCAGCCGGGTACAGCAGAGAGAAGAGCGGCTGGAACAAGGCTATGAATGCCCAGGTTTTCCATGGCCACATTTTCTTTTTTAACCCACACGGTTCTGGCCACAAAAAAAATTGAGACCATTTTTTTTTTCATGCAATACAGCAGGGAATTGGGGCGTGCGTGCCTGCGCTAATTTAAAATTGGTCAGGAGTTCTGCATACATTTTTGCCAATTAAATATGCCTCATGGTGTGCCCCAGTCCTCTTGGCTACTGTGTGTGGCACTGGAGAGTGCAGGGAGCCAGAGAAAAGTGCTGTGGGGCAGGTAACAGACCATGTGCCCTGAATGGCAGCACCGGAGGTAATGCCCTTGGATCAGCCCTGTATAGAGACAATATTCACTTCCACTTGCATCTATGAGTGAGAGCAGTGGCAGCACAAAAACAAGATATGGATGCTGTGTGCTCTATTCAATTGCCTCCCTGTATATAAAGATAAAGGGGCACAATTAACATTATTCAATAATAAGTCCAAATAATTATAATGTTTTATTGCTGCTAATGGCAGCAGTAACAATTAAGTTTTGTGGGAATTTACTAAAAATCTATGTAAAAGTAAAGTGATTGCTCATCCAAACAAACCTATGGGCACAGGCATCACAAGGAAGGTGCGGGTAGCACACGGGTGTCACCCTTCCAGAGGGAAACACCAAAATGCTTGCTCCACCACAGTGCCAGGTGCCAGGTGCTGCAGTGTGAAATGATCCTGCATTGCACTGCAGGCACCGGTCTCCGGGGCAGCCCAGCATCTCCAGGGATGCAGGACAGGCACCCAGATTGAAGTAATCGAGGTCTTTCCACTAGGCCACGCCCTCTAGTGGTATTAGCATGGGGACTCCCACACCCCTTTTTCAGGCACGCACATCTGGCACGTGAGAGGGGTACTACTGGTCACACCAAGTGTCTATGAGGGCTGTTTTTGTGAATGGAAATGGAAGGTACCTCAGCAGTCCTGGTGATTCTTTTGGGGGAAAGTATTCTGTTTTGGGGGGATAGTCCCATAAAATGTTATTGATAAATATACCCCAAGGTACAAATGGGAATGCCCACGTTTAATAAGCAACGTCAGTGGTCTTTTCCTAACACAAGTGGGTACCTAGTACTAAAAAGCTGTTCCAAAATTTTCTGAGGTCTTAAAAATGTGCTAAGCAAAATAAGTTGTAAAATAATTTTGCATGCTACAGTATTCACATGGATCCCTCACAATATTTAGCAATCACGAAAGTGTGTAGAAAGAAATCCTTTTCTTTATTATTATTATTCCTTATTATTCATTATTCCTTACCAGTGGTTACAAGAAACCAAATTAAAGAATACTTCAAAGCAAGAAAATCAATGAAGAAAGTACAACAAAATCTCAGATGTATTAAGTAATAAAAAATAATCATTAACTTTCTCCCAAAAGAAAGGTACAGTATAGGTTATTTTTATTCAGAAGTCAAAATCAGCTAGTTAATTTTATTGTAACATTTACTGCCATATACATGTTTTACCTTTTAAAATACAATCCTTCATTTTTAATACTATTTTATAATGCTACCATTAATTTTCACTTATGTAAGGGCGATTATTAGTGGTAGAATATTTAGGGCGATATTCAAATGTTATCGCAACCTATCACCCATCTAAAGTGACGAGAGATGACAGGGGGTAATATACAAATGTCCCCCCTTTAGCAGTCGGGTTAAACCGTGTACAGTGGCTTAACCAGACTAAACTATTGGGCACAATGCAAAAAGAGATAGAGTGTCATAGATTGTCTGTAGGTATACCATAGTCCAGGCCTGACCAAACAAGTGTGTGTGTGTGTGGGGGGGGGGGGGGGGGCATCACCTTGGGTAAACGGTAGAACTTTCTCGTGCAGCATCATACCTCCTGTCACGATCCGGGTATCTGGACGCCATTTCTTACCCATCAGATGCCTCCTAAGGCTGGCTCAGCGCTCCAGGACCGGATCCCATCTGTTATCCTAATGTTCACAATCCTGCATCCTCTCCTGTCTCTCTGAGACGCTGTCACAGTAACGCCTTATTACATCTGGCATGGCGTCTCCCGCGGCCTCCGCCGCCGTCCCTGAGCTTCTGCATGCAGAGTGTCAGAGTGGCGATTACGTCAGCCGCGGCCTCCGCTGTGTCCGCGTGGTTGGATGTGCACTTGTCAGCCTGGCGTCTCCTGTCTCCAGTGGCCGGCGCCGCCATTACTGTTTTCATTACCACATGGATTACAAACCAAACTTCCCTCCAAGTGTCTGCATGGGCGCAGCCATCTTGGATTCTGTCAGCTGATCATTTCCTCCAATCTGTTGTCAGTATTGTTAATCTGCATAATTGCCTAGCCAATCCCTTCCTTGCTGCAGGTATAAATACACTGTGCCTGAGCAAGGAAGGCGTCAGTGCTTTGGTTGTCAAACCTAGTTCCTGTTTGTCTCTCTCCTGTGATTGTCTTCCAGGTTCCAGCTCCTGTCTCAAGACTTCCACCATAGAGACCCGCACCAGCATTCCACCTGCGGTGTAGCCTGACTCTCCAATCCATTGTGGATTCATCTGTTTCCAGCTACAACATTACCTGCTTCCAGCTCAGCTTCCAGCAGAGTACAGCTTTCCTTAAAGGGCCGGTGTCCTTTCTACACTTTACCACTCTCCACCGGTATTATTATTTCTCCGCTCTCAAGTTCTACATTTCAGTTCATATTTCATCGCTCCCAAGTTCATTTATTATTTAACTGGTTCCAGCCAGTATCCACTCCGTGCTAACAACAGTCTGGTTCCAGCCAGTATCCACAGCAGCTGTTTTACCTTCAGCAACCCAGCTTTTCCTGGAACACCAGCTGGCACAATCCTGGGTTATCTCCATTGCTACAGTCGGGCCTGGTAAGGACTTTCCATCTAGAAGATCATAAGAACTATCTCACACTACCAGTGCCCTGTGGCTCCTGCCATCCTGTAGTACCCAGGAACTGTATTTATTATTTGCTGACTTTTACGTTTTCTTTTACTGCTGCTGTGTTGCGGAGTTGTCATAATAAACATCATTGACTTTTATCCAAGTTGTCGTGGTCACGCCTTCGGGCAGTTATTATTCATGTTACTTACATGTCCAGGGGTCTGATACAACCTCCCAGGTTCCGGTACATCTCAGCCCCTACAACTGAGGCTGCCTCCCGTCAGCTCAGGCCCTCAGTTGTGACAGTAAGCACTGACCTAATGAATCCAGCCGGAGACCAGGATCAAGCGGCCAGGCCGATGCAAGAACTGGCAGCCCGACTAGAACATCAGGAGGCTGCACAGGGCCACATCATCCGCTGTCTCCAGGATCTCTCTACTCGGCTGGATGGGATTCAGACAACTCTCCGTGGATCAGGCGCATCTGGTGCGTCAACCACAGTGACTCCAGCTATAACCCCACCCACCTTACCCATTTCTGCTCCACGTCTTCATCTTCCAACGCCAGCAAAATTTGACGGATCTCCAAGATTCTGCAGGGGATTTCTCAACCAGTGTGAGATTCAGTTTGAGCTACAACCTGGCAATTTTCCCAGTGACCGTACAAAAATTGCCTACATCACCTCTCTTCTCAGTGGCTCCGCCCTTGACTGGGCATCACCGTTATGGGAGAGGTCCGACACCCTGCTATCTTCTTACACTGCATTCGTGTCAACATTCAGGCGCATCTTCGACGAGCCAGGCCGGGTAACCTCAGCTTCATCCGAGATTCTCCGTTTACGCCAGGGGTCACGTACTGTAGGACAATATCTGATACAGTTCCAGATCCTGGCATCCGAACTGGCATGGAACGACGAGGCCCTGTATGCTGCATTCTGGCATGGCTTATCTGAGCTTATTAAAGATGAGTTAGCTACCAGAGACTTACCTTCTAAGTTAGATGAGCTAATCTCACTCTGCACGAAAGTTGATTTACGTTTCAGAGAGAGAGCAACTGAGCGTGGAAGATCATCTGCTCCAAAATCTTCTGCTCCTCCTCCTCGTCAACTGTCACCATCTAAAGATGAGCCCATGCAAATTGGCCGTTCCCGTTTAACTCCTGCTGAGCGCCGAAGACGTCTCTCTGAGTCTCTTTGTCTTTACTGTGCAGCTCCGTCTCACACCATCAATGCCTGTCCCGAACGTCCGGGAAAACTCCAAACCCTAGCTCGCCCAGGAGAGGGCCGGCTAGGAGTAATGATCTCCTCTCCATCTCCTCATGATTGTAATCTCCCAGTCTCGCTTCAAGTTGCTCAACGTTATCGGAACGTCATTGCCCTCCTTGATTCCGGAGCAGCTGGGAACTTTATTACTGAAGCCTATGTTAAACGGTGGTCCCTACCCACCGAGAGACTTCCTTCCTCCTTTTCCTTAACTGCCGTGGATGGCAGTAAAATTTTTGATACTGTTATTGCTCTAAGGACTCTACCAGTTCGTCTGAGAGTGGGAGTTCTTCATTCCGAACATATTTCACTTTTAGTGATTCCAAGAGCCACACATCCTGTGGTCCTGGGCCTTCCATGGCTCCGTCTTCACAATCCTACAATTGATTGGACGACTACGCAAATCCTGGCATGGGGTTCCTCCTGTGCAGAGACATGTTTGTTTAAAGTATTGCCTGTCTGTTCTTCCTCCCCCAGGTCGTCTGATGTTCCACCTCCTCCATATCAAGATTTCACGGATGTGTTCAGTAAAGCTTCTGCTGATATCCTTCCTCCTCATAGAGAATGGGACTGCCCGATTGATCTCGTTCCAGGGAAGGTTCCACCTCGAGGCCGAACTTATCCGTTGTCTCTGCCTGAGACGCATTCTATGGAGGAATACATTAAAGAGAACCTAGCAAAGGGGTTCATTCGACCTTCTTCTTCCCCAGCCGGCGCAGGCTTCTTTTTTGTAAAAAAGAAAGATGGTGGTCTGCGGCCGTGCATCGACTACAGAGGTTTGAACGACATTACCATCAAGAACCGTTATCCTTTACCCCTGATTACTGAGCTCTTTGACAGAGTTAGCGGAGCTACCATCTTTACAAAGCTGGACTTGCGAGGTGCATACAATCTCATCCGGATCCGTGAGGGTGACGAGTGGAAGACCGCCTTTAACACCCGTGACGGACATTATGAGTACCTCGTCATGCCCTTCGGATTGAGCAATGCTCCAGCTGTCTTCCAGCATTTTGTCAATGAGATCTTCAGAGACATTCTATACCGTCATGTCGTGGTCTATCTAGACGATATCCTCATTTTTGCCAACGATTTAGAGGAACATCGTTTTTGGGTTAAAGAGGTTCTGTCCCGTCTCCGTGTCAATCATCTCTATTGCAAATTAGAAAAATGCGTCTTTGAAGTCAAGTCCATTCCGTTTCTAGGGTACATTGTGTCCGGTTCCGGACTAGAGATGGATCCTGAGAAACTACAAGCAATCCAAAATTGGCCGGTACCCTTAACCCTCAAAGGGGTCCAGAGGTTCTTAGGGTTCGCCAACTATTACCGAAAGTTTATACGAGACTTTTCCACCATTGTGGCGCCTATTACTGCTTTCACTAAGAAGGGTGCTAACCCGTCCAAGTGGTCTGAAGAAGCCATGCAAGCATTTCATCTTTTAAAACAAAGGTTCATCTCTGCGCCTGTTCTGAAACAGCCTGACATCGACTCTCCTTTCATCTTAGAGGTGGATGCCTCCTCCGTTGGAGTAGGAGCGGTGTTATCTCAGAGGGCTAAAGATGGCCATTTACACCCTTGCAGTTTCTTCTCCCGGAAGTTCTCCCCAGCTGAGCGCAACTATGCCATTGGCGACCAGGAGTTGCTAGCCATCAAGCTCGCTCTAGAAGAGTGGAGGTATCTGTTGGAGGGAGCTTCTCATTCAATCACCATACTTACAGACCACAAGAACCTTTTATACCTGAAGGGCGCACAATGTCTCAACCCTCGTCAGGCCAGATGGGCACTTTTCTTTTCCAGGTTCGACTTTAAACTCCAGTTCTGTCCGGGCTCTCAGAATCGCAAGGCCGATGCCCTTTCCCGCTCATGGGAGCAAGAAAATGAGTCAGAGTCTTCAGACAAGCATCCTATTATAAATCCGTTGGCATTCTCCACGGTAGGGATGGACTCTACGCCCCCATCAGGGAAAAGTTTTGTGAAGCCGATGCTAAGGAAGAAGCTCATGCATTGGGCCCATGCTTCCCGTTTTGCCGGACATACAGGTATCCAAAAAACCCTGGAGTTTATCTCTAGGTCCTATTGGTGGCCAACTCTGAAAAAGGACGTCTTGGAGTTTATTGCATCTTGCCCAAAGTGTGCCCAACATAAAGTATCCCGCCAGTCGCCTGCGGGGCAACTGGTTCCACTATCCGTTCCCCGTCGACCATGGACCCACTTGTCGATGGATTTCATTACAGACTTACCCATGTGCAACAAGTTCAATACCATCTGGGTGGTAGTTGACCGGTTCACCAAGATGGCACACTTCATTCCTCTCACCGGTCTTCCGTCAGCTTCCAAGTTGGCTCAAGTATTCATACAAGAGATCTTCCGACTCCACGGTCTTCCTGAAGAAATTATCTCAGATCGAGGAGTTCAATTCACAGCCAAATTCTGGCGAAGTTTATGTCAAGTCCTCCAAGTCAAGCTAAAGTTTTCCACGGCTTACCATCCTCAGACCAATGGTCAAACCGAGAGGGTGAATCAGGACTTGGAGGCCTTCCTCCGCATCTATGTGTCCTCCTCTCAAGATGACTGGGTTCAATTACTTCCCTGGGCCGAGTTCTGTCATAACAACCAGTATCATTCTTCATCTGCTTCAACACCATTCTTCACTAACTTTGGATTCCACCCTAAAGTCCCTGAGTTCCAACCGCTTCCAGCAACTTCTGTTCCCGCAGTGGATATCACCTTGCATCAGTTTGCCAATATCTGGAAGAGCGTACGATCAGCTCTGCTCAAGTCATCGTTCAGGTACAAGAAGTTTGCGGATAAGAAGCGTCGAGCAGTTCCTGCTCTCAAGGTGGGTGATCGGGTATGGTTATCCACAAAGAATTTGAGGTTAAGAGTTCCCAGTATGAAGTTTGCACCTCGCTATATCGGTCCTTTCAAAATTGAACAAGTCATCAATCCTGTTGCTTACAGACTCCAGTTGCCTCCCTTCTTAAAAATACCCAGGACATTCCATGTTTCCCTGTTGAAACCGCTGATCTTGAATCGGTTTCATTCCTCACTTCCTCCAACTCCGAAAGTCCAAACTCAACGAGGCGTTGAGTATGAAGTGGCCAAGATCCTGGACTCACGTCACCGTTACGGTCAACTACAGTATCTTATTGACTGGAAGGGTTACGGCCCTGAGGAACGTTCATGGACCAATGCTTCTGATGTCCATGCTCCTGCCTTGGTCCGGAGATTCCATTCCAAGTTTCCTCAAAAGCCAAAGAAGTGTCCTGGGGCCACTCCTAAAGGGGGGGGTGCTGTCACGATCCGGGTATCTGGACGCCATTTCTTACCCATCAGATGCCTCCTAAGGCTGGCTCAGCGCTCCAGGACCGGATCCCATCTGTTATCCTAATGTTCACATTCCTGCATCCTCTCCTGTCTCTCTGAGACGCTGTCACAGTAACGCCTTATTACATCTGGCATGGCGTCTCCCGCGGCCTCCGCCGCCGTCCCTGAGCTTCTGCATGCAGAGTGTCAGAGTGGCGATTACGTCAGCCGCGGCCTCCGCTGTGTCCGCGTGGTTGGATGTGCACTTGTCAGCCTGGCGTCTCCTGTCTCCAGTGGCCGGCGCCGCCATTACTGTTTTCATTACCACATGGATTACAAACCAAACTTCCCTCCAAGTGTCTGCATGGGCGCAGCCATCTTGGATTCTGTCAGCTGATCATTTCCTCCAATCTGTTGTCAGTATTGTTAATCTGCATAATTGCCTAGCCAATCCCTTCCTTGCTGCAGGTATAAATACACTGTGCCTGAGCAAGGAAGGCGTCAGTGCTTTGGTTGTCAAACCTAGTTCCTGTTTGTCTCTCTCCTGTGATTGTCTTCCAGGTTCCAGCTCCTGTCTCAAGACTTCCACCATAGAGACCCGCACCAGCATTCCACCTGCGGTGTAGCCTGACTCTCCAATCCATTGTGGATTCATCTGTTTCCAGCTACAACATTACCTGCTTCCAGCTCAGCTTCCAGCAGAGTACAGCTTTCCTTAAAGGGCCGGTGTCCTTTCTACACTTTACCACTCTCCACCGGTATTATTATTTCTCCGCTCTCAAGTTCTACATTTCAGTTCATATTTCATCGCTCCCAAGTTCATTTATTATTTAACTGGTTCCAGCCAGTATCCACTCCGTGCTAACAACAGTCTGGTTCCAGCCAGTATCCACAGCAGCTGTTTTACCTTCAGCAACCCAGCTTTTCCTGGAACACCAGCTGGCACAATCCTGGGTTATCTCCATTGCTACAGTCGGGCCTGGTAAGGACTTTCCATCTAGAAGATCATAAGAACTATCTCACACTACCAGTGCCCTGTGGCTCCTGCCATCCTGTAGTACCCAGGAACTGTATTTATTATTTGCTGACTTTTACGTTTTCTTTTACTGCTGCTGTGTTGCGGAGTTGTCATAATAAACATCATTGACTTTTATCCAAGTTGTCGTGGTCACGCCTTCGGGCAGTTATTATTCATGTTACTTACATGTCCAGGGGTCTGATACAACCTCCCAGGTTCCGGTACATCTCAGCCCCTACAACTGAGGCTGCCTCCCGTCAGCTCAGGCCCTCAGTTGTGACACCTCCCAACTGTCCCAATTTCAGCGGGACAGTTCCGCGATTAGGACACTGTCCCACTTTCCCTCCCATGGGTTGCTGTTTCCCTGTGACCCTGTGATTTCTCTGCAAATCAGCCAGTGATTCCTGAATAGATGCCGTGCCTGCTGGACACGCTTCCAAAATGATGAAAACGGGAGATGTATCATGAGGTCATCAATTGTTTTGCGGGACAATCCCGTTTTTTTGGGACTGTCCCGCTATCCCACCCACGGGCCACAGTGTCCCGCGGGGGAGGGGGGAAGCAGTTGGGAGGATCCTGTCACTCGCTGCCCTGCTTAGCAGAGCAGAGGTGAATAGACCCTGTGCGCATGGGCACAGCATCTATTCACAGGAAACAGAGGGAGAGAGAGCATGCCAGCAGCTCACAGAGCGCTGGGCATGCCTCCTCAATGACGAAAACGGGAGGCGTGGCAGGCAGTCACAGCATTGCCACAAAGCCACGCCCCTTTTTACTTTTGGGCAGGCGCAGCTTAGCTGCGCATAAACGTCCATATTTGCATTTTTTAAATGTTATGATTTATGGGTATGCAGAATACCGTCCAATACCTTTGCAAAAGTAGTCACAGCTAGCTTTATTTAGCAGCACAAAGATAAACAAAAGATAAAAAAATAATCCTAGCCTTTATGGCACTAACTTAACATAGTGTGGAAGGACCCAATTTCCAATTCACAAAACTTAAATTAAACAGAGCATTTACATTCACCGGCAATACTGTCTCTCAATAGATCTGCAAGCCTACTCCCCAGGTAGTGAGACACAGATTAGAATTCCTTTTATTAGCCTCTCACAGGTGACCTGATAATTAACGGGAGCGTTACCAGGCAGAAGATAGGAACTTGGGCAGGAACATAGCCAGAACTTTGTGGGTCCCATAACAACATGTTGATGGGGCACCTATCACAAAGCTTCTAGAGACCCCTCTATCTGCATTCAGTGTTAATTTGATGCCCCAGAGTAGTGCCCTAGCTAATGTTATACCCCATTATAGTGTCCTAGCACATGTTATGTCCCATAATAGTGCCCTAGTTCATTTTATGCCCAAGATAACTGCCCTAGTTTACTTTATACCCCATTGTGGTACTGCCAGTACACATTACAGAAGTCCTCACACATCATTGATGCAGTTGCACCAAACAGCCCTTATCGATGCACCAGGTACTGTAAGAGTCTGCTAGCGTTGAGCATCTTTTTGTCTGAAAATGCATCTTAGTTTAAATGCGATGCAACTAGGACGTACCAGCAGAATTTCATTTTATATGTGTTTTTTGTATATCTGTGTGCACGACTGAGTAAATCAGTAGCCATGGCTTTTTTCCATGCTAAATTCTGTTGTGATTAGTATACAGATGCTTAATTCATGATTGTAAGGAACTGCTCAGCCGCAAGGAAGCGGTTGTGTAATTCCGAGTCATTAAAATTCAAATGCAACAAGAGATAGCTGTAGGAGATAGACGCCTCCTGTTAGCATTTGCATGATCTGAGTGCTGCGTCTGAGGATGCAGCCTCGAATCACCATCGCAACCAATGAGACCATTAGTTAAAATTTGCAAAGGTATCAGGCACCGACCAGCCCATGCAAGCTGAAGCTTGCTGAGGCTGGCCATAGGATCCAGACACCCGTGTTCAAGAAGTCTGCATTCGATTATGTCTGTATCCATCACATCTTCAAAACATGGACAACTCGCACCCATTTGAATAATGGTCCTGGGTGCTGCCCCCGCTCTAACCATGCTGCGGCTGACAGGGGGCTGCAATAAGTATAATAAGGATCTCCATTGTATTTGTATGTAACCATCGGGTTTGCATACAAATATAAATTAGGCCCTCACTATACAAGTGTTGCATATTAAATTAATCAGCACAGTCTCCTACTGTGTCCTAGTTGATTTGCATTGTGACTAAGATGCATTTTCGGCAAAAGAAGACGCCCAGCTCTAGCATAGTGTATGCCAAGCAGTTACCCCAGTTCATATTATGGCACATTGTAGTGCTACCAGTCAGTGGCGTAAGTTTGACCCAGTTGCCCGGAGGCAAGGAAAATATTGGTGCCCCCTACATATATATATATATATATACACACACACACACACACACATTTGCTCCTGCATAGCAAGCCTGCAGATTCTAACTATGGTGGTCATTCCGAGTTGTTCGCTCGTTGCCGTTTTTTGCAACGGAGCGATTAGGTGGAAAATGCGCATGCGCATGTTACGCAGCGCGCATGCGTTCAGTAATTTAACACAAAACTTTGGAGATTTGCACAAGCTCGAGCGACGTTTTTTCATCGCTCGAGTGATCGTAGTGTGATTGACAGGAAGTGGGTGTTTCTGGACGGAAACTGTCCGTTTTCAGGGAGTGTGCTAAAAAACGCAGGCGTGCCAGGTAAAAACGCAGGAGTGGCTGGAGAAATGGGGGAGTGGCTGGCCAAACGCAGGGCGTGTTTGTGACGTCAAACCAGGAACTAAACGGACTGAGGTGATCACAATCTAGGAGTAGGTCTGGAGCTACTCAGAAACTGCAAGGAATTATTTAGTAGCAGTTCTGCTAATCTTTCGTTCGCTATTCTGCTAAGCTAAGATACACTCCCAGAGGGCGGCGGCCTAGCGTTTGCAATGCTGCTAAAAGCAGCTAGCGAGCGAACAACTCGGAATGAGGGCCACTATGAAGCTACTACAAAACCGTTGCAACTAGGCAGATCTATGTAGGGGTCCAGCCACACACAACATAGATCTGCTCAGTCACTCACAATGCTGATTATTTCTCTGACAATTAATTTGCAAGTGTCATATCCAGGATTAGAACCCACAACCTATTACACTGGAAGCATGCACCTTACTGATGGAGATATCTGCTCTTGCACAGGAAGAGTGAGAATTCTAACTATATGAAGTTACTTGTAATTGTCAGAGAAATAACTTCATATAGTTAGAATTCTCATGCTTCCTTTATAGGAGCAAATAGCTTCATCAGTAAGTTGTCTGCTTCCAGTGTATCTATAATAAAGAGGGTGTGATTTGTAATGTGTAGTGACTAGTGGGGAAGTCAGTTACGGAAGAGATACCGGCTGCTGTCAATTAACTTAATTGATTAATGTTGCTGAACACATAGAACAGGAGGAGAGGTGCCCCCATTCAAAGCAGGAGCCCGGCGGCAGCTGACTCTGTTGCCTCCCAGAGTTCTGCCTCTGCTACCAGTATACCTTATGCCATGCAGTATTCCCAGAGCATATAATGCCAGATTCTAATGCCCTCAGTTCAAATTATGCTACTTGTAGTATTCCCAGTTCACATTATGCTACAGTGTAGTGCCTCCAGTTATTATGACACACTATAGTGCCCCAGTTTATAGTGCAAAATGATAGTACCCCATTTAGCCGCCCCATAATTGCCTAACAAGGCGTGACTTTGCCAAGATGTAGACTCAATGCGTGTGGCTACATCTATACACTCACCAGCCACAACATTAAAGCCACTGCCTTAGAACTATGTAAATATCTCTTGTTCCATCAAAATAGTTCTGGCCCATCAAGACATGGACTGCACAAGACCTCTGAATGTGTCCTGTAGTATCTGGCACCAAGACATTAGCAGCATATTCTTTAAATCCTGTATGTTGCGAGGTGAGCCAGACTTGTTTTTACAGCACATCCCAAAGATGCTCGATCGGATTGAGATTTGGGAAAAATGGAGGCCAAGTCAACATCCTGAGCTCTTTGGCATGTTCCTCAAGCTATTACTGAACAACTTTTGCAGTGTGGCCGTGAAGGGGGTACTTGGGCTGCAAAAAGTTTTAGGTAGGTGCTGAGTGTCAAAGTAACATGCACAGGAATACAAGGACCCAAGGTTTCCCAGCAGAATATTGTCCAGAGCATCACACTGCCTACTGCCGGCTTGCCTTGTGCCCTTGGTGCATCCTAGTGCCATCTGTTTCCCAGGTAAACAATGTACACACACCTTGTCATTCACTAAAGTAAAACAAAATGTGATTCTTCAGACCAGGCCACATTCTTCCATTGCACAATGGCCCAGTTCTGACGCTCATGTGACCATTGTAAGCGCTTTCAGCAGTGGAGAGGGGTCAGCATGGGCACTGATTAGTCTGCAACTATGCTGCCCAATATACAGCAAACTGCAATGCACTGTGAGCTCTGAAAACTTTTAATAGCATTAACTTTTCAGCAATTTCTACTACAGTAGCTCTTCTGTGGGATCGGACCAGATGTGCTAGCCATCGCTCCACAAATGCATCAATACGCCTTGGGTGTTGCCGGTTGTCCTTTCTTGGACCACTTTTGGTAGGTACTAACCACTGCATACTGGGACCACCCCACAAGACCTGCTGCAATTTGGCCCTTGTCAAAGTCACTCAGATCCTTACAATTGCCTTATTATCCTATGTCCAACACATCACCTTCAAGAATTGACTGCTCACCAGCTGTCTAATATATCCCAACCATTGACAGGTGCCATTGTAATGAGATACTCAATGTTATTCACTTCACCAGTTAGTGGTTTTAATGTTATGGCTAATGGGTGTATACCACGCATTACTAACTCCCCCAGTGCTTTTGCCATAGGGGGGTCATTCCGAGTTGATCGTAGCTGTGCTAAATTTAGCACAGCTACGATCATTCACACTGACATGCGGGGGGACGCCCAGCACAGGGCTAGTCCACCCCGCATGTCAGTGCCGCCCCACCCCACCCCCCACAGAAGTGCAAAGGCATAGCGCAGCGGCGATGCCTTTGCACTTCGAGAGTAGCTCCCGACCAGCGCAGCTTTGGCGTGCTAGCCGGGAGCTACTCGTCGCTCCCCAGCCCACAGCGGCTGCGTGTGACGTCATGCAGCCACCGCGGCCCGCCTCCCCAATGGTCCGGCCACACCTGCGTTGGCCGGACTGCGCACCCCTAAACGGTGGCTTAACGCCGCCGTCCAGCCCCCTCCCGCCCAGCGACCGCCTCTGCCTCAGAGGCGATCTCTAGGCAACGACGGATGGCATGCGCCTTCCGACCCGATTGCTGCGCTGTGAGAAACTGCAGCGAGCCATCGGGTCAATATGGTTATGCGCCACTGTGTCGCAGCCATGACACCGTCCTGATTTGAAATTTCTGCAGCAGAGAGAGAGAGAGGAATCTGTATACAGGTTGAGTATCCCTTATTCAAAATGCTTGGGACCAGAGGTATTTTGGATATGGGATTTTTCCGTATTTTGGAATAATTGCATACCATAATGAGATATCATGGTGATGGGACCCAAGTCTAAGCACAGAATGTATTAATGTTACATATACACCTTATACACACAGCCTGAAGGTCATTTTAGCCAATATTTTTAATAACTTTGTGCATTAAACAAAGTGTGTGTACATTCACACAATTCATTTATGTTACATATACACCTTATACACACAGCCTGAAGGTCATTTTAGCCAATATTTTTATAACTTTGTGCATTAAACAAAGTGTGTCTACATTCACACAATTCATTTATGTTTCATATACACCTTATACACACAGCCTGAAGGTAATTTTAGCCAATATTTTTATAACTTTGTGCATTAAACAAAGTGTGTGTACAATGAGCCATCATAAAACAAAGGTTTCACTATCTCACTTAAAAAATTCAGTATTTCGGAATATTCGGATATGGGATACTCAACCTGTAGAAGCATTTAAATTGTGGCCCTGGCCCATATAAAAAGGTGCCATATGGCCCACAAATTTCTAGTTATGCCCCTGCCTCCCAATAATTTAGGAGGAGGGAATCAGGAATTTGTGCACACACTACAGGCATATGCCTACACATCATGAAATATGGTTGCACATCACAAAAATCAGGACAGTTGGCAGGTTTGACAATTAGTGTCTCCAGAGACATCACAGCCACCCTGTTTAAATGTGTACCTTGTATGCAACAATGCAGCAACTGGTAATTCTTGGTAAACTGAACTGTCCTTTAACTTTTACACACACACACACACACACACACACACACACACACACACACACACATATAAATAATGGAATGTTTGTCTGTCTGGTTATGCCTGGATACTCTCACTTATTGGGATGAGATCAGCATGAGGTGGTCCAGATGGATCATGGTCAGGTTTTAGGGGGGTTGGGGTACCGACTGAACTTCACGACGGAATGCGCCAGCCAGGACTTTGTCTCAGGGAGCCTGTTCTGGGCCTTACACTGGATGTATTTGGAAGAAAACTTCAGAGTGGTAACACTGGATCCCAGAAGACCGAGTAAGGGGTTGAGGTAGGTCGGAACTCACAGCAGAATGTGCCGGACAGCACTCTGACCCAGGGAGCCTTTTCTAGGCCTTCCACTGGATGGATTTTGAGGAAAACTTCACATAGTGGTAACACTGGATCCTTGAGGACATAGTAAGGGGTTGAGGTTTTTCACACCTCACAGCGGAATGTGCAGGACAGCACTTTAAGCTAGGGAGCCTGTTCTGGGCCTTCCACTGGATGGATATGGAAGAAACTTCACAGAGTGGTAACATTTAATCCCAGAAGACATACTAGGGTGTTGGAGTCCTGGTCGGACCTCCCGTTGGTGTATGCTGGGCAGAACTTTGACACAGCGAGTCTGTTCAGGGCCTTCCACTAGATTGCTTTGGATGAAAACTTTAATGAACTGTCAGAAATAACCATAATTCAATTATCTCAAATAGCTGATTGAAATAACCATAAATCAATTAACTAAAACAACTGACAGGAATGGAGAGATGGAGGTGGGAAGACAAAACATGTTGTGTACCCAAAAGCCTTTAAACAACAACACTGTTAACAGAAGGAAAACTTTAAACCCATCTCACAATGGAAAAGTGATTATAAAACTGACCAGAAAGAAAAGCTGGGGATCAGGGCTACTGGCGACTCCCCAAAAACAAAAATAACACTGGTCAGACACTTCATGGGTGTGTTGTAAGAGCTACTAAGCTACTAATTATTTCTAATATGTTGACATTTACGTCCAAGTCATTGATACCTTAATGCTGGGTACTTCAGCTAGTGGTCAATATTTTCATGTTTAATCATTGAAAATAAATTATGGGTTTTCCATCGTATGCCCATTTTTTCCACTGGAACTTTTTCAATCTCACTGCATATTGTACCATAAATAAGCACTGTTTCCATGTTACTGTACTTGTAGACCTCCCATCCATCCCAATTTTGGCAGGCCAGTAGTCCATTTTGGGGCACTGATCAGCTTTCCCATCCATAGGGCAACCAGTGTCTTACGTGTGGAAGGGGGGAAGTTAGTAGAGAACACTCACCACTGCTCTGTATAGATCAAAACATCATAGAGAGAGGCAGGTGTATTGAGAAACTTGATAATGATACACGACCATGTCCCCCAACATGTTGCACAATGTGTAGGTGATGTGTGACCATGCCCCTATGACACACAGTCACACCCCATTTTTGTTTTTGTGAACATATTTTACCTTCCATAATGTTGGTAGGCATGCCAGAGTTTCTAAAATAGCTATCAGATACAATATCTCAAGTGGCAACTTAGATTAGGAATTTTTGGATAGATGTTACCAAATGAAACTCAATAATGCAATTATGAATTTGATAACAGATAAGGTGAGTGAATTCCAGTAAACTTATGTTCTTTATTAAAAAGGTTATGAGGCTTTCTGTGGATTCTAATGGGAGAAGGGGCTTGCCATATATTATAATGACAATTCTTGAAGACAAGTGATCTCTCGGGATGTTAAAGAAATCTAATAATATGTACGGTGGGGTCCATGGCTTGAGTATTACCTGGGGCATATAGCAAATTTACTTAACTACTGTGCACCAAAATAGAAGGATCACATCATTTAGGCAACATGACACTTTTACTATGTGGATGTTTTTACATTGATCCCGTTTTTTTTACATTTTCAAATAAAGGCGGGACATAGAACAGAAAAGGAGGGGAATTACATTAATACTTTTGTGAATTGTATTTATTTTATTTCAAGATGTCAAACATTAATAATGTATATAAAGTATGGTATTATCTGTGCTAACTCCTTTATGTAAAAAAGAAGAGTAGAGAAAAGAGGGAAAAAAGGGGAGGAAAATACAGAAAAGTTTCTACAGAAGTGACAAAACAAAAATGGTGCAGCCGTTAGGGTTAATTACATACAGAATTCTTGGCGCAACATTTGAAAGACAACAGTGAAGACAGAGACTAATGTCAGACTGAATATGACATTTAATAATCACAAATTAAAAGATTGCTTAATTAGCATATGGTTAAAAATGACTAGATCATTCAATGAATATAGCCAATATAAAAATACTCTGTGTTAAACCAATTTGATTAAAAGTCAATGCCTCAACGGCAAAAAATGTCCTGGGACCTGGTATCCTTAGCCAAATAGGCTTATGTTGTATCTCATCAAACCAGTCTATATCAATATTTTAACGGTATAGCCTCTTATCTTTTTACGCCTTTGCTGTGCAAGTGACTTGATCCACACTGGGAACCTTTCCATAACATGCAGTCTTTAAAGTATCTTTATAGGGATAAATCCTGGTGACACGTTAGCTGATTACAGCGCTCATGTACCTCTCACTCATGGTGTGGTGGATCCCCGTCTCTGCCGTCCTCGTTCCCCTCCGCTGATGTCCGCCGCCTCCCAGAGCCGTGGTGATCCGTCGCTCGACACAGCTTGCAGGCTGTGGAACGCACCACTCCGGCTTCCGGTTTCGCGGTTTCCGGCTTCCGGTGACGCTAGCCGGCGTGTGTGGTCCGTACAAGATTTGGGCTCGTCCGTACTGTAGAGCAGTGGTGCAGCTTCCAACGCATTTCCCCCCTTAGGGGCTTCGTCAGGGATAGCTGCTTCCAAAGTGCAATCATCTTTTAAAGGTTACATGGAGCCCTTAATTGATCCTATTTGCATGATTGCTTATTAACCCTTGTGTGGCATAGAGAAAAAACTCTTGTATATAGAATGCTATACAAAAAAACCATTCAGTCTGACATGAAAAAATAGAAGAAGAAGAAAGGAGGAAAAAAGGATGAAAAGGAAAAGTGTGCACATATACACATGTATATATACATATCTAAACACGAAAAAAAAAAAAAAGGATGTAACTTGATAGCTGTTTTTTATATATTTTTTTATTTATTATAAAAAGGCAGCCAAGTTAAAATCTATATTAAGACCCTTAGGTGTAATTGTATCAATTTGATAGATCCACTTTGCTTCCTCCTTAGATATTTCTGTTATTTTGTCACCACCCCTCCAGTTGTTCCTAATCTTTTTTATCCCTATAAAATTCAGTCCTGCAGGGTTGCTATTGTGATGAGTCTTGAAATGTACTGGGACACTGTGTGTTTCTACATTATTTTTTATATTGCGTATATGTTCTGCAATTCGGCTCTTTAAAGGTCTAATGGTCCTGCCTACATATTGTTGCCCACAGGGGCATTCTAGCAGGTAGATAACCCCCTTTGTATCGCACGTAATTTCATCTTCTACTTTAAATTCCCTTCCATTGGCGTTTGAGCAGAAGGTTTGGATGCTCTTAGTACTTGTCTTTTTTGAGTTTTTACAGTTCTGGCATCTTAAACAATGGTGAAATCCCTTTTTTCTTCCCTCGCTCATCCAGGTTTGTGTTTTCTCTTTTGTTGCATCAGGTGGTAGAGTGCTTTTTACTAATGAGGATCTAATGTTCTTGGCTCTGCGGTATATCATCCGTGGTTTCTTAGGGAGTACTCTGCTTAATTTTTCATCTTTTAATAAGATTGGCCAGTATTTATGCAGGATTCCTTCCAAATTACGTGATTGAGAACTGTATTGGGTAATAAACGCCACTTCATTCTCCATTGTATCCTTCTTCTTTTTCGGAGCCAATAACGTTTTTCTATCCACTTTTAGTACTTCCTCATAATTGGATCTTACTTCTACTTCATCATATCCTTTTTCCATGAATCTCTTTGTCATTTCGTCACCCTGTTTTTTATATTCTTCTTTTTTGGAGCAATTCCTTTTAAGTCTCTTGAACTGGCCCTTCGGAATATTGCGTAGCCAGTTTGGATGATGAGCGCTGGTTTTCTCAATGTAGGTGTTACAGTCCACTTCTTTAATATGTGTTCTAGTTTCCAGTGCGCTTTTTTCCACATAGATTTCCAAATCTAAAAAGATTGCTTTTTCCTTACTGCAGTTGGCGGTAAAATTGAGATTTAATTCATTAAGATTCATATAATTGATGAAATTGTCCAGTTCTTCTTGGGTTCCTGACCAAATTAATATAACATCATCTTTAAAGACTGCATGTTAAGGAAAGGTTCCCAGTGTGGATCAAGTCACTTGCACAGCAAAGTGTAAAAAGATAAGAGGCTATACCGTTAAAATATTGATATAGACTGGTTTGATGAGATACAACATAAGCCTATTTGGCTAAGGATACCAGGTCCCAGGACATTTTTTGCCGTTGAGGCATTGACTTTTAATCAAATTGGTTTAACACAGAGTATTTTTATATTGGCTATATTTATTTAATGATCTAGTCATTTTTAACCATATGCTAATTAAGCAATCTTTTAATTTGTGATTATTAAATGTCATATTCAGTCTGACATTAGTCTCTGTCTTCACTGTTGTCTTTCAAATGTTGCGCCAAGAATTCTGTATGTAATTAAAAATGTATAGGTATTTTTTCCAACATCTGCTTTTCCTCCTCTTCACCCAAAGTTAGTATCACCCTTTTATGGCAGTCCTAGAAATATATCAGTAGCATCACTTGTTATGGGTCCCGGAGCATATTTTAGCATTATATATTATCCAGGTGTGCTGAGATGGGGGCAGCGGTGCCATCTGCCACGTGATATTCGAGAACATGTCTTATGCACAGAAGATTAAAAAAAAGCTTCAATAATAACTGCGCTGGCTCCATCTTTCTAATGACATCACTCGGAAGATGGCACTACCAGCAGACTACATAGGAGAGGACCTGCCACAGGCAGACTTTGGGTCTATTTTGTGGTGTGGGATCCAACTTGAGCCAGGGTCTTCTGTGCATGTCAAATCCAGCACCCATTACAGATACACCACTGACCCCAGTACTACTCATACTGCCTGTGATTCCCAACATACATGGCCCCACCCCCAAACAGCATGGCCACACCCAAATTATAATCTCATTCTGTCATTTTTCCTAACACTAATCTCCAATATCTCACACTTTGCCATCATCATTAAAGAACTGGCCGAGTAGCATTCTATTTCTAGTCTTCCATCATCTCTAGTGTTCTAATTATAAAAGAAAGAAATAATTTGTATTTGGAAAGTTTTTACACGAATAAACAAATCTGTAAAGGCTATAACCAAATAGGTAAACTTGCATAAAATTGCGTGTGCACAGTATGTTCAGCAGACCACATGTTTTTGGTGGGCTACTGACGTCAAAGTACTGTATGTCCCCGGTAATATGTCTCTATACACCACTTATCAATTTTCAAAGGTAATAAATGACTGGGTCGCCAGGTGGCTATCAGGGATTAGCTGTTGCTAGAAGAATGCTGTTTTTATTGTCATTTTAAATACAGGACACGCACATAGCTCTTTCCCGATGACTGACAGGTGACCTCCAAATGAGATGCATTGCCTTATTGTGTAGGAGTAAAAGCTATTTATGTCAAAACCACTGAAATTGGTATTTTAAAGTGTCTCTTGACAGAGCTGTTAAATGAGATACAACCATGGAAAAAGAGCTGTTAATGTATTGCTATAGAACACTAACAGACACGGTTGTGCTATTTACTGACATCCCAACTTTAGAACCAACAATGAATTTGAGGGATATTTATTGAGGCCTAATGTCAAATTGCTTCCTGTTCACTAGAGTTGTTCCTGTGTTGCCAATAGGTACAGCATGGTGTTTACACATAGATACAGTCATTCTCACATCTCTCATAGGCTGCATGTCAGTCTAGACCACTGCTTGTGTGGCCGGGTTCACCTCACCTTTATTTTCTTGTGCAGTGGGAGAGGTTTTAAATGAAATAAGTAATTTAAATAAACTGCACTTAAGTAGGTTATAAAGGAAAGAATCTGGCAGAGATATACAGTGCCAAAACGTGTTGGCGGTGGAGGAGCTCCTGCTGATCTAATAGGAAAATGCTGCAACAGCTCCAGAAAAATCCAGCAGCTGTTGGACACCCTGCTGTGGTGCAAATATTGGAGCACTGAGTGGAGGCATCAGGGAGGCTTATAAGTATGCCATAAGGATTCCAACAGTGACCCGTAGATTAGCTAACACTCAAATCTATCCCTTGGCTTCCCTGCTTTACGCATAATATTCTGCACCAGCTGCATGACCTTTACCCAGCAGTCCTGATCCAAAGTAAGCAGCCAGGATTAACCAGTAAAGAGGTGCTGCAACAGTTTTACACACTACCAAGAAGAATAAGTGGTTCCAAAGTCTAATGCTAGGGACTGGGGGTGGCAGTGATACTTCCCTACCACTAGCCATGCAGAGCCGAACCTTGCAGTCAGTGAATGGCTAGTTTGGCCTAGTAACACCAGCAGTAAGTGATGGTTTTTACTGATGTCATTGAAATCTAATACCGGGGTCCTCATGGAGCCCCAACAGTGTGTTTTTTCAAGGTATTCTCAGGCTATTGTGTAAATCAATTAACATACCTATGCTCCAGATAGCTTATCTGAAAAACCTGCACTGTTGTAACTATCAAGATGACAGGGAAAGACCATCCTGTCACAATGTGGTTGCAAGCTTAGTAAATGCTACCATACTTCATGTGATTATACTTGAAAATAGCCAAAGTACAGTAGGAGACAAAACATGAGATGAACTGATAACGCTGATTGAGGAGACAGAGACTGAATACAAGCTCTGCAACAATTATCTGACTACAGTTTTGGACCAAGGAATTAGACTTGCTGGCAGATAAAACTACTTTTGCTGCTATTACTCTATTATTTTTGCTGCTCATACATATCTGAGTGAGATGTTCATTAACAAATTGCCTCTAGTCTTTGCCATACCACGTACAGGCGCAGGCTGAATGAGTAAGATGAGATAGACTCTGCTGCCTAATGCAGCTCATTATAGAACAGCTCTGTTTAAACTGTTATTGTGGATCTGGATCTAGCAATATGTGGGTGGCTATTATAGTTCCCAATTTATTGAAACATGAACAAATTTCAAGAATAACAATGTTTTACCAGCTTAACAAAATAGCAGCTGTAGCTTCATGTTATGTTCCTGGCACCTGCTGATTATGGGCCTGATTTATGTTTGTAAGTAAAGCTAAAAAAGCAAGTAACTTTGTTTCTGGATCAAACCATGGCCCTAATTCCGAGTTGATCGTAGCTGTGCTAAGTTTAGCACAGCTACGATCGTTAACTCAGACATGCGGGGGGATGCCCAGCACAGGGCTAGTCCGCCCCGCATGTCAGTACCGGCCTCCCCCGCACAAATACTAAAGCATCGCACAGAGGCGATGCCTTTGTATTTGAGGAGTAACTCCCGGCCAGCACAGCTCCTGCGGCTGGGCCGGGAGTTACTCGTCACTCCTGCTGGCCGCAGCGGCTGCGTGACACATCACACAGCCGCCGCGGCCCGCTCCCCCAACGGTCCGGCCACGCCTGCATTGGCCGGACCGCTCCCCCTAAACGGCAGCTAAACGCCGCCGTTCAGCCCCCTCCCGCCTAGCGACCGCCTCTGTCTCAGAGGCGATCACTAGGCAACGATGACTGCCATGCGCCGGCGCACTGCGGCACCGGCGCATGCGCAGTTACGACCCGATCGCACGGCTGCGAAGAAGTGCAGCGTGCGATCGGGTCGGAATGACCCCCCATGTTGCTGCGCAATGGGAGAAAATACATTTATATTTTTTCTGTGCAGGGTAAATACTGGCTGCTTTTGCATGTAGTCTATAAATGTTAGACAGCTTTATTTTTACACTGTAATTTAGATTTCAGTTTGAACACACCCCACCCAAATCTAAATCCCTCTGCACATGTTACATCTGCCTCTTCTGCAATGCAACATGGTTTTGGCCAACTTGCTTGCTTTTTTGCTTTACTTACAAACAGGAATCAGGCCCTATATGTCATTTTGTGAATGTCGTTTTGTCATTGTTTGTAGGGATGTAAAATCTATTTTATTTATTTTAATTCTATTTAAACTTTCATTAATTCAAAAATATATATTCATGTTATACAGCCAACTCTGGGGTCTGTTATTGTGCCGTTCTACTGTATATTTGTTCCTTCTACCAGGAGATTTTTAATTCATAGCACTGTCTCCATGTTGTATGTTACACATCATGTCTTATGACATCGACTTCTACTTTGTTTAGACCATAGGAAAAGAAATCCACAGCCACAGAGTTTTCTTTGCACACAGCGCATTCAGCAAATAGCCTTCATCCTAGAACATGGGTGACTTGATTATAAATATTATATGTAATTTATAGAAATAACAGATTTCTCTTATATGGGCCAGTGAGTGCCAGTATATCATACACCAGTGGTTCTCGAACTTTTTTGACTCACGGCACCCTCGATTATCTGAATTCTTTTCATGGCACCCCTAGGCTGAAAGTTTCTTATTGAGAAATTTAGAAAGAAATATAAAATTAAGTAAATTGTGTTTATACATCATTCTTAGGTTTAAATGTGTGGTGAGGGACAAGATGTGCTTCTGTTTGTCCACATATTTGGTGATTGGCAGCCACTAGCACTGGCTTTACCTATTACATTGACCATAAATAATTTTAATTGGTCCTGGACCACCAACCCAGGGCACCCCTGCAAGTGTCCTGAGGCACCCAAGGGTGCCACGGCACACAGTTTGAAAACCACCGTTATACACAGTATAAACAGAGATATACACATAACTCTAGGCAGAGGCGGATTGGCCATAGGGTTTACAGGGAAGATTCCCGGTGGGCCGACGCACCCGTGGTGCCTGTTTTGTTTGAGGACATGTGGTCCTTTTTATAGACATAATGAATAAGATGCAAAATAATTTGCATATATGAAAATTACTTTGCCACTTAGCCTGTGATTGCAGATGATCTAGTGTATGCTCTGTCTGCCTGTTTGGCTGACAAATAAGATTGAGTGAATAGTGATTGGGATACGGTTGGTGTAATAAGCAAGAAAATATATCTTTCTAAAGAATTAGATAGTTTCCTAAATTCTGAAGGTGTATCATATAATGTGCTCATAATATTTAATTTTATTTATTTTTAACTTCCCCCTTGATGCTGGACCTGCCCACTATCTGGAAAGTCTTGGGGGGAGGGTGCTGCTGCCATGGCCCATGGCTAGACCTTACACCTCTGGTGCGGCCCATGTGGGGCCACTAGTACAAATTTTTTCAGGGACACTTTTTGTTCCCAATCTGCCCCTGACTCTAGGTATTAACTATTCCATGTGTACCAAATCTATCACCAAAGGAATCTTTTCCTTCATCAATTTCAGCAATTATTACTTCTGTATAATAATCCTTATCCTGTGAATACAATATAGCAGTTATTGATGCAAATTTATGGCAATTTACTCCAGACAACAAATACTTTAGTGAGATCTAGCCTAGCCTGTGTAACTTAGAAATCACAGCACAAACCGTAGGTCGCAATCATATTAAGGGTGACTGAGTGTTGCCCTGCTTATACAAAACTATTTTGCTAAAAAAAAAAAACTTTTTCTATAATTAACAAGATTTAATAAATTGTTCCTTGCATATTAGTATTAAGATGATGAATTTCATCTAAATGTATATTTAATAACATAACTTGCAGATTGCAGTAAAGTTACTCAAGCAAAATACATTATACAATAAAATTGAACCAGAGGTTACAAAATTGACCTCCAGACGGTCTGTGTTCTGGCTGAAACAAATCCAGATTTAGCAAATATATTGTAAATGATCAGATAACCATTTATCCTATAAGAAGCTTTACCACCCACTGGGTTACACAATCTGGAACATGTAAAGCTCCACTATCAATATCTTACTACCATGTATCACCATGTCAGCATTCAGATGCATAATAGCATTTCTGTGTGTTACATAATAAGCCTTTTACCATCTGAGTGTTCACACAGCATGCAGTTTCAGTTCATGCACAGATAAGTGGGAGAGGAATGTTTCATCTGCTTGCAGATTATTGGTTCGGGATAAATCTTAGATTTCACTTTGATAATCTGTATGTTGAAAGATGTATGTGTTACTCAGGGACCATCTGTAAAGGTTTTAACAAATGTAAGAACACAAATTAAGATGTAGGGGGAATGTAGTAAAGTGTGTATTTTCAAATCTACCATTTAAAATCGCTATGCACATTACGCTGCAATTTTTAAAATATGCATATCGCAAATGGCAATGTCTGTTTTGTGACCTGGGATCCATGCAAACTGTACAATGTATCATAAACCAAATATGTAAGTTTCTTAGACATAGTTTTAAGTGTTCTGCCTATAAAAAGGCGGTCACAAAGTAGCTACCAAAAATACTTTTACACAAATCTTTTTTGCATAATGCATAGTTTATTTTTAAATCATATAGTAGCTGAGCCTGCTTTGGAGGTCACATTCCAACATCAATATCATTCATTATTTATGCAGAACCCACATAAAATATAATTTGAATAGCATTAGTTTGGTTATATGTCTCCTCCTACAGTAAATACAATCTACCATAAACATAAAAAAATAAAAAGCTTTTATCTTGAACTTGCAAGGACGTGAACTAAGTGAACTGTTTCTTTCCAAACCACCATTACAAATATTTTGAGGTTCTTGCTTCAACATCAATCCACCTTTCCAAAACAGGAAAAAGACAGACTCTGCACTTTGGTTCTCATAATATAAAGTATGCGTTTAAAAATGAATGAAACCATAAAATGTAAAGAATAAGACAATAGCCCAAGAAGCAGTTCATTTTGAAATACAGACAACTGCATCATATGAGGGGATTTCATTTATTCCAGGATGAGGAATATGTGCACCCCATCTATGGACTTCTTCATGCTTTCTGTAGTATATATAGTACGTGATCACCTGCTGCTAAGGGGGCACATTGTTGTTAGTCAAATGACTGTGCCCCTGTGTGTATAGGTGCCAGGATGGGGGAGTTTGTGAATGTTATGTGTCCTGCCTATCAGCTCAACTTCTATTTCTGCAGTGCAGGTTTGTGTGGCAATGACCAGACAATAACCAGTAAGGTACTACATCACTGGAAACATGGACTTCTACTATGAATTAAGCGTGCCACTGACTTTATTGAAGTTAGGATGGTTAAGATATGATTACATCCCTCACATTTCATAATTATTTATGCAGTGCATGGGTGTTCTCTGGTGATAACATAAGATCAATAGAGAATACCTCCTCTAGAATGATACCCTTTTATAGAGGTGACCCCTGAGTCTTTATTCCTGGAATAGGCAGAGCTTAATGATGTAATAAAGTCTACACTGCGATTACATCATGATGCCCCAACCTATCGCGAGCATGAGCTTTAAAACAAGGATGTGAGTACTTTGGTTAGTTGCACCCAATTGAATCCCTGCAGTATGTAGGACAAGTCCCACTCATCCTTAGTAGTGAAGGCATTAAAAATGACACCCTTCAAATGCCATTTTAACATGTAGGTTAAAGAAAAATTATTGGTAATATTTAAAATCATATAACAACAACACTTTGAAACTAATCCAACCCCCCTCCACACCAACTCACTTGGGGACAGCCTTAGAGCATATGTCTCTGGTATAAGTAAGAGAGATTTCATATAATGTACAATTGGAATTCATATACAGTACACATACCCAAGGCCATAGGAAGGGGTGTGCAAAGGGCCCTTGGGGCAGCACCGCTGCTGCCCCATAGCCCCTGCATTTGGCTAGCAGAATTCCAGTAGAGATGCTTCTGTACTGCTCGGGGTGTCCAAAGGACACTCCGAATACTCACCCTACAGTTTATAGAGCCGTGTGGAGAGGCTGAGTGGTCAGCTCTCCACTTTTTCCTTCTGACAGCCCACCCCCTCATGATGTCACATGTGATCTCTGCTCTGGTACTGCATATACCACTTTGTAGGTTAGTTTGGGTTTAATATACAGTGCATCCGGAAAGTATTCACAGTGCTTCACTTTTTCCATATTTTGTTATGTTACAGCCTTATTCCAAAATGTAATAAATTAATTTTGTCCCTCAAAATTCTACACACAATACCCCATAATGACAACGTTAAAAAAGTTATTTTTAGATTTTTGCAAATTTATTAAAAATAAACAACTAAGAAATCACATGTACATACAGTAAGTATTCACAGCCTTTGCTCAATACTTTGTTGATGCACCTTTGGCAGCAATTACAGCTGCAAGTCTTTTTAACTATGATGCCACAAGCTTGGCACACCTATCTTTGGGCAGTTTTGCCCATTCCTCTTTGCAGCTCCATCAGGTTGGTTGGGAAGTGTCGGTGCGCAGCCATTTTCAGATCTCTCCAGAGATGTTCAATCGGATTCAAGTCTGGGCTCTGGCTGGGCCACTCAAGGATATTCACAGAGTTGTCCTGAAGCTACTTCTTTGATATCTTGGCTCTGTGCTTAGGGTCGTTGTCCTGCTGAAAGATTAACCGTCGCCCCAGTCTGAGGTCAAGAGCGCTCTGGAGCAGGTTTTCATCCAGGATGACTCTGTACATTGCTGCATTCATCTTTCCCACTTTCCTGACTAGTTACTCAGTTCCTGCCACTGCAAAACATCCCCACAGCATGATGCTGCCACCACCATGTTTCACTGTAGGGTTGGCATTGGCCTGGTGATAAGCGGTGCCTGGTTTCCTCCAAACATGATGCCTGGCATTCATGCCAAAGAGTTCAATCTTTGTCTCGTCAGACAAGAGAACTTTGTTTCTCATGGTCTGAGAGTCCTTCAGGTGCATTTTGCCAAACTCCAGGCAGGCTGCCATGTGCTTTTTACTAAGGAGTGGCTTCCGTTTGGCCACTCTACCATACAAGCCAGATTGGTGGATTGCTGCAGAGATGGTTGTCCTTCTGGAAGGTTCTCATCTCTTCACAGAGGGATGCTGTAGCTCTGACAGAGCGACAATCACATTCTTGGTCACCTCCCTGACTAGGGCCCTTTTCCCCCAATTGCTCAGTTTAGACGGCCAGAAAGCTCTAGGAAGAGTCCTAGTGGTTCCGAACTTCTTCCATTTACAGATGATGGAAGCCACTGTGCTCAATGGGACCTTCAAAGCAGCAGATATTTTTCTGTACCCTTCCCCAGATTTGTGCCTCGCGACAATCCTATCTCGGAGGTCTACAAACAATTCCTTTGACTTCATGACTTTGACTTGTACACTAATTTACATATTCCCATGGTCAACAAAAACAGGAGTAGTAAATTCAAACCAATGTGGCTTAATAAGAAGGTCAGGGAACAAATGGATAAAAAGAGGCATGCTTTCAAAGCATTTAAGTCTGATGGGACGGTGGAATCATTCCAGTTCTACAAGGAATGTAACAAAAAATGCAAAAAAGAAATCAGAGCAGCTAAAATAGAAAACAAAAAACAAATCACAAAGGAGAGTAAAATGAACCCCAAAAAGTTATTTAAGTATATAAATGGCAAAAGGTTAAAAATGGAGAATATTGGGCCTTTAAAGGGCGAGTTGGATGTCTTGATTAATGATGATAAGGAAAAAGCAGATTTATTGAATAATTCTTTTCATCAGTATTCACGAGAGAGGACAGTTTGATGAGAGTAGAGCACAACATAAGCTATAATAATGACACGTTGCTAGGTACTTGGTTAAACGAGGCCGGGAGAGACTAAGTAAAATTAAAATAAATAAATCTTCTGGGCCAGAAGGACTTCACCCCAGGGTACTTATGGAACTTAACGCAGTGGTATCGAGACCCCTATATTTGATTTTCAGCGAGTCAATTACATCAGGAATGATCCCGAAGGAAAGGTGTATAGCAGAGGTAGTCCCGATATTTAAAAAGGGTATTAAAACTCACCAGGTAACCATAGACCAGTAAGTTTGACATCTATAGCGGGGGAAAATACTAGAAGGTATATTAAGGGATAGCATACTAGAGTACTTGGATACCTCCAAGGTTATTACTAGGAATCAGCATAGTTTAGAAAGTGAGCGATAGTATTGATCAGGGTAAAGCAGTGGATGTGGTCTTTTTGGACTTTGCTAAGGCTTTTGACATAATAAGAGACTAATTTTCAAATTAAGAGAGCTTGGGGTAGGAAACACTATTTGTAATTGGGTTAGTAATTGGCTGTAGAAATAGGGAACAGCAAGTGGGAATAAATGGGATGTTCTCTGAATGGGCCTCAGTGCTCAGTGGAATACCGTAGGGTTCAGTACTCGGGCTATTGCTGTTTAACATATTCATTAATGACCTAGGAGAGGGACTAGAAAGCACAGTGTCAATTTTCGCAGACGATACTAAACTATGTAGAGTAATTAATTCAGACAAGGATGTGGAGTCTCTACAGAATGACTTATCTAGACTTGAGGTCTGGGCGGATAAATGGAGAATGAGGTTCAATATAGACAAATGTAAAGTTATGCACTTTGGGATTAAGAACAATCAGGCAGCATATAAACTAAATAGGGAAAATGTAGGGATAACGGTAGTTGAAATAGATTTGGGGTGCTCATCGATAATAAACTTAATAGCAGTATGCAATGTCAAAATGCAGCAACAAAAGCAAAGAAGGTGTTAGCATGTATAAAACGGGGAATGGAGACAAGGGATAAGAGTGTAATCCTGCCACTGCATAACTCATTGGTGCGGCCACACCTGGAATATTGTGTACAGTTTTGGGCACCTTACTATAAAAAAAGATATCTTGGAAGTTGAAAGGGTTCAGAGGCGAGCCAACAAACTGGTTAAGGTATTAGAGGCATTGAATTATGAAGAAAGAATTAAAAGGTTAGATTTGTTTACACTGGAAAAGAGGCAACTGAGAGGGGACATTATTAATATTTATAAATACATAAAGGGACAATACAAGGATTTATCAATTGATTTGTTTATCAAATAAATGCTACATAGGACACCCTCCGAGGTTAGAAAAAAACAATTTCATACACAACAGAGAAAAGGGTTCTTCACAGTAAGAGCAGTAAGGATTTGGAATTTTCTGCCAGAGAAGGTAGTAATGGTGGATTCAATTAATAAGTTTTAAAAACATATATATTTATTTTTTTGAAGCAGAGAAATAAATAACAGTTGATATGTTTACCGGAAACATAAGTAATGTGAATATGTAGATACAATGATAATAAATCTCACATCGTTTGACACAAATAGCAAGATAATTCAATTAACGATAACAGAAACAGGTCAAAGCTCTAGTACCAAATAAACATTAAGTGAACATGAATTGGACAAGATCCAGAGCTGTGGCCCACCTCCATAAAATAACACTGGGGGGTCTTTTAGATAGACTCTCATTTCATACCACAAAGTATTGTGGAAACATCTCATGATCGCTTCTTTGGTTGGAACGGGTAAAGTTTCAATAAAACTTTCCCAAGTGTCAAATAACTTTTCCGTATGGGATTCTTTTTGGAGAGAGGCCTCCAGCCAATCCATGTGGCAGATGAAGAACAATTTTTCCCTGAACATCTCTAGGGTTGGGTTCGAGCTTTGTACCCATAGTTGGAGGATGGCTTTTCGGGCTGCCGAGGATATTGCCAATAAAAGTTGTTTAACTGCTTTGGGGGCTCTAGTACCCATCTGTAGTATACCGAAAATTGCCCATTCAGGTGTAAGAGGAGTGTAATTGACTAAATGTTCTATAGAAAACCTCCAAATTTGTAACCAAAACCGCTTAAGCAGTGGACAAGCCCAAAGGCAATGATATAAATCAGCAGAGGGGTGACCGCATTTAGGGCAGGAGGAATCCGCTAATAACCCAATTGTGTACCATCTATGAGGAGATATGTATGAGCAATGAAATATGTTATAATACATCTCTGCATATTTTGCTGCTGGAAACGTAGTGACCGAGACAAGTAGCATTTTCAAGAGGTCTTCTATTGTTCAAGAGGGGAAATGTTCCAAACATTTTGTCATCCCCAATTTTATCAAAGAATAATCAACGTTGTGGTGAAGAAATTTATAATATAAGAGATAGCCCCCTTGGACATAGGAGGTTTTAATAAGAAATTATCCAGGGTATTATCCCAGTCATTTATTGGAATCCTTTTTATATCCGAGTTTACATAATGTTGCGCTTGTAAGAACGCCATCCTGTGGGGAACTATATTTTTAAACTTTATGGAAGCATCCGAATACAAAAGAGGTTTATGGGAATTGGGGTTGATCAATTGACCGATGTAAAATAGCCCTTCCGAGGCCCATTTAGTGAACGGTTGGGCAGCCTCACCAGTTTGGAATTGTGGGTTTTTCACAATCAATAAGTTTAAAAATGGATTAAATAAATTCCTAGCTGAAAAAAATATCCAAGGATACAACATTTAATTAATATAAAATAATAATACAGGTTGAACTCGATGGACATTTGTCTTTTTTCAACCTCAACAACTAAGTAACTATGTAACTACGTAACTATGCTTGGTTTGTGCTCAGACATGCACTGTCAAGAGTGGGACCTTATATAGACAGGTGTATGCAGGCTTGGACTGGCCCATAGGGGTACAGGGGAAACCACCGGTGGGCCCCACTGCCTGGGGGCCCACCCTCTCAATTATACATTATGCATATGTTACATTACACTGCACAGGACTATGGTGTATTTTCTACAGTGCATTATTGTTATTAATCTGGTACATTACCATGCATGCACTAGCAGTATTTACCAAATATATTATTTATCAAGGGGTCCAGACCATTCACTAATGGTTAGACAAGCATCTAAGAATGGGCCCCTACCACTGCATTTCCACGGTAGGCCCTTAATGCCCCAGTCCGACACTGGGTGTATGCCTCTCCAAATCATGTCCAATCAACTGAATTTACCACAGGTGGACTCCAATTAAGCTGTAAGAACATCTCTAAGATGATTAGTGGAAACAGGATGCAACTGAGCTCAATTTTGAGCTTCATGGCAAAGGCTGTGAATACTTATGTACATGTGATTTCTTAGTTTTTTATTTTTAATAAATTTGCAAAAATATCAAAAAAACTTTTTTTCACATTGTCATTATGAGGTATTGTGCATAGAATTTTGAGAAAAAAAAAGAATTTTTTACATTTTGGAATAAGGCTGTAACTTAACAAAATGTGGAAAAAGTGAAGCGCTGTGAATACTTTCCGGATGCACTGTACAGTACCTTTCATTTATGAAATACATGCTGAAAAACCCCAACATTTACAGTGAAAAAAGGGTTAGCAGCTGGTCAATACAGATTTCTAAAAATGTATTTTAATCAGCATTAAAATCGTATGTAAGATTAAAAGTCAAGAAAAACACAAAAATTAAAAGGCAGAAACTTAGTCTGTGCATATAATATATTCAGCTACAATATATACAGCTATAAAGTGGCAATCTTATGTTTTGAGGGCAGCTTGTGGTTGAGGTTATCTTTCTTTAAACAATTTTTTGAAAATGGTGTCCTCACTGTTATCACAGAAGCGGCAGTAAATGCTTCATGATGTCATTATCTCTGCAATTGAGATCTTTGAATCGCAAAATGTGATTACACACAATCTGTAGCATCAACCCAAGAACTGATTATCTAAGACGTCTGAAGGAGCACAAAGCAGCAGCTCAGTAGTACCATCAATAGAACAGTTTAAAGTGGAATAAAATATCATTTTGATAATGGGCCAACAGTTCAATAAAGTACAAAGTACTTGTGAATGATGCAATCTAATTGTATTTTTGTGGAACTACAGTATATATTATGGTGACAGACATACAAAGAGCAGAGCTGAAGAAAACTAACAAAAATATATGTTGCTTGAGGTGTTGAACAATTGAGCATGTATACTGTACAGAAGATGTATACTGTATAAGAGCTAAAAAAAAAAAAAACAGAAGACCAAAGAATTCATAGTAACATAATTGCTTAGAGCCAAATTAAGAGGCCAGCTGTTTCCCAAGCCTTTCAGCCCCATAAATAATGCAGGCACAGCAGATTCCGCATTATATAAAGTATAAATGTAACAATGTCTAAAGCAGTAGCTATCGCCGATATCTTCCTCCATGTAAAAAAAAGCATCATTCTGCAGTCCCTATACAATGTATCTAAAGATGGTGTTACACCGCTTACCAGGGATGTATCTAGGGGTCCGAGCGCCCCTGGCAAAGTAAGGCGCTGGCACCCACCTACCACTTACACACATTTGAAATAAGATGTGAGTACTGGAAATGGGGCATGGTCTTGTGGGGGAAGAGCGTGGACACAATAGTATCCCTAATTCAAATTATGCCACACAGTAGTGTCCCTCATTCACATTACACCGCACAGTAGTGTCTCGTATTCATGTTACACCATCCCTACACCTAACCCACCTTTCCCACAGCCTGACCCTAACCCACCCCCCAGCCTCTTCAGGGGTGCCTACCCTAACCCTCCCACCCTCGCAGCCTAACCCTATCCCTCCCACGCAGCTTGCCAGTGGAGACTTTGGCACCAACTCAATTCGAATTTTGGCATTCTGCATCGCTATCTATGTTGGGATGCCAGCATCAGCATTCCAAGCAGTTTCGGGATGCTGGCGTCAGCTTTCCGACTGCCGGGATTCCAAACGCCAGCATCTTGACTGCATCTCAAATGCTGTGAGATGAGCCTCAAATGGACCCAGCCATTAACCAAACACCATTAGTTGGATGGTAGAAGTACTTCCTGTTAGAAAAAACATCAGGGTGCCATCACTTCCAAGATAAAATGATCAATAATACAATTAACTGATAAACATTTCCTTGAACCTTGCCTTGAAATAGGTAACATACTGTATGTATTTTCATTATTTCACTTAACAAGTTAAAGTTTTCGCTTCCTTACTACTTACATCTAACATGCATGAAAATCGTGTAGTTTTCCAGGTACTACAGTCACTTCTCCCAAACACTGACACTTTTTTATTATCTTCAACAACAAATAGATCTATAGCACTGTGCTATATAACAATTGCTGTGTACCTGTTACTGCCGGTGCGGCTCCCTTGCTGTCGGGAGCTCCCAGCAACAACGGCTACAGGGAGCTGTTGTTTATTTTGAGTCTGATTACAAGTGCGGTGCTGCCGGACACCGGCGCCGCTCAAGCAGTAACAGACTCTCACCAGGTACAGTCTGACAGTACTACTTTTCTACCCTTTGCCTGCGGGTGGCACCTCCAGGCGGCGCCCCCTCCTTGCCTGGCGCCCCTGGCGAGTGCCATCCTGGCCAATGGGTATATACGCCCCTGCCGCTTACCTCTATGGAGCAGCGAGGCCGGAGGAAAGTTCTTGCAATCCCTCTCTGGAGGCTGTAGCTGAACCCGATGCCCATCGCCATTTGTTTGCATTGAATATGGGCTATTGTAAAGTCGCGCATGCACAGTATCCCGGCCGGTTCAGAAGTAAGGTGATTGCGTATGTGATTCATTTACTTCTTACATATTGCCTGGACAGGTACTTATCGAAGTCCAGGTCCTAGTGACTGTATCTTAATACATTTCACTGGGAAAAAAAAAATCCTTATTGTTTGATAAGCTAAAATAAGGAATCAAAATTTTCAGGGCAGACCACACTTTATAATAAATATGCCCTTAAAACGTGTGTGTGTGTGTGTGTGTGTGTGTGTGTGTGTGTGTGTGTGTGCGCGTGTGTGTGTGTGTTTGTGTGTGTGTGTGTCGCGAAGGAATTTAGACTGTAAACTCCAATGGGGCCATGACTGGTGTGGTGTGAATGACTGTGTACTCTCTGTGGAGATAGATAGATAGATAGATAGATAGATAGATAGATAGATAGATAGATAGATAGATAGACAGACAGACAGACAGACAGATAGATAGATAGATAGATAGATAGATAGATAGATAGATAGATAGATAGATAGATAGATAGATTGACAGACAGACAGACAGATAGATAGACCTCATGTGCTTATCCTTTTCTTACTTTAATAATCTTCAACTGCACCAAATCCAGCAGTCTTCTGCCACCTGATACTTATTACAGTGTTATCTGCTGATGTAACTATGTTTATTTACCCTGTACTTGTCCTATATTGTCGTCAACTGTAAGTTGCTGTTTTCCGGTTTGATTATTTGTTTATGTACTCTGTAATTGGGCGCTGCGGTACTCTTGTGGCGCCATATAAATAAAGGATAATAATAATAATAATAATAATAATAGATAGATAGATAGATAGATAGATAGATAGATAGATAGATAGATAGATAGATAGATAGATAGGCATGCACTATATAAATATGATATATCACTGTGAGGGTGTTACTGTGATCTGTTGCTCATCTCCTTGCTGAGGTGAGCTGTGAGCTTAATGCAATTAATGGGCCCAATTCAGATGTGGACGAAGCAGGCACATGCAACAAAGTACAAATGTTCCGTACTTTGCGCATTTGCCGGACCCATACTGCGCATGTGCAGTACAGGTCTGCGACGTAGCACTCAGATCGGCATCAAACTGTCAATGATTGACAGCCAGCTGCCGTTTGGGGGCAGAGAGGAGACGGCATCGGCCTCCGGTTCCCAAAATGGAGGCGTGTCACCAACATTGGGGGGTTTACGATGCCAGGGTTTCCATCAGAGGATGGAAATTTCCTGGCCTCTTTGTTGTAGCTGTGGCGGATATCTTGCATGTCCCCATGGTTAACACAGCTGGCCGAAGGTGTTGCAGATTATTAGTGACACCTCCTGCTGCATTACCATATAAGCAGCAGCAGTGATAGCTAATCAAACCACAAATGAATCAAGCCCAATGCACCTAGTATTATACTGTTTAATTCACTTCTCATATCGTTCTCATACAACTTTCTAATAACTGATAAAGAACATTTGCTAAGGCTGAGAATCTGGGACTGCCCGTATCACTTTATATCATATCTTATTGCACTAGACTAGAGCCTTTGATGTCATTTGTGATTTTAGGTTCTTTTTTAACATGCATCACTGTCAATTTTATTTTATTTTGGTCAACACAGTTATATCATCTTTACTGATTAGTGTCTATACCTTTGATGTATTGATTATTCAAATGCAAATACTCAAATTGTGATTTTTTTTTTGTAATTAGATGATCATGCTGTGCATGGAATAAAATTGCTTTAAAAGAGTAAAACTTAATATGAGCATCTGGACCAAAGGGCGCAGCTACCATAGGTGCAGGGAGTGCAGCTGCTTTGGGGCCCAGTGCTGAGAGGGGCCACCTTCCCTTTCACAATTACATGTGTTCAGGGCCAGATTAAGCATTGGGGGTGCCTGGGGCACTTAAGACAGGGGGGCCATGATGGAAGGTGGGGGATGTATATTAAATTTTGCATACCTCCCAACAGTAGGAAGTCCAGGTAGAGAGCATTTTGTCCCTCCTGGAATGAGTCTTAGTGGGAGGTATAGATTGTGTATATTAAATTTAAACCAATGGTGTATATTAGTTTTAACTAATAGTTTAATAATGCCTGGGCACTGTTAATATCTCCACCTAATTGAAAGACAACTATTTTATAAACTTTTCTTGTAATGGAACAAAGACAACTTAACCTTAAAATACATATAGAAAAATAAAATAATTTATCTTGTCATATGCAAGAATAGCAGCAGCCTCTGTACTACTTACACACTGGGACAGGACTTAGGAGGACTCTGTGTGTGTCTCTATCTCTAGACCCAAATGGTTTAGTTGCATAATAGTTTACACAGGGCTCAGACACCCTGGACGGGAGGAGGAGAAGCTGGGATCCCTGTGTCACTTACAGCTCTCTCCACCCTCCTCTCTCTCCTCTGGTCAGAAAGCTCCATCAGTAGCTCATGAAACATGATATTCATGTGTCTCTGCCTGCACTGCATGCTGTCCTGCTTGCATTCTGGCCTGCTTGTTCTGCTGCTGCTTAAGAGGGAAATCTAGTGATGTCAGTGTGCTCTGGCCGTGGGGGCCCCTGACAAAGGGGAGCCTGGGGTACAGTATGCCCTGCATCCCCCCTTAATCTGGCTATGCATGTGTTACATACATTTTTCACTATTGGGTGGTACATAGGAGGCCCTCACAACATTTGCCTTTGGGCCCACAGTATATCTTGTTATGCCCTTGGACCTGCACGTTGTAAAGTGGGATACAATTGAGGACACTCTTCATAAAATAAACAAGGGCATTACTATGGGGCATAACATTAACTAAGGCACTACTATGGTGTAGAATGTTAACTTGGGCAGTATTTTGTGGCATAAAATTAACAACTGCTGCAGAGAGGTGTCTCATTGGGACAGATGCCCCTTCAAAATGTTGCTATGGGGCCCACAAAACTTTGGCTACGCTCCTGTCTGGACCTGTGAATGTATCTTTACTATTGTTTGTGTACAGCGTGGATGTGTTTGCACATGTATGGCAATTGTGTCGGCATACATGTAAAGCACAGCTGAGGTATCTAATGTGTATTACTGTGTCTTTATGGTGACTACTTGTCTTTCAGGGCCTATTACTATGAATTTATGTCAAGGTTGATTTTGTTGTTAAAAAATGCTAAACAAAAAAGCATTTATAATTTTTAAAATTATCTGACAGATATTTTTATGGCTGCAAGAATTTTCTAAAGTCGTTTTGGGAAGAATCAGGGTAAACTGTTTTCTTTCTTATTTCTGACTATTTTACCTACATACTATAAATCCCATATAATTAAGATATTTATCTTAATACCGTAAACTACCAAATAAATATCCCAATCTGTCTCAAAAAAATCAATATCAAATATTGGAAATACTGAGAAATAGATAAAATGTATTCCCAGTTTTGTATTTCTATTTGTATACAAATACATGTGTATTTGTATACAAATTATATTTGTATAAACACAGAAAAGAATAATAAAGAATTTCTCAATTAAAAAAAAAATGTATTCCCAGTGAAATCAACACTTACTGAAAATCGAAAATTAATGAAGTCGTGGAGTGGAAACCTCTCAAGTTATAAAGGGACAGATTTAATTAGCCAACTGCAGTGTTCACCTCTTTGGATGCAAATAAAATTAGGCAAGGTTTTCCGACCCTAATATATTGCGGGGTGATATTGCTAATTGAATCTGCTTCTAAATGATTAAAGTATTGTGAGTTATAGCTGTTATAAATTATTAATATGACACATTTTTGTTCCAACCCCACCTTCACGTCTTGTCCTGTTTTATTTGTGTTTAGGTGTTGCAGGTCTTTGTGTAAATTTAATTGTTGATTTGCTTCATTAAAACAAATTAAAAAATGACATTTCTATTTCCTATATACTAGAACTTGTTTTTTAATCACATAATAATATTTTTTTCTATGCATTAGTGCAGGGAATGAAAGCAAAGTATTTTAGGGATCTATCATAGAAAATCTACCAGATATAAAGAGAGTACTTTGAGTGCATAATACACATTTATTAAAATAGCATTTTAAATCCTGTCTGTCAAACCTTCAAGATTGCCTGAACCTTAATTACTAGTACAATATATTAGGAAATTGGAACACTCTCACTCTTATTGCTTCACACTAACAATACATATAGGAGGCTAACAAGACCCATTCAGAGTTCTATGCAGTCCTGAAATTACTTTTTTTATTTAATAATATTTTAGCCTTAGAAAAAGAGGTTTTAACAAATTTTAGTTGGGTCTTTTTATGTGTAGCAGGTAAATAGTGAGCTCTATGCTAGGACCTACATTGTTACCTGATGCAGTACTGTAGGTGGGCCATGGTGTTTGAGTAAAGCAGGAGAACTGGCCATGTCCATATATTCTCCAATGCCTTGTTTTAAGCTCACAATTTTAAAACTTCTCCTTCGTTGCTACTTAATAACTTGACAACAGACCTCCAGACAGTGTTGGCATTGGACATGAAGTGCCCATCGGTAAATGCAGTTGTTGGGGCCCATTCTGGTGCCAGCCACCACAGAATATTGATTAACCATTAGACTGACAGAGGACATGCCCATGTCCCCTTTATAAATATATATATATTAGTACTGATAACCTAGTTATGGCCCTGGGTAGAAGTTGATTGGTGCTATGGGCAGTTTCACTCCTTGTCCACTTCGCCACTCTTTAGAAGGTGTGACATATCTTCCCTTTGGACCACTGTCGTGCTGTATTTTACAGTCTTCATGAACCTCACTCACTTCAAATAATACACTGCTGGCTAGATTGAGAATGAGTTACAGTTATACCCACACATAAGTATACACCTTAAAGCAATATAAGAGCTTTAGGGGTCTATGGGGGTCATTCCGAGATGATTGTAGCTGTGCTAAATTTAGCACAGCTACGATCATTAACACTGACATGCGGGGGGACGCCCAGCACAGGCCTATCCCGCCCCGCATGGCAGTGCCGCCCAGTGGCAAACGCAGGATTTTCATGGGGGGGTTTCCAGAACTGGGTGGAGCCAAGCACGGGGGCGGGGACTGAGGTGACCCAGTACATGCTGGGTCCGTAAAACTAGTGTGTCTGTGTTCATATCTATATATGTACACATATATACCGTATATACACATTATATATATATATAATCCAAATACCTTGTACAAGCAGCGGCACTCGGAGACTTTTAGAAGTGAGAAAAATATGAAGATTTAATCCATGTTACAATGTGTCCAGGCCAACGTTTCGGGGCACACCCGCCCCTTTGTCAAGGTGACTTTTGGTTCACCTTGACAAAGGGGCGGGTGTGCCCCGAAACGTTGGCCTGGACACATTGTAACATGGATTAAATCTTCATATTTTTCTCACTTCTAAAAGTCTCCGAGTGCCGCTGCTTGTACAAGGTATTTGGATTATTGATTATTCTCAGAGGGCACCGGAGCAAAGTTTTTATGAGAGGAGAGTGCCGGTCCTATATGCTATATATATATATATAAATATATATATATATATATAATATACACATAGCATATTAAACATGCATATATATATCCATTTCAAGCTTCTCACACTCGCTTACAAAGCCCTCACCCACTCCTCTCCCATCTACATCTCTGACCTTATCTCCCTTTACACTCCCACCCGTCCTCTTCGCTCTGCTAATGCACGCCGATTCTCCTGCCTACTGATTACTTCCTCCCACTCCTACCTCCAAGATTTTTCACGTGCTGCTCCAATTCTCTGGAATTCCCTACCTCTCCCCCTCAGACTCTCCAACTCTCTACAAAACTTCAAACAGGCTCTCAAGACCCACTTCTTCACCAAACCCAGCCAAATCTCATCCTAACCCTCTGTTCTACGCTCTCTATGTACCCCATCTGTCTCACCCCTGTCTGTCTACCCCTCCCCTTTAGAATGTAAGCTCTCACGAGCAGGGCCCTCTTCCCTCATGTGCTTATCCTTTGTCTTACTTTAATAATCTTCAACTGCATCAACTCCAGCAGTATTCTGCCACCTGATACTTATTCCAGTGTCATCTGCTGATGTAACTATGTTTATTTACCCTGTACTTGTCCTATACTGTCATCAACTGTAAGTTGCTGTTTTCCTGTTTGATTATTTATGTACTCTGTAATTGGGCGCTGCGGTACCCTTGTGGCGCCATATAAATAAAGGATAATATATATATATATATACACATACAGTACAAGTATATATATATATCATGTGTGTGTGTTTATATGTATGTATATACATGTGTATATATGTATGCACAAATTGCACATGGATATATATGTACTATAATTAAAATAAAGTAAACTTTTATGAAGCACTTACAAGTGCCACCAGGAAAAGAGCAGACTGCAGAGGACGCTAGACAGCCATTAACAATACTCATGCAGCATTTAAAAAAAAAAAAAAAAAAAAAATTTTTTTTTTTTGGTGGAGGGGGGTTTCTGGGTACTCGGAAACCCCCCCTGGGTGCGCCACTGCCGCCCCTCCCCCCCGCAGAAGAGCAAAAGCATCGCACAGCGGCGATGCCTTTGCACTTCAAGAGTAGCTCCCGACCAGCGCAGCTTTCGCGTGCTGGCCGGGAGCTACTCATCGCTCCCCGGCCCGCAGCGGCTGCGTGTGACATCACGCAGCCGCTGCGGCCCGCTCCCCATTCAGTCTGGCCACGCCTGCGTTGGCCGGACCGCGCCCACGAAACGACGGCCAAACGCAGCCATTCCGCTCCCCCCGCCCAGCGACCGCCTCTGCCTGTCAATCAGGCAGAGGCGATCGTAGCACAGTGACGGGCGGCCATGTGCCAGTGCACTGCAGCGCCGGTGCATGCGCAGATCTGACCCGATCACTACGCTGCGAAAAACTGCAGCGTGCGATCGGGTCAGAATGACCCCCATTGATTCCAGGAGTGAGAGCTGAAAAATCAAGGACATTATATTCAAAATAGAATAAGGGAAATTAATTAATGTACAAGTAATTTTCATACAAGAATGTGGCTTTTCTATTTCCCCTAACTTAAAAATAGCACTATAATTTCTACCTGAGAAACACCTATAGCTGTTGAGAATTAGGCAGAAGATAGAACATGTAACGTGCTGCAGCTGCTGATAGCAAGCTTCCTGAGCTCCCGTGCTGTGACACGGCATGTCTTGTTACATTTTCCAGTGTAGAGGACAGCAGTGTGAGATGTCAGCCTGATGCAGGCAGATACGCTCTAACCTCTCACAGGACTTGTCACTTCATGAAATTAGGGATGCGGGCGGGAAAAGCTTTTAAAACTGTCAGTTCTGTGCAACTTAATATCTGGTTAAAGTGAAGTCATATATAATGCAATGGATTCATTTCTGAGGGGGGGTATTGTCCCATGCTTAAAGCAATTCCGTTAAATACATTTTTAAAGGATACCTAACAGATCAGAATTACTAATGGTACCAGACAGGGCCGCCCGCTCTTGCCCCTTATTATTTCTTTAGTAATGGAACCTATGATGGCAAAGATTCACTGCAACACTGTGATTTTGGGGGTGAAAAACGGAACTGCAGAGCGTAAAATAGCATTACTGTATATGCGGACGACGCCCTAATCTCTCTCACTAATCCTGATCATACCATGCAACCTCTCCATTCAGAAATTGATCTCTATTCCACTTACTCAGGATACAATATGAATGCCAGCAAGACAGAAGTACTTGATTTTTACATACCAGCATCTATCAAACGTACTTTAGAAGCTTCATTTCCATTTTGCTGGCATAAACAAAAGATTAAGGGACCGATTTATCACCATCCGCATCTGATGATGCGGATGACAGGTGATAATGTCGTCCAAACTCGCAATGCGATAATTGAGTAAATAGCATGGATGTATCGATTATCGCATGCAGGGACAGATCTTGCGAGCAACCTTAGTCCCTGCAATGCCTCTCCACAGCATCATCAGGGTATTTTTCATAAAAAATACGCCAGTGTCCTGCTGCGTATACGCCACGCCATCGGTATCACCATCGCCGGGATCTTCCCACCGTCGTGACTACCCCGGTGCCACAAAAGAGCCCCCCACGAGATTTATACTTACCAATCCCAGGAGCCGGTGTCCACTGCCCCAGGAGGCTGCCAGGCACCGAAACCTGCTGCTGTGTGTGACCCCCCCGGTGCTGTAAAGTGAGCTGCCGCTTTGCAGCATCACTTTACTGCACAATGTTCACAGTGTAGCACATGAAGGACCCGGTGTCCAGCAGCGCTCACCGAAGCACCGATCCCCGGCTCCTGGCACTGGTAAGTATGTTAGTTTGGTTTTTTGTTCCGTTATTTAAAGGTGATCAGCTGGACACACAGAGCTGATCACACTGGCCTGGGCCCGCACATTTTGCTCTCGGGGGCAGAGAAAGCTTTTGTCTGCCAGGATAGCAGAAAAAGCTGGCAAAATGCTGCTGCATATCACATGGATGGTTGGCGGATGTGATTTTGCCAGCTGGACCTGGCGTTATTATCACAGGGCACACTGCGGTGTTGACTATTTTTTTTTTTTTTTAGTAAATTCGCCCATATCGCTTTTCCCATTATAAGTATGGGAAATGTGATGTGGGTTACTAAAGGGTTTGGAGCATTTTTTCACGAAAACTTCTCCAAATGCCCTTTAATACATTGAGTGATACTAAAATAATGTGAAAAGGGTGTGAAAACACCCCTTTTCACATTATTTTTGTAAAAATAATGTTAATAAATGTGCCCCTAAGTACCTGGGCATATTCCTGATACGTAGCCATCATCAGCATTTTCAGGCCAACTTTGCCCATATTTTAGATCAAATTAAATCTAATCTTTAATCTTGGTCTAGTCTATTTATTTCAGGGATCGGCAGGGGGAATTCGGTGAAAATGAACGTACTTCCTCGGCTCATATATCTCTTTCAAACTTTATCAATATACAGTGGGGCAAAAAAGTATTTTGACAGCCACCGATTGTGCAAGTTGACCTACTTAAAAAGATGAGAGAGGTCTGTAATTTCCATCATAGGTACACTTCAACTGTGAGAGACAGAATCTGGAAAAAAAAAACTAGGAAATCACATTGTATGATTTTTAAACAATTTATTTGTATATTCTTGCGGAAAATAAATATTTGGACAATCAAAAAGTTTAACTCAATACTTTGTAATATAACCTCAGTTGGCAATTACAGTGGTCAAACATTTCCTGTAGTTCTTGACCAGGTTTGCACACACTGTAGAAGGTATTTTGGCCCACTCTTCCATGCAGATCTTCTCTAGATCTGTCATGTTTTGGGGCTGTCGCCGGGCAACACGGACTTTCAACTCCCTCCACAGATTTTCTATTGGGTTGAGGTCTGGAGACTGGCTAGGCCTTGAAATGTTTCTTACGGAGTCACTCTTTAGTTGCCTGGACAGTGTGTTTGGGGTCATTGTCATGCTGGAAGAACCCAGCCACGTTCCATCTTCAATGCTCTTACTGAGGGAAGGAGGTTTTTGCCCAAAATCTCACGATACATGGCCCCATTCATCCTCTCCTTAACACGGATCAGTCATCCTGTCCCCTTTGCAGAAAAGAAGCCCCAAAGCATGATGTTTCCACCCCCATGCTTCCCAGTGGGTATGGTGTTCTTGGGATGCCATTCATCATTCTTCTCCCTCCAAACACGGCGAGTGGAGTTTATACCAAGAAGTTTGATTTTGCTCTCATCTGACCACATTACATTCTCCCAATCCTCCTCTGGATCATCCAGATGGTCACTGGCAAACATTAGACAGGCCTGGACATGTGCTGGCTTAAGCAGGGGGACCTTTCAGGCACTGCAGGATCTCAATCCATGACGATGTAGTGTGTTACTAATGGTAACCTTTGTGACTGTGGTCCCAGCTCTCTTGAGGTCAGTGACCAGGTCCCCCCGTGTAGTTCTGCGCTGAATCCTCACCGTTCTCAAGATCATTGATACCCCACGAGGTGAGATCTTGCATGGAGCCCCAGGTTGAGGGAGATTGTCAGTGATCTTGTATTTCTTCCATTTTTTTATAATTGCGCCAGCAGTTGATCTCTTCTCACCAAGCTGCTTGCCTATTGTCGGGTAGCTCATCCCAGCCTTGTGCAGCTCTACAATTTTGTCCCTGCTGTCCTTAGACAGCTCTCTGGTCTTGGCCATGGTAGAGAGGTAGCAGTCTGACTGTTTGAGGGTGTGGACAGGTGTCTTTTATACAGATAACCAGTTCAAACAGGTGCCATTAATACAGGTAACGAGTGGAGGATAGAAGAACTTCTTAAAGAAGAAGAAACAGGTCTGTGAGAGCCTGAAATCTTGCTGCTTGGTAGGTGTCCAAATATTTATTTTCCACAAGAATATATAAGTAAATTGTTTAAAAATCATACAATGTGATATCCTGTTTTTTTTCCAGATTCTGTCTCTCGCAGTTGAAGTGTACCTATGATGGAAATTACAGACCTCTCTCATCTTTTTAAGTGGGTCAACTTGCACAATCGGTGGCTGTCCAAATTCTTTTTTGCCCCACTGTATATGCCTTTTGTATTCCAATTTTTACAATTTCATACTTCTTATTTTGTTTGAGTTGGCAAACACCACAGGGTAGGGCTAAAATTATTACAGCCTTCATCTAAGTGTGGAGGCCTGGGTATCTCCGACTTTAAGAGATACTATTTTGCGGCGCAACTGGTGCATAATGTACAATGGTGTAATCCTGATGAGGCTGACGAGTTGGGTCTTTCCCCGCTTTCTTCACTTCCCTGGCTCCCGAGATCCTAGTCGCCCTAGATCAGTGAAATCTCATCCAATTGTCTCCTGCTCCCTTTCCATTTGGGATTATGTCAAAAGAAAATATAAATTGGCCTCTGGCCCATCTCCTCTTGTTCCATTGATCCTTAACCCCGATATGCTTACCTGGCATGGATAGATCATCCTTCTATCATTGGAAAAAGGGGAATATTCTGTTTCTGAATTACTAATTTTTCCCAATTTTGTCAGATTCAGGAACATACGGAACTCCCATCCAAAGACTTTTTTCGATATTTACAGCTCAGACACTCCCATTCTAAGAAGGGGATTCTTCTCACTAATAGGCCCCTTACTAATTTTGAGATCCTTTGCTAGAGATGTTCCTCTACGAAGGGTTTAATCTCTGATCTATATGCACTACTGGTTAGGGAAGAGCCAACTGTTCGGGATTCTCATGAATCCGCCTGGAAGAAGGATCTGGGAATTAGTCTGGACTCTGAAGAGTGGTCAGAGTTCTGGGAAAGGGCTGCTTCTAGCTCAGTATTTTTTAAAGTTAAAGAAAATGTATATAAACCAATGTATTGGTTGTACTATGTACCTTCCCGCTTACAAGCAATGTACCCTGACATTTTAGAAAGATGCTGGAGAGGATGTTCTGAGGAGGGCACTTTCATATATATTTGGTTGTCATGCCCGAAGATAGTTATATTCTGGAGAGAAATCATATCTATTATCGCATGGGTACTCAAGATTTCAGTTCCTTGCAACCCTAAATATTTTCTTCTCCCATTGGGGTTTACTGAGTTATCTAAATATCAAAATACAGTAAGTTGATATGACATATTATCTGTGCAGCAACCTGCCAAATAGCCACAGATTGGAAAGTGCCCTCTTCTCTAACATTGCAAGCAGTCCTTTCCCGTATATGGTACATTTATAAGATGGAATACATGACGAGTATAACTAACCACTCCGCCAAATCGTTCAACAAAGTATGGGGTCCATGGCTAGTTTCCATTCTTCAAAAACGGATCACTCATTAGATTGTGTATTTTGAGACCTTTCGGTAATTACAATGTTATTTGATTTTGTGAACCTGGTACTATGCTGTCATCTTAATAAAAATAAAAAAAGATTTTAACAACAAAAAAAAGGATACTTAATAGTCTATGTAATCTATGTAGGTAAATGACTCGGTCTTGCAGCATGTAGTTCCAAAGCTACAACACTACCAAATAACTTTTCTATCAAAATATCAGCCTAGAAGGTCGTAGTCATGCTGGAGGTGTATGATCACATACAGCAATGATCTATGCTTACCTACTCTCCCGAATCCTGAGGAAGACACATGATTTTTGGATTAGTCCTCTGATGCCCCAGAAAAAGCGTATGCAGCCCTCCAGAATCCTTCCAGAATAGGGAGATTGATGCAAAAAAAAACTCTGGGGTCCTTGAGGCAGAGTGGGGTTTGGTGACATATAGCCCCTATGTGAATTTGAGCCAATTGTGGCAATTTACTCACAAGGGGACGGGGCCTAATGATGCTAAAGCCTGGCCCTGCCCCTGTCACTGCCCACCTGCATCTCCTCTCTGGGCTTTTCCCACAGAGGACAACAGCAAAGTACGCAAGTATGCAATGATCCTTTTACTTGGGGTAGGGTAAAAGGAAAGGTATCATATTTTAGCACCTTAATTCCATACTTGCCTACACTCCTGCAGGAGACACCTGATCTTTGGCTAGTACCCCATACCGCTGGAAAAGTGGGCAACCCTCTCGCATTCCACCCACTTTCTAGTGAAATGGGCAGGATCAGGAGAATAATAAGGGAAATTTGTGGATCAAATATGTGAGAATAGCTGCATTTTACAGTGAGGGGGCTTAATGATGCCTCTAGTCAGGCCCTGTCCCCATTTCCACCTACCTACATCTCCTCTCTGGGTTTCTCCAAGGGAGGAATCATTAAATGCAGGCAAGTACGTTTAATTCATAAAATGTAACTAATTAAACAATATTAGCTTGGCATGGCTTCTTCTTTATTAATATTGTGCTTGAATTCCTTTAAAATCAGATAATTGGGGCGGATAATCACAAAAATGAGGTATCCCTGGAATGTAAAAGGTATGATTGCACAAATGTAGCCTACATATGTTTCAATGGGAGCTCCAGAAAGTATTGCTTTGGCCTATGAACTACATTTCACAATCAGAGGGCTTTCCGGTTGCACATGTGCGGATGGATGTCAGCACACACAGTATGTGGTGGGCCAAGTCTAAACAGGAAGTTAATGGATCGCAAGAATGAGTTCTAATTGGAGTCTGTGGCCTAGCGAATTTCCTTTAGTACATGTCCCTGAAAAATGTATTCCTGTGAAATGTGGCGAAAAAGAATCTTAAGTTTTTGGGGCACACTGCACATGAGGTCTGATTCAGACGCAGACAACTTCGATGGTGTTGCAAATGAGTGATTATTGGCAAACTGCACGTGTTGCAGCCACAGTGTGATGTGCCAATGTATCTTTGCGATGCCACTCACAGTGAGTAATCTGTCGCAGGGTGACTGACAGGAAGAGTCCATTTAGGGAATACACTCTCTCTTGGTTATCTTCCTTACTGTACTATGTATTTGTGTCTCCAAAGAAAGACTTGGCTATTGATAATTGCTTCTCCAATACTGTCCATAACTCTTAATAGTAACTCTCAGCATCCCAGTGTCAGCGCCACACTGCTCTCTGCACAGCTGATGCCCCTCACTCACGCCTCTCACTGCAACCTGCTCTCCAACTGCAACAGGGATTCAGTGCTCAGTCTACCAGTTCCTCAGTGGTCGCATTCCGGCAACCACATGCCCAGGCAGGTCTAACTGCAAACTCCCAATCAGCATCCTGGCTCTACTACTGTATTTCAAAAACTCAGGTTGGTGTCAAACCAGACCCTTTTCAAGGCTCTGCTCCTCTGTTTCCTGCCATTTCAGACTCTCTATCAACTAAGCAGAGGCCGACTTGGTATAGGCCATATAGTAGGTCGCCACCTTGCCTAGTCCCTGGCGTGTATAGCTCCTGTGATCTGCAGGACAGCATGGTGGCTACATAACAATGTACATAATACTATTTTACGCTGCTTGACCTCAAAGGATCTTAATAATAATTTTTTATCTATCTGACAACTATTAGGTGTTGGCATCATCACATGTTTAGGAAGGGAAGAACATGCATTATCGTGGCTTACAAATTGACAAGGTATATTTTCAATGTAGTATTACGTTTCCTGCCAATAACGCCAATTTACAATTGAATATTTCTATTCGTTTGTAAAATAGAAACGAAGAAAGATAACATTTACAGAATAAATAGCAAAAGCCCTGGGACATAAAAGCATAGAAATTTGGACACTGCCGTTCAGCACACTATATGCCGTTCCCCACACTAAGTTACTTAAAGGATAAAAAAATATATATTTGATGAACAAACTACAAAAAAGTAACAATGGAATATGAGCATATTGTGTCCGCTGACGTCTGCTCAAGGAACAGCCAAAGGAAGAAGAAATGAGGCAAGTGAGTTTGAATAGATTTTCTTGTTTCAGGCCCCTGGTTACTTGCTAGTCAGGTGTCACATCCTTTACATAAAACAGAATCATGATGTGACAGCTGTTGAATAATGAGTTCATTGTACAAGGAAAAGAGAACCTAAGTCATTAAAAAATGTGTTCTCTGACTTTGGGAGGGAAAACTTGATAGAATAGGAAAACACTGAATAGGCAGAAACAAAAGACTGAAAAGCGCAAGATGAAATAATTGCGTTGATCAAGAAGGCACTTGATAAATCATCACAATACTGCTATACAAGACACTCTTGGGCGCAGTTAACTATTTTCAAACTACTCTAATTGCTGTATTTGCTCTAAGAGCTGTCCTCACAACCTGCTTCTTTTATCTGGCATTTGCAATGTGGACTAATTGGTGCCTTCAAAGTGCATAATTAGTGCCTTGGCGTTTTTTTTAAGTGGTTTATTTGTTCAAGTAAACAAAATGACCAAACATATTTTGAAATACAGGCAAAGAACAGAGGCAAAATTACACACTCACACACACTTAAGAGCCAGACGTTCACAGACTGATCAAAACTGAGACTAGAATACACCAATGGATCACAGTGAGTATAACTAGTGATGGAAGTAAGGTGGCTTGGAAAATAAGAACTGTAGCTGCCATATCAGCAAAATGTTGCCTGGGAATCTACATTTTACATAAGTGATTTTATAATACAGTAGCTTTAGTAATTTAATTTGCAGATATGCAGGACATGAGGTATAAATGGCAAAATGCGGTCAAATCTACGTAAACTACTGTTATATATTTATAGCTCCTGAAAGCAAAACTTCCCAGAGTTTGTAGCCATAGACAACACCATTTGTGTAAAGCATTGCCTATAGAAGCCTAGCTGCAAAACTTCCCAGAGTTTGTAGCCATAGACAACACCATTTGTGTAAAGCATTGCCTATAGAAGCCTAGCTTCTTTCCACATAATTCCCAGATAGGGATCCAATAGGATCCCATCCAGGTTCCATGTGGCTCATGCATGCACAGTAGGACAACTGGGTCATAAATCTGTAAGTCTGCAAGGACTGCTCTTATGGGTAGAACTGTCCTTGGTGGTTTTAATTGCAAATCTTCTTGCATTTGGCGTTAATAATTGCCGCTATGCATGCAGTTAGTGCCGGGATGTAATGCATTCAAAATGAGGTGCTTAAAGCATCCTGCCCACAGTAAGGTATTGAGCTGTGGGTTCTGAAAATCATCAAGTTTCAATAATTTTTCTGGCCGTTTGTAAATGGCAATAAAATTAAAGGTAATCCCAAGTCTTTTGCCATTAACAACATTGCCATTTTAAACAAATGCAAAAATCACAGAAAATCTGCAATATTGAAAAACCGCAGCTCAATACATTTACCTCAGTATCTTGAGTTTTAAAGAATGAGGGGCAGATACAAATTTCCACAAAGTGCTACAATACATAGGATGAGCTTGTAAGAATACTATGTAGAGTATTAGCACCCCATGTTCTGATGGAACCTTGCTTCTTGAGAAGTAGCCCATGGCTTATACATAGCAGCTGATTGGTTGCATCTTCTCCACTTTTTTCACTGCTTCATACAGTATATCTCCCCATACATGTGCTTCCGAGAATTAAAGTCCAGTAACAAAATCTGCAGGTTCAGTATAGTAATAGGAAATCACAGTTCATATTGCTCCTGTCATCCTTCATTTAGATTTAATCAGTTTTCCTTTGTTTCATCACAAGCTACTGGCAGATGCCTACAAGTTAGTAGATGCGTAGCGGCTGTAAGCAAGGAGGTTAGTCCACACGTTGACTCCAAACCAGAGTAGGTTTTAATGAAGGTAACAGGATAGAAGAAACAGCAGTCAATATGATAAGGTATCGTTCTCACCTGGTCTAAATACTGCACAGCTGTATAGCACTATGATACACCAATAACACAGTAGCTTGGGTATACAGACCCTTTTATAGAGCCAAGTAAACAACATGCACCTGCTGTTTAATTAGCCTGACCTTTAAGTTTGGTGACTCAGACATGTAATGTTATTGTGGCTGATGGAAGCTCAACATGGACAAAACTGAATTCATTATCTTTCTCCCAGCCAGAGCAACACCCCCTACAAATATCTCTATCACTGTTGACAACACAATCATCTCCCCAGTTCCCCATCTCCGCTGCCTGGGCGTCACTCTTGACTCCTCCCTCTCCTTTGCACCCTACATCCAAGCTCTGGCGCAATCCTGTCGGTTCCAGCTATGCAACATTGCTCGCATCAGGCCATTTCTCTCCCAGAGTGCAACTAAACTTACCATCCACTCAGTGGTCATCTCATGACTCGACTACTGCAATGTTCTCCTCACTGGCCTCAATGGCTCCCATCTCGCTCCCCTCCAATCTGTCCTCAACTCCGCAGCTAGGCTCATCTTCCTCTCCCGCTACTCCACATCTGCCACTCCCCTTCGACAAAATCTACACTGGCTCCCATTCCCCTACAGAATCCTCTTCAAACTCCTCACCCTCACATACAAGGCCATCTCTAATTCCACTGCTCCCTACATCTCCAACCTCCTCTCCTTTCATACTCCCTCCCGCCCACTACGGTCGGCCGATGACCGTCACCTCTTTTCTGCCTTGGTCACTGCTTCCCATGCACAAATTCAAGATTTTGCCTGTCCTGCACCCCTTCAGTGGAACGCGCTCCCCCGCTCCATTAGACACTCCACGACCTTGGAAAGCTTCAAACGGGCACTGAAAACCCACCTATTTATCAAAGCGTACCCCTCTGATGCATAACCTAGTCCTCAGGCTGCTCCTCCATCCCCCTGCCTCATGCCTTGAACATCTCTGCATTGCTTGCATACTGCCATCAGGTTTCTTCCCGCTTGCTTGCACCTCATGTCATCTGTCTGTCGCCCCTCCCCACTAGATTGTTAGCTCTTCAGAGCAGGGCTCTCTTTCCTCTTGTTGTCTAAGCCTCTTCTCAACACATTTCACTCAGCGACCATCTTTACCTGCTTTTTCTCCTATTGGTAAAGACTCATCTCTATCTATGGCCGCCTGTCCCAAGTAGTACAATGATTACTCCCTCGTTACTTACATCTAAGCTGTTTTGAGAATTGTGGTGCTCTTTGTTACCTGTACTCTATTTTTGTTATTCATTTACTGTAATGCTAAGTTTTGTCTTCCTGTACTGTCCTTTGTACGGCGCTGCGAAACACTTGTGGTGCCCTATAAATAAAATGTAATAATAATAATGCATAATAACACAGACATGTGATGTTATTGAGGCTAAGTCATGTTAAGAGACAGCTTTTTCATTTAACTAAATGGCAACATGAGCTAATTGGCTAAAATAAAAATTAGAGATGAGCGGGTTCGGTTTCTCTGAAACCGAACCCGCACAAACTTCATGTTTTTTTTACGGGTCCGAGCAGACTCGGATCCTCCCGCCTTGCTCGGTTAACCCGAGCGCGCCCGAACGTCATCATGACGCTGTCGGATTCTCGCGAGACTCGGATTCTATATAAGGAGCCGCGCGTCGCCGCCATTTTCACACGTGCATTGAGATTGATAGGGAGAGGACGTGGCTGGCGTCCTCTCCATTAGAAATTAGATTAGAAGAGAGAGAGAGATTGTGCAGAGTCAGACAGAGTTTACCACAGTGACCAGTGCAGTTGTTGTTAGTTAACTTTTATTTATTTTAATATAATATATCCGTTCTCTGCTATATCCGTTCTCTGCCTGAAAAAAAACGATACACAGCAGCAGCCAGTCACACAGTGTGACTCAGTCTGTGTGCACTCAGCTCAGCCCAGTGTGCTGCACATCAATGTATAAAAGGCAAAGCTTATAATAATTGTGGGGGAGACTGGGGAGCACTGCAGGTTGTTATAGCAGGAGCCCCCAGGAGTACATAATATTATATTAATTTAAAATTAAACAGTGCACACTTTTGCTGCAGGAGTGCCACTGCCAGTGTGACTAGTGGTGACCAGTGCCTGACCACCAGTATAGTAGTATATTGTTGTATGTATTGTATACTATCTCTTTATCAACCAGTCTATATTAGCAGCAGACACAGTACAGTGCGGTAGTTCACGGCTGTGGCTACCTCTGTGTCGGCAGTCGGAACTCGGCAGGCAGTCCGTCCATCCATAATTGTATTACAATATATACCACCTAACCGTGGTATTTTTTTTTCTTTCTTTATACCGTCGTCATAGTGTCATACTAGTTGTTACGAGTATACTACTATCTCTTTATCAACCAGTGTACAGTGCGGTAGTTCACGGCTGTGGCTACCTCTGTGTCGGCAGTCGGCAGGCAGTCCGTCCATCCATAATTGTATTATTATTATAATATATACCACCTAACCGTGGTTTTTTTTTCATTCTTTATACCGTCATAGTGTCATACTAGTTGTTACGAGTATACTACTATCTCTTTATCAACCAGTGTACAGTGCGGTAGTTCACGGCTGTGGCTACCTCTGTGTCGGCAGTCGGCAGGCAGTCCGTCCATCCATAATTGTATTATTATTATAATATATACCACCTAACCGTGGTTTTTTTTTCATTCTTTATACCGTCGTCATAGTGTCATACTAGTTGTTACGAGTATACTACTATCTCTTTATCAACCAGTGTACAGTGCGGTAGTTCACGGCTGTGGCTACCTCTGTGTCGGCAGTCGGCAGGCAGTCCGTCCATCCATAATTGTATTATTATTATAATATATACCACCTAACCGTGGTTTTTTTTTCATTCTTTATACCGTCGTCATAGTGTCATACTAGTTGTTACGAGTATACTACTATCTCTTTATCAACCAGTGTACAGTGCGGTAGTTCACGGCTGTGGCTACCTCTGTGTCGGCACTCGGCAGGCAGTCCGTCCATCCATAATTGTATTATTATTATAATATATACCACCTAACTGTGGTATTTTTTTTTCTTTCTTTATACCGTCGTCATAGTGTCATACTAGTTGTTACGAGTATACTACTATCTCTTTATCAACCAGTGTACAGTGCGGTAGTTCACGGCTGTGGCTACCTCTGTGTCGGCAGTCGGCAGGCAGTCCGTCCATCCATAATTGTATTATTATTATAATATATACCACCTAACTGTGGTATTTTTTTTTCTTTCTTTATACCGTCGTCATAGTGTCATACTAGTTGTTACGAGTATACTACTATCTCTTTATCAACCAGTGTACAGTGCGGTAGTTCACGGCTGTGGCTACCTCTGTGTCGGCAGTCGGCAGGCAGTCCGTCCATCCATAATTGTATTATTATTATAATATATACCACCTAACCGTGGTTTTTTTTTTCATTCTTTATACCGTCGTCATAGTGTCATACTAGTTGTTACGAGTATACTACTATCTCTTTATCAACCAGTGTACAGTGCGGTAGTTCACGGCTGTGGCTACCTCTGTGTCGGCACTCGGCAGGCAGTCCGTCCATCCATAATTGTATTATTATTATAATATATACCACCTAACCGTGGTTTTTTTTTCATTCTTTATACCGTCGTCATAGTGTCATACTAGTTGTTACGAGTATACTACTATCTCTTTATCAACCAGTGTACAGTGCGGTAGTTCACGGCTGTGGCTACCTCTGTGTCGGCAGTCGGCAGGCAGTCCGTCCATCCATAATTGTATTATTATTATAATATATACCACCTAACTGTGGTATTTTTTTTTCTTTCTTTATACCGTCGTCATAGTGTCATACTAGTTGTTACGAGTATACTACTATCTCTTTATCAACCAGTGTACAGTGCGGTAGTTCACGGCTGTGGCTACCTCTGTGTCGGCAGTCGGCAGGCAGTCCGTCCATCCATAATTGTATTATTATTATAATATATACCACCTAACCGTGGTTTTTTTATACCACCTAACCGTGGCAGTCCGTCCATAATTGTATACTAGTATCCAATCCATCCATCTCCATTGTTTACCTGAGGTGCCTTTTAGTTCTGCCTATAAAATATGGAGAACAAAAAAGTTGAGGTTCCAAAATTAGGGAAAGATCAAGATCCACTTCCACCTCGTGCTGAAGCTGCTGCCACTAGTCATGGCCGAGACGATGAAATGCCAGCAACGTCGTCTGCCAAGGCCGATGCCCAATGTCATAGTACAGAGCATGTCAAATCCAAAACACCAAATATCAGAAAAAAAAGGACTCCAAAACCTAAAATAAAATTGTCGGAGGAGAAGCGTAAACTTGCCAATATGCCATTTACCACACGGAGTGGCAAGGAACGGCTGAGGCCCTGGCCTATGTTCATGGCTAGTGGTTCAGCTTCACATGAGGATGGAAGCACTCAGCCTCTCGCTAGAAAACTGAAAAGACTCAAGCTGGCAAAAGCACCGCAAAGAACTGTGCGTTCTTTGAAATCCCAAATCCACAAGGAGAGTCCAATTGTGTCGTTTGCGATGCCTGACCTTCCCAACACTGGACGTGAAGAGCATGCGCCTTCCACTATTTGCATGCCCCCTGCAAGTGCTGGAAGGAGCACCCGCAGTCCAGTTCCTGATAGTCAGATTGAAGATGTCAGTGTTGAAGTACACCAGGATGAGGAGGATATGGGTGTTGCTGGCGCTGGGGAGGAAATTGACCAGGAGGATTCTGATGGTGAGGTGGTTTGTTTAAGTCAGGCACCCGGGGAGACACCTGTTGTCCGTGGGAGGAATATGGCCGTTGACATGCCAGGTGAAAATACCAAAAAAATCAGCTCTTCGGTGTGGAGGTATTTCACCAGAAATGCGGACAACAGGTGTCAAGCCGTGTGTTCCCTTTGTCAAGCTGTAATAAGTAGGGGTAAGGACGTTAACCACCTCGGAACATCCTCCCTTATACGTCACCTGCAGCGCATTCATAATAAGTCAGTGACAAGTTCAAAAACTTTGGGTGACAGCGGAAGCAGTCCACTGACCAGTAAATCCCTTCCTCTTGTAACCAAGCTCACGCAAACCACCCCACCAACTCCCTCAGTGTCAATTTCCTCCTTCCCCAGGAATGCCAATAGTCCTGCAGGCCATGTCACTGGCAAGTCTGACGAGTCCTCTCCTGCCTGTGATTCCTCCGATGCATCCTTGCGTGTAACGCCTACTGCTGCTGGCGCTGCTGTTGTTGCCGCTGGGAGTCGATGGTCATCCCAGAGGGGAAGTCGTAAGCCCACTTGTACTACTTCCAGTAAGCAATTGACTGTTCAACAGTCCTTTGCGAGGAAGATGAAATATCACAGCAGTCATCCTACTGCAAAGCGGATAACTGAGTCCTTGACAACTATGTTGGTGTTAGACGTGCGTCCGGTATCCGCCGTTAGTTCACAGGGAACTAGACAATTTATTGAGGCAGTGTGCCCCCGTTACCAAATACCATCTAGGTTCCACTTCTCTAGGCAGGCGATACCGAGAATGTACACGGACGTCAGAAAAAGACTCACCAGTGTCCTAAAAAATGCAGTTGTACCCAATGTCCACTTAACCACGGACATGTGGACAAGTGGAGCAGGGCAGGGTCAGGACTATATGACTGTGACAGCCCACTGGGTAGATGTATGGACTCCCGCCGCAAGAACAGCAGCGGCGGCACCAGTAGCAGCATCTCGCAAACGCCAACTCTTTCCTAGGCAGGCTACGCTTTGTATCACCGCTTTCCAGAATACGCACACAGCTGAAAACCTCTTACGGCAACTGAGGAAGATCATCGCGGAATGGCTTACCCCAATTGGACTCTCCTGTGGATTTGTGGCATCGGACAACGCCAGCAATATTGTGTGTGCATTAAATATGGGCAAATTCCAGCACGTCCCATGTTTTGCACATACCTTGAATTTGGTGGTGCAGAATTTTTTAAAAAACGACAGGGGCGTGCAAGAGATGCTGTCGGTGGCCAGAAAAATTGCGGGACACTTTCGGCGTACAGGCACCACGTACAGAAGACTGGAGCACCACCAAAAACTACTGAACCTGCCCTGCCATCATCTGAAGCAAGAAGTGGTAACGAGGTGGAATTCAACCCTCTATATGCTTCAGAGGTTGGAGGAGCAGCAAAAGGCCATTCAAGCCTATACAATTGAGCACGATATAGGAGATGGAATGCACCTGTCTCAAGTGCAGTGGAGAATGATTTCAACGTTGTGCAAGGTTCTGATGCCCTTTGAACTTGCCACACGTGAAGTCAGTTCAGACACTGCCAGCCTGAGTCAGGTCATTCCCCTCATCAGGCTTTTGCAGAAGAAGCTGGAGGCATTGAAGAAGGAGCTAACACGGAGCGATTCCGCTAGGCATGTGGGACTTGTGGATGCAGCCCTTAATTCGCTTAACAAGGATTCACGGGTGGTCAATCTGTTGAAATCAGAGCACTACATTTTGGCCACCGTGCTCGATCCTAGATTTAAAGCCTACCTTGGATCTCTCTTTCCGGCAGACACAGGTCTGCTGGGGTTGAAAGACCTGCTGGTGACAAAATTGTCAAGTCAAGCGGAACGCGACCTGTCAACATCTCCTCCTTCACATTCTCCCGCAACTGGGGGTGCGAGGAAAAGGCTCAGAATTCCGAGCCCACCCGCTGGCGGTGATGCAGGGCAGTCTGGAGCGACTGCTGATGCTGACATCTGGTCCGGACTGAAGGACCTGACAACGATTACGGACATGTCGTCTACTGTCACTGCATATGATTCTCTCAACATTGATAGAATGGTGGAGGATTATATGAGTGACCGCATCCAAGTAGGCACGTCACACAGTCCGTACTTATACTGGCAGGAAAAAGAGGCAATTTGGAGGCCCTTGCACAAACTGGCTTTATTCTACCTAAGTTGCCCTCCCACAAGTGTGTACTCCGAAAGAGTGTTTAGTGCCGCCGCTCACCTTGTCAGCAATCGGCGTACGAGGTTACATCCAGAAAATGTGGAGAAGATGATGTTCATTAAAATGAATTATAATCAATTCCTCCGCGGAGACATTGACCAGCAGCAATTGCCTCCACAAAGTACACAGGGAGCTGAGATGGTGGATTCCAGTGGGGACGAATTGATAATCTGTGAGGAGGGGGATGTACACGGTGATATATCGGAGGGTGAAGATGAGGTGGACATCTTGCCTCTGTAGAGCCAGTTTGTGCAAGGAGAGATTAATTGCTTCTTTTTTGGGGGGGGTCCAAACCAACCCGTCATATCAGTCACAGTCGTGTGGCAGACCCTGTCACTGAAATGATGGGTTGGTTAAAGTGTGCATGTCCTGTTTTGTTTATACAACATAAGGGTGGGTGGGAGGGCCCAAGGATAATTCCATCTTGCACCTCTTTTTTCTTTTCTTTTTCTTTGCATCATGTGCTGATTGGGGAGGGTTTTTTGGAAGGGACATCCTGCGTGACACTGCAGTGCCACTCCTAGATGGGCCCGGTGTTTGTGTCGGCCACTAGGGTCGCTTATCTTTCTCACACAGTCAGCTACCTCATTGCGCCTCTTTTTTTCTTTGCGTCATGTGCTGTTTGGGGAGGGTTTTTTGGAAGGGACATCCTGCGTGACACTGCAGTGCCACTCCTAGATGGGCCCGGTGTTTGTGTCGGCCACTAGGGTCGCTTATCTTACTCACACAGCGACCTCGGTGCAAATTTTAGGACTAAAAATAATATTGTGAGGTGTGATGTGTTCAGAATAGGCTGAAAATGAGTGTAAATTATGTTTTTTGAGGTTAATAATACTTTGGGATCAAAATTACCCCCAAATTCTATGATTTAAGCTGTTTTTTAGGGTTTTTTGAAAAAAACACCCGAATCCAAAACACACCCGAATCCGACAAAAAAAATTCGGTGAGGTTTTGCCAAAACGCAGTCGAACCCAAAACACGGCCGCGGAACCGAACCCAAAACCAAAACACAAAACCCGAAAAATTTCAGGCGCTCATCTCTAATAAAAATGAGTATTACAGTATTCCTTTACCTCTGCCTATACCTCATCAGACAAAAAACTGAATTTCCTATGTAATTTGCCCCCAGTTATTACTACAGTGTCTGTTGATAGGCAACAAATTTCATGAATCTGTATAAAACGGATTATTATTTGTACTAATACCATTTGAACAGCTGACTGATTTGCACACATGTACATTTGCTGCTTAAGATGCCCAGCAACAATCTTCATCTGATAGATACAGAATCTGCATTTCTCAGCTCACTAACCTGGACAACGTGACTTTTTGATTATATTTCTCTCTTTCCTTTTGCCAATTATTCACATATCACTGTGTCATCCAGTGACATGTGGTGGGGTGAGGCAGGTGAGGCAGAGCCTTTCCTGTCATATTAACGTTTGTGCCAGAGTTTTGACTGTATAAAGCAGAGGTTCTCAAACTCGGTCCTCGGGGGCACACACAGTGTATGTTTTGCAGGTCTCCTCACAGAATCGCAAGTGAAATAATTAGCTCCACCTGTGGACCTTTTAAAATGTGTCAGTGAGTAATTAATACACCTGTGCACCTGCTGGGTTACCTGCAAAACATGCACTGTGTGTGCCCCCGAGGACCGAGTTTGAGAACCTCTGGTATAAAGTATATGAAAAATGCAATTTTTTTTTTTAAATATCTTCTTTGCATTATTCTAATAATTTTTATAGCCAAAACTCTGGAGTAAAAAGTCTCCGGCAGGGGAGGCACTCCTATCTTTTCCGCACATCTCTTATCAAAACTCAGGAAATTTCCAGGAGTTTATACTGCTGCACCTGTGTATAATGCCCACATGTACCCTTTGGCTCATATAATGCATGTAAATCTGGTTCTGCTGCTAGCCAGTTCCTCCTGAGCCATTTACCTCACCGCAAATCCCTGGTGTCATCACACCATATTTTCCAACTGTCCATGGCATTATTCTTAGAATTAATAGACCCTTCACCCCTTTTCTCAATTTCAGTGGTCATTATACAAGGTTCATCCCAATACCCCATGCTGGTCTACATATAACTCTTCTCTAGGAAAACCAATAGGTTAATTTGGATTTCAGTATAACATCTATATGGATGGATGACACCAAATTATTTTATCCTCTTACATCTTACCCCATTTCTGTTTGCCAGGATGCCTATGCCTTTTCACATTGGCCATCCTCTCACCACCTCAAACTCAGCTAATACTCTTCCAACCGGTCAACAAACACTCTCCACCTGACAGCCCTATTTATATAGATGATAAAATGGTATGAGGTTAATTTACTAGCGGTCGGGATCCCGGCGATCAGTCTACCAACACCGTAATCCCAACAGGGCAAATGCCAGCAGTTGGAATCCCGACCGAAGCCAAGTATTCCCACTCGAGTGGTGGTCCATGACACCACCCGAGGGGGAATAATAGTAGGGTGGTGAGCAAAGCTTGCCATCCGGCCCAAAGCATGGCAAGTGCAGCGAGCCCACGGGGGGACTCACTGCTCTTGATGCCTGGACTCCGGCTGTCAGGATTCTGGCGGTCGGTCTCCAGACCACCGGGATCCCTACCGCTGGTATCTCATAAAAAATCCAAAAAAACTCTATTTCTCAGGCTTTCTGCAAAACTGTCCATTGTTTCACATATCCGACCTGTATCCAAATCCTGTTACATATATATCTAAGAAATATTTACAGACTATGCGCGGATCTCACACAAGACACTACAATAGCTAATCACACTTTCAATATCACACATTATTCAAATAATCTTCTTACTGATGTTCCTCTAACCAGATTCACCTGTACACTCACTTTTGAATGCAAAAGCTAGATTAATTTTCCATGCAGCACATTATGTAACTGTTGCTACATCATGTCAGACCCTGTATTGGGTGCCTGCACATTACACACTCCAAATAAAATATTTCCACTAGCATACAAAGCTATTAACAAAGCTGCTCCAACAGACAATACATCTCTTTACTTGTCTGAAAATATCTCCCAGTTTTACCATACTTGCCTATTATCATCATGAAACATCTGGGAAACTAGAATTTTTGTAGAGTCATACGGACCATATCGCGCCGCAAAAAATTCTAGTCTCCCAGACCCCCAGCAGACCAGGTCTCCATCTGGTATCCTGCCCCTTTTCTAGTGATATGGGTGGGGCAAGGGGAGGGAAAGTAATGATGCAATTCTCAGCACATTTGTCCTCATAGCCCTACCACCTCTGAGCTATGCCATGTCAGGGTGGCTGGGGCAAAATGGCAAAATTTGACATATGACAATGAGCACTGATGGTAAATATAGTACTGGGGAAGGAACAAGAAGAGGGAAGAGGACTCTGAGAACTTACATTATACTTGTCTACTTTCTTTAACTCCTCTACGAGAGAAGTTGTAGCTGGCCACTAACGGGGCTGGTGCCTTTTGTCATTAAACCCTGCCCCCATCATGTCATAATCCGATTAAAGTTTGAAGGGTTCTCTACCACATCTATGGCACAACATTTTCTAGTGATGTCTCTGAGTGCATGCACAATGTACAAGTATAAGCTGCTGGAGAGGTACAGTATCCAAAGAACCCTGTTTACTAAAAAGCTTTTGGGGCATAGTAAAGTTGTTTTCCCTTTCATGAATAGACCAACGGTGTTTTCAGTTTACTTATTCTAGGGATGAGTGTGTACTCACAAGTATATATGTTATAAAGATGCAGTAAATTCACTTTTATCTCAACAAGTAAAGTAAAATAAAGTCATTATTTTTAGTGCTAGCATCAAACAATTTCTAAAATCAAGAAATATTTCATGCTCACTTTGGGAAAAAATAGCTCTCAATATCTTATTCTTTGTTTGCACATTTTCCATGTTTCAGGAGCTACCCATAACTTTGGTGTGCTTAGTTTAATTATGATGGCGTGTTTCTCCAGACATTTATACAGGTCAAATAAGTATAGTAGTAGTATGTGTATGGTGAACAGAGTACAGTCTAGTGGTACCGTCATGAGAAGATGCATCTGCTGGGCATATAATGAAGGGCATTGTAAACAGCTTAGCAACTGCACATACAGCAACAAATACATGAATTGTGCAGGGAGACATAGCTGTGTTAAGTGATTTTTGTCAGCCAAGTGGAACATTGCAGTTAGCATCAAGCAGATCTTTTCCAAGGCTCATACGCCAGTGATATTAAGCACAAAGCTCCCTTGGCTGCAGCTGTATCCAGAGAGAGAAAAGCCAATATTAATTAAAAAATGGCTTTTGAGAAGGTTTTCTTAATCCTTCTATGACAGTATTAAGCAATAAGTCGGCGAATAATTAAAAATTAGTAGGTGAAATTTTGAAGTAGTAAAGGATAAAATCTTTAAAGAAGTGTTATTAGGTCAATTCGACTAGCCCCCTCATTTGAAAATAAATAAATGGTCACCTTAGCTTTAAGTCCAAAGAAAATCCAAGTTATACAGGGCCGGATTAAGGGTGGTGGGGGCCTAGGTAAACGTAGATTGTGGGGGGCCCCACCTACGATTGCTAGTAAAGCTACCCCCTGGGCTGCACGCACGTGCACACACATACATACACACACACACACACTATCACTTACACTGCAGCAGGGAGCGCAGGCTGACCAGGAGACACGGGCGGCACAGTCACTGTCTCGCAGGATTTCCCTGTCCCGTGAGACTGACAGAGGAGGAGCTCCTCGGCGGCCACTGTTACTGAACAGCTGAGCCTCCAAAGGAAGACTCCTAAAAACTCTGTATTAATATTATGGTCAGTCTCTTATTTGTACATTGATATAGCGGTTAAGTTAGTTAAGGATTTTGGTTCATGAACAGAAGAGTAATAAGGATGTTGGGAATGTATTAAATAAGGTCGGCATCTCCCAATGAAATATGATATTTGTTAGGGGCAGTGATGTTATTCTGCCTAGAAAGCATCACTTGGTTCATGGCTATCACATTCCATCCAGTGATGGGACTATTAGCGCTGCATGGGGGTGCAACAGTTCCAGCACTGAAAGTACGGAGGAAGGGGTATCGCCATCGCTGATTCCAGGATAATAATGATTTGTCTCAGGCATTATATATATATATATATATATCAGTTTCCTAAGCTAGATCCCTGAGAAGACATGGAAGGCGAGTCTTTCCCATTGCACTATTGGAATTTGATATGAATTGGCGACGGCAATTCAGGAGTATTATGTTTCGGCATGGTCAGGAATTAGGTGCTAATTGTTTTGAAGCAAAAGTGGGTGATTTAGAGCCTGTATTTAAAAATTATTCAGTGAAAAAAGGTCTAGTTAAGGTGTATATGAAGAAAATGTGAGGGAAAAGTCAGAAATTATTTTAATTGAGAAATATAGTTAAGAATTAATTTAAACTTTCTTGATTAGGCAATTGTTAAATGTTATATCAAATATATTTTTCAGTAGCAGTGAAGATGTTTCACAGTTTATTTAAGGTCTAAAAAATAGTTTGTTATTCATCTTTCAAGTTACTTGTTTAAAACGACACTTAGATTAGTATTTTCTGAAGTACTTCCCATATACATTCTGGCTGCTTGTTTAAACCATGAAGATGAATCACCTCTGATGCATTTTCAATTTATCTAAGTTTTGTTTTTTTTCTTTATAAATTCTTCAAAGTGTTGTATTTACAAGATCATGGTTTTGTCTGTCATTTATGTAGGATTGGCCAAGCCATAAATGCAGCAAGGTTGAATTTATCTGCAGTTAGATAGGAATGAAGGAACATACTGTAAATGATTTAGCTTTAATATCAGATCCCATCTAGTCCTTTAATATTTTCTTTTGCAGATCTGCTGATCATTGCACTAATATATTTGGGCTGGAAACAGAGCATCTCAATGGCCTTATGTAGAAGAGCTGGCAATTAATGATCACATTTTTAGAGTGTCTTGATAGTGGTTGGGGATTGGTTTCAAATTGGATGGTATTTAGGCAATCTAGTCTTAAATAAGCCCATTTTCACATCTTTAAGTCATCTTGATCATTCACATGCTGGTAGCAATGATTTAAAAAGTCTTTGCATAATATGAGGTGTCACCTAACTCAAATTAATCTTTTTTCTGTTGTCTTAATTTAGTCATAAATTATTGATATTCGAAATGAGCTAAAATTAAAAGAGCAATATCAAAGACTAGCAATTCTTTTGAAACATTAGTCTTAAGCTGGGTACACACTATATACAATGCTCACTTAAGAAGTGATTTAACTTGTGATTTTTTCTTGAGGAAAAATGTCCGATTTCGCTTGTACCATACTTACCTACTCTCCGAGAAGTTGCAGGAAACTCATGATTTTTCGGGCAGTCCTCCACACCCCTGGACAGTGGCGTAAGTTTGTCACAGTAGCCCGGAGGCAAGATAAATATTGGTGCCCCCCCTATTTCCTATATTAAGATAAATATATGTATGTTTGTATGTATGTATGTATGTATGTATGTATGTATGCGTGTGTGCATATGTGTGTGTGTGTGTGTGTGTGTGTGTGTGTGTGTGTGTGTGTGTGTGTGTGTGTGTGTATGGAGTGTTCTTAAAAAAAATGTATATACTGTATTTATACATTTAATGGTCTTTTATTTTAAATCACACATTTCTTAGCAGTCATACCCAGGATTAGAACCCATGACCTGTTACACTAACAGCAGACACTTTACTGATGGAGTTATTTGCTCCTGCAAAGGAAGCATAAGATTTCTAACTATATGAAGTTACGTGTAATTGTCAGAGAAGTATCTTCATATAGTTAAAATTCTCATATTTCCTATACAGGAGCAAACAGCTTCATCAGTAAGGTGCCTGCTTCCAGTGTAATAGGTTGTGGTTTCTAATCCTGGGTGTGATACTTGTAAAATGTGTATATTCAGTATAATAAAAGGGTGTGATTTGTAAGGTGCAAGGACCAGTGAGGAAGTCGGCCACTGAAAAGACAGCGACAGCTATCAATTAACTTAATGCAATGGTGTCACAGAATGGGAGGATAGGTGCCCCCTTCAGAGCAGGAGCCCGGCGGCAGATGACTCCGTTGCCTCCCAGAGTTCTGCCTCTGCCCCTGGAAGAGTGGGTACACCTCTCGCATCCAGCTCACTTCCTAGTGAAATAGGCAGAATCGGGATAAAATTGCTGGTATGGCAGGTCCAAGCAGAGTTGGTGGAGCTAAATGGTGCGAATTTGCACCATTTAGCCCCGCCCCTTCACCACGGACCCACAAATCGCAACAGTTTCAGCGGGGTAGGACTCAATGATATCACAATCTGCCCCCAAAGTGACCAGCTGCTTTTCTTCTCTGGTCTTCTCTCGAAGAGGAATTTTTAAAGGAGGTGAGTATTTTTTAAGAAATGGGGTTGGCTATTATTATTAAGATTATTATTAACGGTTTGCATTGCACATTTGAGAGAGCAGCCTTTACCTTATTAATGTTTTAAAAGTCTCAGTATGGTAGAGAGTCACCCCATTCATGAGATAGGGCAGATATATTATTTGTAAAGTGTTTACATTTTGCTTGAGTTGGTAAGGCCAAGCAATGGTATTGTTCATGGTTGGGGAATTTTGAAAGAGTACACTTACAAAACAGCAACTTTCACAATCTGCTCGTTGCTTCTTGGTGGAATTGACCTCAAACCGGCAAGAATATTAAGTGCAATACATATTGTGCTCTGCTTTAAAATTATTGCTGTTTTAAATATGCAGGTCAAACCGCTGAGAAGCTTTGCCTTGAAAAAGCCGCCACTTCTGAAATCTTGTCCGATATGTGGACTTAGGATTTAATTGAACAAGTCATAATAAACAGGGCTGCATCATTTCCACCATGAAAAAATGTAATATGTGTCTATTTAGTTTAATTCAGGTAATTAATCTACTCATCCTTATTTCCTATTGAATATGTTAACATAATTGTAACAATAAGGGGGGTATCCAATTAGCCGCGATAACACAATCCCCAATCGCAGCCAATGTTATCGCACCTATCTCCTGAAAAATCAGGTTATGGCAGCCTGTGCGCTCCCATTTACTGCACTTATCCTATTCCAAGTCAGCGATAAAGGCAATAACACAATAATTGTAGCCTGAAAAAGCATAGGAAAAAGTAGATATATTTTGCTGTACCCCCAAAAATGCCAAACTAATATTGGAAAACATTATTGAAGTCTATTAGTGGCCATAATATAGCTAACTGGTGTCATTAAATTGAGTCAAATCGCAGTTATCTGCAATTTTATTTTTTTTAAATAGTGAAAAATGATAGAAAGCATTTTTTTTCAGCAAAATAAGTGCTCTCATTGTATTTGGTGTATATAAAAATGGGTATAAGTATATATTTTTATCAGTTTAGGGGTCTTTAAAAAAAAAGTGGAAACGGATCAATTACTCCCACCTACAAGCCTAACATCACTTGTTCCACTCATAAAAAAGCACCCCAATATACCTGTCTCATACCTTGTACCCCAATTTCCATCACATTCACATCTATTTATTGGATAATTAAAAATGGTTAAAAACTACTTAGTGCCTAATTAGTCGTTCCGGGGGATGTCCCTGTGTTTCTGAGCCCAATCCCCAACATTTTTAGCTTAAAATAGGGATTTTGCACTACTTATCACCAGCTCTGAGATGGCGACGAGAAATCCGTGATAAACCCTATGGAGACTTATCGGCAATAGTTTATCGCTGAGAATAGGATACCAAATTACCACATTTGTGATCATTTATCACGGCTAATTGGATACCCCCATAAGTCGTTGTACTGAAAAGGTTTATTGCAGAAAAAAAAACATAAATAAAAAGAATAAGATTCAAAATATTTACAGTATATATGCAATTTTGTTTTAGCTAAATATTTGCAAAATTCTTTTTAAGAAACAACCAAACAAAAAAAAGTCCTCATCTCTGTTTATAATAAGTGGTATTTGGCTCCTCCAGCATTGGATAATGTCACAGGAATCAACAGGGATTTAGTAAACACAATAACACACCACATGACTTTCTGAGCACGCAACACACAAATGCATGTCACAATTTGATTTGATTTCAATCCTCTGCTTTGTCACATGAGGATTTTTCTGGGGGTTACTTCACCCTATTTATAGATATACCACAGTCATAGTGATTATGTTTACTTTTATACAATGTGAAAGTACATTACAAAGGAAAAACATTTGTAGCCTTGTCACAAAGTGTTACTCTGTATATGAGACAGGGGCAAGTCTGCCCTATTTACAGACCTAATAAAACTACTGTACCACACAAAGTCAAAAGGTGATTTCCAGTATGACTTATATAAGGTATGACAGAGGAGTAAGATCAGATACATTCTGCATACAGTAGTGACAGTGGTATTTATATGGTGAGAAAATACCAGTGTAATCTCTTCTAACTTTTGCTCTAGAATAGATTCTAGACCATGGAGCCCATCTTGTTAGCTTGCAGCACCAAGGGTAACTCATTTAGAGGAGGTGAAGTTCCATATTATAGACTACCTAGTGCTGTGAGTGGCATATCTCCTCTGCAATCAGACAGATAGAAGCAGACATGCTTCAAGAGATTGTTTTTATGTCTTTATTGGAAAGTATTAGATTAAACTTAGTCGTAAACCCACTACAACCATAAATGTCAGTCTGTTTCTGTTATTTATTGCAGACCTATCTGTAAGCTAGACAGTATTAAAGAGATACAGTATTTCTACACATCTTATTCTATGGTCACTGCAGTTGCTGCATTAAATACACAACATGACTGTACTTACCAGTAGTGGAGCATGAAGGTCCCACCAGGGAAAAGGAGTGGCAGGGGCCCATGCTTACGGGATGTGGCCAATTAACACCGGTGGGGTGTTCACCCCCCTCCATCCCCCTTCACTTGGAGACTTGGCCAGCCGTTAGAGGCCATGTAACTGTCCCCTCTTCTTCGGCAGCAGTAGACTCTGGCTACTGCACATGCGCAGGTCTCCGGGAACATGGCGCCCATGCCTTGCTCCCAGGGACATCTTCAGTGTGCACGCGCAAATCACTCAGAAATGGGTGCGGCAGCCATTATCTGAGTGGTTTCTGTCCGCAGTGCATGGCTGCCATCATTGGACTCCGGAGGGGTAAGTATAATATATGGGTGCAGTGTGTGCATTGTGGGCCCCCCCGGACCTAGGGGCCCATGTGCACTGCACACACTGCACCCATTATAGAAACGCCTATGCCCTACACCAAGATGGTTCCCACACTGTGCTAGTGCCTTTTCTATGTTCTGTTCAAGCGCCTTATTCTGAAAATATAACACAGAATATGGTGCTCCTGGAAAGAGGTACCGGGAAGGTAGAACATTGCACACAATTGTGGGAGCGCTATACACGTGACCCCCATTAATACACTGCTGCACAAATAATGTAATTACAGTACTTATAAGTTATTACTAGAATGACAATATATCATTACATTTCATACAGAACCAATTAAGATCAAATGTTAGACACCCTCATCAGCTTCTTCTCTAGACTCTTGCAAACTTATACATACACTGCACCTGTGCACTGTCATTCAATTTCCCAACTGGCAGCCACTTTACACACATCCCGATTATCACTGCATTCAGGGGCGTATCTAATGTTTGGCGAGGATGGCACTCGCCTGCATTATCCTCCATTGCTGGAAAATCTTTGCATAGCCCTCCTGAAAGGCAAAGACCTCCCTCCTATTTCCAGTCGCTTTGCACAAGCTGTGTAATTGCACATATTCTTCTCTGCACACACCTCTTTGCACAGTACCTTATTGATAATACAGACCACTCACAATTGATTTGGACAGACACATTCAATTGGAAAGAACCTTCTGCAAAGATACAATTAAACTAAGCACTTTCATTTATTAAAAATCAGATTTTAAACCTACCGGTAAATCTTTTTCTCGTAGTCCGTAGAGGATGCTGGGGACTCCGAAAGGACCATGGGGTTAGACGGGCTCCGCAGGAGACATGGGCACTTTAAGAAAGACGATAGGTCTGGGTGTGCACTGGCTCCTCCCTCTATGCCCCTCCTCTAGACCTCAGTTAGAGAAACTGTGCCCAGAGGAGATGGACAGTACGAGGAAAGGATTTTTGTTAATCCAAGGGCAAGATTCACACCAGCCACACCAATCACACCGTATAACTTGTGTATCTATTAAACAGTTAACAGTATGAAAAAATAACGTAGCATCAGTCCAACCTGATGGAACTATAACATAACCCTTATGTAAGCAAAACTATATACAAGTCTCGCAGAAGTAGTCCGCACTTGGGACAGGCGCCCAGCATCCTCTACGGACTACGAGAAAAAGATTTACCGGTAGGTTTAAAATCTTATTTTCTCAAACGTCCTAGAGGATGCTGGGGACTCTGAAAGGACCATGGGGATTATACCAAAGCTCCCAAACCTGGCGGGAGAGTGCGGATGACTCTGCAGCACCGAATGAGCAAACCTTAGGTCCTCCTCAGCCAGGGTATCAAACTTATAGAACTTTGCAAAGGTGTTTGAACCCGACCAAGTAGCAGCTCGGCACAGTTGTAGTGCCGAGACCCCTCGGGCAGCCGCCCAATACGAGCCCACCTTCCTAGTGGAATGGGCCTTGACCGATTTTGGTAACGGCAATCCAGCCGTAGAATGCGCCTGCTGAATCGTATTACAGATTCAGCGAGCAATAGTCTGCTTCGAAGCAGGGGCGCCAACCTTGTTGGCTGCATATAGGACAAACAGTGCTTCTGTTTTCCTGACTCTAGCCGTTCTGGCCACATAAATTTTCAAAGCCCTGACTACATTAAGGGACTCGGAATCCTCCAAATCTAGTGTAGCCACAGGCACCACAATAGGTTGGTTCATATGAAAAGAAGACACCACCTTAGGCAAGAATTGAGGACGGGTCTGCAATTCCGCTCTATCCATATGGAAAATCAGATAGGGGCTTTTATGAGACAAAGCCGCCAATTCCGACACTCGCCTGGCCGAAGCCAAGGCTAATAACATGACCACCTTCCAAGTGAGATATTTTAACTCCACCATTTGAAGTGGTTCAAACCAGTGCGACTTAAGGAAACTCAACACCACATTAAGGTCCCAAGGCGCCACCGGAGGTATAAAAGGAGGCTGAATATGCAGCACTCCCTTTACAAAAGTCTGTACTTCTGGGAGAGAAGCCAATTATTTTTGAAAGAAAATGGATAAGGCCGAAATCTGAACCTTATTGGAGCCTAATTTTAGGCCCAAATTCACTCCAGTCTGTAGGAAGTGAAGGAAACGGCCCAGATGGAATTCTTCCGTAGGAGCATTCCTGGCCTCACACCAAGAAACACATTTTCGCCATATACGGTGATAATGTTTAGCTGTCACGTGCTTCCTAGCCTTTATCAGAGTAGGAATGACCTCATCCGGAATTCCCTTTTCCGCTAGGATCCGGCGTTCAACCGCCATGCCGTCAAACGCAGCCGCAGTAAGTCTTGGAACAGACATGGCCCCTGTTGTAACAGGTCCTGTCGTAGAGGAAGAGGCCACGGATCTTCTGTGAGCATTTCCAGCAGAACCGGATACCAGGTCCTTCGTGGCCAATCTGGAACAATGAGAATTGTTCTCACTCCTCTTTTTCTTATTATTCTCAACACCTTGGGTATGAGAGGAAGAGGAGGAAACTCATAGACCAACCGGAACACCCATGGTGTCACTAGGGCGTCTACTGCTACCGCCTGAGGGTCTTTTGATTTGGCGCAATACCTCTGTAGCTTTTTGTTGAGGCGGGATGCCATCATGTCTATCTGGGGCAGTCCCCACTGACTTGCAATCTGTGTGAAGACTTCCCGATGAAGTCCCCACTCCCCTGGATGCAGGTCGTGTCTGCTGAGGAAGTCTGCTTCCCAGTTGTCCACTCCCGGAATGAACACTGCTGATAGTGCGCTTACATGATTTTCCGCCCAGCGAAGAATCTTGGAGGTTTCCGCCATTGCCACCCTGCTCCTTGTGCCGCCTTGGCGGTTTACATGAGCCACTGCGGTGATGTTGTCTGACTGGATCAGAACTGGTCGGTCGCGAAGCAAGTTCTCCGCTTGACGTAGGGCGTTGTATATGGCCCTCAGTTCCAGGATGTTGATGTGAAGACAAGTCTCTTGACTTGTCCAAAGTCCTTGGAAGTTTCTTCCCTGTGTGACTGCTCCCCACCCTCTGAGGCTCGCGTCCGTGGTCACCAGGATCCAATCCTGAATGCCGAACCTGCATCCTTCCAAAAGGTGAGCACTCTGCAGCCACCACAGGAGAGATACCCTGGCCCTGGGGGACAGGGTGATCCGCTGATGAATTTGTAGATGTGACCCGGACCACTTGTCCAATAGGTCCCATTGGAAAGTCCTTGCATGGAACCTGCCGAAGGGAATGGCTTCGTATGTTGCCACCATTTTTCCCAGGACTTGAGTGCAATGATGCACAGACACTTGTTTTGGCTTCAATAGGTTCTTGACTAGAGTCATGAGTTCCTGAGCTTTTTCTATTGGAAGAAAAACCTTTTTCTGGTCTGTGTCCAGAATCATGCCCAAGAAGGTCAGACGAGTCGTAGGAACCAGCTGTGACTTCGGGATATTGAGAATCCAGCCGTGTTGCTGTAACACCTTCAATGAAAGTGACACGCTGTTCAGTAACTTCTCTCGTGATCTCGCTTTTATGAGGAGATCGTCCAAGTATGGGATAATTGTGACACCCTGCTTGTGCAGGAGCACCATCATTTCCGCCATTACCTTGGTGAAAATCCTCGGGGCCGTGGAAAGCACAAAAGGCAACGTCTGAAATTGGTAATGACAATCCTGTACCGCAAATCTCAGGTATGCCTGATGAGGTGGATATATGGGAACATGAAAGTATGCATCCTTTATGTCCAGGGATACCATAAAATCCCCCCCCTTCCAGGCTGGCGATGACCGCTCTGAGTGATTCCATCTTGAACTTGAACCGTTTTAAGTATAGGTTCAGGGATTTTAAATTCAATATGGGTCTGACCGAACCGTCCGGTTTCGGAACTACAAACAGGGTTGAGTAGTATCCCTTCCCTCTCTGAAGCAGGGGAACTTCGACCACCACTTGTTGAAGACACAATTTGTGAATAGCATTTAACACTATCTCCCTCTCTAGGGGAGAAGTCGGTAGGCACCTCTTCGAATTCCAGCTTGTATCCCTGAGAAACAATTTCTATTGCCCAGGGATCCACCTGTGAGTGAACCCAGATGTGGCTGAAAAGTCGAAGACGTGCCCTCACTGGGGCGGACTCCCTCAGCGGAGCCCCAGCGTTATGCGGTGGATTTTGCAGAGGCTGGGGAGGACTTCTGTTCCCGGGAACTAACTGTGCTGTGCAGCTTTTTACCTCTGCCCTTACCTCTGGTAAGAAAGGACGATTCACGTACTCTTTTGCTTTTATTTGAACGAAAAGACTGCATTTGATAATGTGGCGCTTTCTTAGGTTGTGAGGGAACATAAGGCAAAAAATTCGATTTACCTGCCGTAGCTGTGGAGACCAGGTCCGAGAGACCTTCCTCAAGCAATTCCTCACCCTTGTAAGGTAAAACCTCCATATGTCTTTTTGAGTCGGCATCACCTGTCCACTGCCGGGTCCAGAGGACTCTTCTAGCAGAGATTGACATAGCGTTTATTCTGGAACCAAGTAAACTAATGTCTCTTTGAGCATCTCTCTGTTATGCACACCAGTGCCTGCAGGAAAGTACTAGTGTCAGAACTGTTATGCACTCCAGTGTCTGCAGGAATGTACTGGTGTTTGAACTGTTATGCAAAACAAATGGACTCACAGACAAACTGGGGAATATGACATAACGTACACAGAAGGTGATAGGGTAACAAAATACACACACAGTGAACAGAGAAGCCCAGAGGCTAAGGAACTGGGTATCTCCCTTGTATTAGAACTGCTCAGATGTAAAAAGCAAGATGTTGTGTTTTAATACGTAGAGAACCCGAAATGCTGTTGCTAAGGGCAACAGCAAAACCCTAAAGGGTTACCAACGGGTGTGGCAGTAAACTCCTTGGTCAGAGATGGAATGATAGACACAAGGAGAGCCTCCACAATCCTGATTCTCACTTGCAGTGCACAGGTTTAAGCTTACTGCCACTAAACTGACCCCTGACACCTAGCACAGTGAGACAGGATTAGACAGGCAAGTGTTAGAATACAGCCGCAAACTTGCTAAGTTCACAGAGTAATAACAGAACCCCAGCAAGCTAAACGACTGACTCCAGTCTTACTGCTAGGTCTGGATTGGCAGAGTGTAATACCAAATCCCCAGGCCTATTTGCAGTAAGCAACAAACAAATACAAAGCTACACAGTACTGGCTAACTTTCATGAACTGACTAACCAACAGAGATTCAGCAGCATCTGCTTACCCTGAAAAGAGGCCTTATAAAGCAGGTGCTGTCCACGCCCCACTCAGACCTCACAGACTGTGAGCACAAAAACCAGCACCGGATCCCCTGCCGTGCACAGAGCCTATAACCACTGCACAGCAAAAGACCCGAACCGGAGTATCAGCTGCGCTCAGGTTACTCCACTAGCACTTGTCTCCCGGTTGCCATGACGACGTGGCAGCACAGGGCAGGAGACCCTAACACTCTCATATATAAGACTGCATCCTTTATATGGCCTAGGGTCAATAAAATGGTATCCTTATCTAGGGTCTCAATCTCAGCCGATAAGGAATCTGTCCATGCTGCTACCGCGCTACAAACCCAGGCCGACGCAATTGCCGGTCTGAGTAATGTACCAGAATGTGTGTAACTGGATTTCAAGGTAATCTCCTGCTTGCGGTCAGCAGGATCCTTAAGGGTAGCCGTATCTTGGGATGGCAGCGCTATCTTTTTTGACAAGCGTGTCAACGCTTTGTCCACCTTAGGGGAGGATTCCCACCGTATCCTGTCCGTTGGCGGGAAAGGATACGCCATAAGAATCCTTTTGGGAATCTGCAGTTTTTTGTCTGGAGATTCCCACGCTTTTTCACATAATTCGTTCAACTCATGTGAGGAGGGAAAAGTTACCTCAGGCTTCTTTCCCTTATACATGTGTACCCTCGTGTCAGGGACAGGGGGTTCCTCTGTGATATGCAACACTTCTTTTATTGCAATAATCATATATCGAATACATTTAGCCCCTTTTGGCTGTAACTTTGCATCATCGTAGTCGACACTGGAGTCCGAATCCGTGTCGGTATCAGTGTCTGCTATTTGGGATAGTGGGCGCTTCTGAGACCCTGAAGGTCCCGGCGACATAGGGACAGACTATGACTGTTCCTTAGCTTCAGCTTTGTCTAATCTTTTGTGCAATAAGTTCACACTAGCACTTAAAACATTCCACATATCCATCCAGTCAGGTGTCGGCACCGCCGACAGAGACCTTACATTCATACGCTCCCCCTACTCCCTAGGTGAGCCTTCTACCTGAGACATGTCGACACACGCGTACCGACACACCACACACACAGGGAACCTCTTATCTGAAGACAGTTTCCCCAGTAGGCCCTTTGAAGAGTCAGAGAGAGAGTATGCCAGCACACACCCCAGCGCTATATGACCCAGGAAAAAAACACAATCATTTTATGTTTACCCAGATAGCGAAGTTTTATATATACAATATGCGCCTAATTTTGTGCCCCCCTCTTCTTTAAAACCCTCTTTCTACCGTGGTATAAGCAGAGGAGAGTCCGGGGAGCTTCCTCTCAGCGGTGCTGTGGAGAAAATGGCGCTGGTGAGTGCTGAGGGAGAAGCCCCGCCCCCTCGGAGGCGGCTTCTGTCCCGCTTAAAACAGTAAAATTTGGCGGGGGCTCTTATATATAAACAGTGCCCAGCTGTATATATACTTATTTGTGCCAAAAAAGAGGTCTATATGCTGCCCAGGGCGCCCCCCCTGCGCTCTGCACCCTTACAGTGACTGCTGTGTGTAAGGTGTATGGGAGCAATGGCGCACAGCTTTACTGCTGTGCGTTACCTCAGTGAAGATCATGAAGTCTTCTGCCGCCTCTGAAGTCTTCTTTTCTTCTCATACTCACCCGGCTTCTATCTTCCGGCTCTGCGAGGGGGACGGCGGCGCGGCTCTCGGACGGACGGCGAGGGTGAGACCTGCGTACCGATCCCTCTGGAGCTAATGGTGTGAAGTAGCCTAAGAAGCAGAGCCTTGAAACTCACAGAAGTAGGTCTGCTTCTCTCCCCTCAGTCCCTTGATGCAGGGAGTCTGTTGCCAGCAGGCTCCTGAAAATAAAAAACCTAACAAATATACTTTCTGTCAGGAAGCTCAGGAGAGCTCCCTGAAGTGCACCCTTCTCCTCTGGGCACAGTCAGGGCCGTCTTTTCGTATGGGCTCAATGGGCTCTTGCCCAAGGGCCCCAAGAGAATAAGGGCACTAGGCTGATAGCTGAGGGTCTCCTCTTTCCAGGGGTACCAGATTTTTGAAAATCGGCCCTGGGGAACCAGAGATATCCGACTTGAAAGCAGTGGTCCCCATCCAAGCCTATTAATTGCTCTTCCCAGCCTGATATCTCGGGTTCTGTCTGCCTTAGAGTATTTCTGAGGGTATAAAACAAAAGCTGTGGCTCTCCCCTTTTGGTGAACACTGGCAGCTTGTCTCTACTATGCCCAGAACCAGAGATATCAGCCTTCAAGCAGCTGGTCCCTGCTCCAGCTCCACACGCCTGGTATGCAGTTTTATATTTTCGTTGGTAGATTGCTCTGGCTCCTGAACTCTGATCCCCAAGTCCCCAGAACCATCTGAAAGGTGGGCCTCTATAGTTTTTTTATCCCATTCAAAGCTAAGAAATATATTTTCAGGAACTTGAGATATCTGCAGTCAAGCAAGCTGCCCTCCCACCATAAAATTATAAATATTAAGCCCACTCCACTAGCCACCCCTCCCCTATGTATTATGCACCCCCTACCACCCTGGAAGTCATGTACTAGGGCTTCTTCATTCAGCCCAATGCCCCCTTTTACAGTTTAGCCCCATCTGTGCAGTAAAGGAGTAATTAGAGAAATTACTGCTCCAGGTCCTACATGCTGAGCGGAAGATAGAACACCCCCTACCGCCCGCAGGACATCAAAGCTGACGCTGATAGCTCCCCCACCCCTACCACTTCAGGATGGGTAGGGGGCCCAGTGCATTGCTGTGCCAAGGGGCCTACACTGCTGTTAAGACGGCTCTAGGCACAGTATCAAACTGAGGTCTAGAGGAGGGGCATAGAGGGAGGAGCCAGTGCACACCCAGACCTAAAGTCTTTCTTAAAGTGCCCATGTCTCCTGCAGAGCCCGTCTAACCCCATGGTCCTTTCGGAGTCCCCAGCATCCTCTAGGACGTTAGAGAAATATATGTGAATAATTTTCTTTGAGTTGATAGTAATGAACATGCCCAAATATGAGCTGCACACTGATTATGAAGGTTACATTGTTGTAGTGAGTGGTAGAGTCACAATAAGGAGTATAGTCAGGGGCGTAAACAGTGCTTTGTGGGCCCCATAGCAACATTTTGATGGGGCCCCTGTCCCAATGCTTCTAGAGAGACCACTCTCCGCAGAAGTTGTTCATTTTGTGCCAAAATAGTTACCTAGTTCATTTTCTGAAGCATAATAGAGCTTAATGTTATACCCCATAGTAGTGCCCTAGAACACATTATGCAACACAGTACCCCCAATTCACATTATGACATAGTGTCCACAGTTCATATTATGCAACATTACAGTGCCTCCAGTTCATATTATGTAACATTATAATGCCCTCCAGTTAATTTTCTACCACATTACAATGAACAGGTCAAGGGATGTAATGTTAGGGTCTCCTGCTCTGTGCTGCCACGTCGTCATGGCAACCGGGAGACAAGTGCTAGCGGAGTAACCTGAGCGTAGCTGATACTCCGGTTCGGGTCTTTTGCTGTGCAGTGGTTACAGGCTCTGTGCACGGCAGGGGATCCGGTGCTGGTTTTTGTGCTCACAGTCTGTGAGGTCTGAGTGGGGCGTGGACAGCACCTGCTATATAAACCCTCTTCTCAGGTTAGGCAGATGCTGCTGAATCTTTGTTGGTTAGTCAGTTCCTGAAAGCTAGCTAGTACTGTGTAAACTTTGTATTTGTTTGTTGCTTACTGCAAATAGGCCTTGGGATTTGGTATTACACTCTGCCAATCCAGACCTAGCAGTAAGACTGGAGTCAGTCGTTTAACCTGCTGGGGTTCTTTTGCTACTCTGTGAACCTAGCAAGTTTGCGGCTGTATTCTCAGACTTGCCTGCCAAAATCCTTTCTCACTGTGCAAGGTGTTCAGGTGTCAGTTTAGTGGCAGTAAGCTGAACCAGTGCACTGCAAGTGAAGACTAGGATTGTGGAGACTCTCCTTGTGTCTATTATTCCATCTCTGACCAAGGAGTTTACTGCCACACCCGTTGGTAACCCTTTAGGGTTTTGCTGTTGCCCTTAGCAACAGCATTCCGGGTTCTCTACGTATTAAATCACAACATCTCGCCTATTTCCATCTGAGCATTCCTAATACTAGGGAGACACCCAGTTTCTTAGCCTTTGGGCTTCTCTGTTCACTTTGTGTTTATTTTGTTACCCTATCACCTTCTGTGTATGTAATGTCATATTCCCCAGTCTGTCTGTGAGTTCATTTGTTTTGCATCCCTCTCCGTTCAGACACCAGTACATTCCTGCTGGCACTGGTGTGCATAACATATTCAGCAGCCTAATACTCCTGTTGAAATTTTGTGGGAATATGGAGCATACCCCTCAAAATACTTTGCAACAGGTGGTCGATCAGGTGCAGGTCCTGACTCGACAATTTAATGATTTGTCCATTAAAATGCAGACCTCGCAGGCCGCTGGCGGAGCTCCCGCAGCAGCAGTACCTTCAGGGGTTAAGGAGCCGAAAGTAAATCTCCCGGATCGTTTTTCTGGAGATCGCTCGCAGTTCTTTTGTTTCAAGGAGAGCTGCAAGCTATATTTCCAGCTTAGGCCTCAGCCTTCTGGGTCGGAGATTCAGCGGGTGGGCATAGTGATTTCCTTGCTACAAGGAGACCCACAGGTCTGGGCATATGGGTTGCAGCCTGACTGTCCGTCGCTTAAAAGTGTTGATGCTTTTTTTACGGCACTGGGCATGTTGTATGATGACCCTGACAAGACGGCCTCAGCCGAGGCTCAGATTTCGATCCTTAAGCAAGGGCGAAGGCCAGTTGAGGTTTATTGTACGGAGTTTCGGAGGTTGGCCCATGATACCCAGTGGAATGACCCAGCCCTGAGACACCAGTACCGAAGAGGTCTTTCTAACCAGTTAAAAGACCAACTGGTACAATATCCCTTGCCTGATAGCTTGGATCAGCTCATGCAGTTATCCATTCGGGTGGATAGACGGCTGAGAGAGCGCAGGCTTGAAAGGGAGACCGAGGTTTCCTTCTTTCCCAAGGGAACCTCAGACTCTGAGGAATTTTCTGAGGAGCCTATGCAGATTGGGGCTACCCGCCTCTCCTCGCGTGAGAAGACGCGGAGGAGACAGCAGGGGTTATGTTTGTACTGTGGGAATAAAGGTCATGTGGTAGTATCATGCCCAGAAAAGCCGGAAAACTTCAGGGCCTGAGGGTGATGGGAAATATCCTGTCAGGCCAGAAGTCAGAATTTCCCAAGAAGACTTTTATCATTCCGGTGACCTTGAAGATCCTCGGTCAAACTGTCAAGACTGAGGCCTTTGTGGACAGTGGGGCCGACGGGGTTTTTATGGACCGCCAATTCGCCCTGAAACACTCTGTTCCCTTAGTACCCTTGGCATCGGAAATTGAGATTTGTGGGTTAAACGGGGAACCATTATACCAGGGTAAAATTACCTCTTGCACTAGCCAGATTTCTTTGTTTATTGGAGCCACACACTCTGAAAAATTGTCCTTTTATGTGACTGTCTGTACTTTTGCCCCATTGGTGTTGGGGTTACCCTGGTTAAGGGCCCACAATCATCAATTTGACTGGGTCTCTGGGGAGATTCTTAGTTGGGGTACTGATTGTTTCAGGAGTTGCTTGAGCCTTCCAGTCAGGCTTTCGCAGCTAAGTTTGCCAGGATTGCCAGGATGTTATGCAGATTTTGCGGACGTGTTCTTTAAAAGAGTTGCAGAGGTACTACCTCCCCATCGCCCCTATGACATGTGCCGGATGCTAAGCTTCCCAAGAGCAGGTTGTACTCCCTGTCACGTCCTGAGACTCAGGCTATGGCAGAGTACATTCAGGAGAACTTGGCTAAGGGATTTATCAGACCCTCACAGTCCCCAGTTGGGTCGGGGTTCTTTTTCGTGGGTAAAAAGGACGGTTCGTTGCGACCCTGCATCGACTTCAGGGAATTGAACCGTATCACGATTAAAAACTCGTACCCACTGCCTCTCATTTCGGTCTTGTTTGACCAGCTTCGTACGGCCACCATTTTTTCTAAGATTGACCTACGCGGTGCGTACAATCTAATCCGAATAAGAGAGGGGGATGAATGGAAGACTGCCTTTAATACCCACTCAGGGCATTATGAATATTTGGTGATGCCTTTTGGGCTCTGTAATGCCCCGGCAGTCTTCCAGGACTTCATGAACGATGTGCTCAGGGAATATTTGGATAGATTCTTAGTTGTATACTTAGATGACATCCTAATCTTCTCCCATTCCCTGGAGGAACATCGGAAGCATGTACGCTTAGTCCTCCAGAAACTCAGAGACCACCGGCTTGTGGCGAAGCTGGAGAAGTGCGAATTTGAAGTTCAGCAAATCGCATTTCTAGGATATATTATCTCTCCAGAAGGTTTCCAAATGGAGGGTTCCAAGGTACAGGCAGTCCTGGATTGGGTGCAGCCCACTAGTTTGAAGGCGCTTCAGCGTTTTCTGGGCTTTGCAAATTTTTATAGACGATTTATCGCTGGATTTTCGTCTATAGTGGCGCCCTTGGTGGCACTCACTAAGAAAGGGGCGGATGTTGCTCACTGGTCTTGTGAGGCCAAAGCGGCTTTTGCCCGTCTCAAAAGGGCATTTGTCTTGGCCAAGGTGCTGCGACACCCAGATCCAGAGCGTCCTTTTGTGGTGGAGGTGGATGCCTCTGAGATGGGTATTGGGGCAGTGCTCTCTCAGATGGGGGTGTCTGATAATCGCCTTCATCCCTGTGCTTACTTTTCCCGTAAATTTTCGCCTGCAGAGATGAATTATGACGTGGGTAACCGGGAATTGTTGGCTATTAAGGATGCACTCGAGGAGTGGAGACACTGGCTTGAGGGGGCTAAGTTTGTGGTCTCAATTCTCATAAGAATTTGGCATATTTAGAGTCAGCGAAGCGCCTCAATGCCAGGCAGGCACGATGGGCTTTGTTTTTTGCTCGCTTTAATTTTTTGATAACATATCGCCCTGGGTCAAAAAACATCAAGGCTGATGCGCTCTCGCGGAGTTTTGCTCCAGTCCAGGAGACCACCGAGGAGCCATTGCCCATTGTGTCCCCATCATGTATTAAAGTGGGCATTACCCAGGACCTCTTGTCATTAGTCCTTAGAGCACAGGAGCAGGCTCCTCCAGACCTTCCGGTAGGTCTTTTGTTTGTGCCTCCTAGGTTAAGATAGCGAGTGTTCCTGGAATTCCATGCCAAGAAGTCGGCAGGTCACCCGGGTATTGCCAGAACTCGGGAGTTGCTATCTAGGGCGGTGTGGTGGCCCTCGGTGGCTAGGGATGTGGATCAGTGGGTTCGGGCATGTGACATCTGTGCCCGAAATAAGACTCCTAGAGGGGTTCCTGTTGGCCCATTACATCCACTCTCTATTCCATCTAAGCCATGGACCCACATTTCAATGGATTTTGTGGTGGACTTGCCCAAATCCTCGGGGATGACAGCCATCTGGGTTGTCGTTGACAGGTTTTCGAAGATGGCGCACTTCGTTCCATTGGTTGGGCTGCCATCTGCCAGACGCCTGTCTGAATTATTTATGCTGCATGTTGTGCGCCTCCACGGGTTGCCACTTGATGTGGTCTCTGACCGCGGATCTCAGTTTGTGGCCAAATTCTGGAGGGCATTTTGTTCCGATCTCCAGATTTCTGTCAGCTTGTCGTCAGGCTACCATCCGCAGTCTAATGGGCAGACTGAAAGGGTGAACCAGTCCTTGGAGCAGTTCCTCAGGTGTTATGTCTCCAAGTGTCAGACTGACTGGGTTGCTCATCTGTCCATGGCGGAGTTTGCCTATAACAACGCGGCTCACTCTGCTACAGGGATCTCTCCCTTCCTTTGTGTGTATGGGCATCATCCTAAGGCCAATTCTTTTGACCCCCTGGATTCCACGCCTGGTGGTTCCTCTGTGGTTTCGGTCCTTAGAGGTATTTGGAGGAAAGTGAAGAAAGCCCTTGTGTCTGTGTCATTAGTGACCAAAAGGGTTTTTGATGAGCGGAAGAGACCCTGCAGCTTCAAATTAGGAGACTTCGTCTGGTTGTCTACCAAGAATTTGAAGTTGAGACAGCCATTTCATAAGTTAGGCCCCCGGTTCATCGGTCCTTATAAGATCACTAGGGTTATCAATCCGGTGGCATTTCAGTTAGATCTACCCCGTTCTTTGGGTATCAATAAAACATTTCATTGTTCCCTTTTAAACCTTCCCCTCTTCTGATACGTGGCCAGAGGGAGTTTGTTGTTGAAAGAATTCTTGACTCCAAGATGGTTCGAGGTCGGCTGTCATTTTTGGTGCACTGGAAGGGGTATGGCCCGGAGGAGCGGTCGTGGGTGCGCAGTTGTGATCTTCATGCCCCCAGACTGTTACGCTCTTTCTTCTCGCAGTTCCCCGATAAACCTGGTGGTAGGGGTTCTTTGACCCCTCGTCAGAGGAGGGGTACTGTTAGGGTCTCCTGCTCTGTGCTGCCACGTCATCATGGCAACCGGGAGACAAGTGCTAGCGGAGTAACCTGAGCGTAGCTGATACTCCGGTTCGGGTCTTTTGCTGTGCAGTGGTTACAGGCTCTGTGCACGGCAGGGGATCCGGTGCTGGTTTTTGTGCTCACAGTCTGTGAGGTCTGAGTGGGGCGTGGACAGCACCTGCTATATAAACCCTCTTCTCAGGTTAGGCAGATGCTGCTGAATCTTTGTTGGTTAGTCAGTTCCTGAAAGCTAGCTAGTACTGTGTAAACTTTGTATTTGTTTGTTGCTTACTGCAAATAGGCCTTGGGATTTGGTATTACACTCTGCCAATCCAGACCTAGCAGTAAGACTGAAGTCAGTCGTTTAACCTGCTGGGGTTATTTTGCTACTCTGTGAACCTAGCAAGTTTGCGGCTGTATTCTCAGACTTGCCTGCCAAAATCCTTTCTCACTGTGCAAGGTGTTCAGGTGTCAGTTTAGTGGCAGTAAGCTGAACCAGTGCACTGCAAGTGAAGACTAGGATTGTGGAGACTCTCCTTGTGTCTATTATTCCATCTCTGACCAAGGAGTTTACTGCCACACCCGTTGGTAACCCTTTAGGGTTTTGCTGTTGCCCTTAGCAACAGCATTCCGGGTTCTCTACGTATTAAATCACAACATCTCGCTTCTTTCCATCTGAGCATTCCTAATACTAGGGAGACACCCAGTTTCTTAGCCTTTGGGCTTCTCTGTTCACTTTGTGTTTATTTTGTTACCCTATCACCTTCTGTGTATGTAATGTCATATTCCCCAGTCTGTCTGTGAGTTCATTTGTTTTGCATCCCTCTCCGTTCAGACACCAGTACATTCCTGCTGGCACTGGTGTGCATAACATGTAACTAGATACAGTATATTGTAGGCCCCACTGCAGAGGTTTGTACGCTGTGTCCCTATTTGTATGGTTTACCACCCAATGGTAAGCTCTCACGAGCAGGGCCCTCTTCCCTCATGTGCTTATCCTTTTCTTACTTTAATAATCCTCAACTGACCAATTCCTGCAGTTTTTTGGCCACCTTGGAACTTATCTCTATGTCGTTTACTGGTGTAGTTATTCTTAGTTACCCTGTACTTGTCCTATATTGTCTTCAACTGTACCTCACTGTTTTCCTGTTTTGATTATGTGCATATGTACTCTGTAATTGGGCGCTGCGGAACCCTTGTGGCACCATATAAATAAAGGATCATAATAATAATAATAATAATAATAATAGTGAAAAATTAATATAACACATGTAACTATGACAGGAAAGGTGGGCCCTCTCTCAGCTCTGGGCCCCTTAGCAGCTGCACTCCCTGCACCTATGGTAGCTACGCCCTTGAGTATAGTATTATTTAAATTTTTACATATAAACTTTCTCTGTTTTATTAGAAAATACTTTAAAGTAATAAAATAATTAGAATAAATAGACAAGTCACAATGAGGAAGGGGTGATCTAAAATTAAAATGTAAAATGTTCCTAAATCCAATAGTGCACAAATATATATTTTTATAATATATATGTATACATTACATGGCCAAAAGAATTCAGATTTTTCTTCTGATTTGTGTGTTTGTCCATTTCAGCCACACACATTGCTAGCAGATGCACACAATCTATCATACAGCGTGTGATCTCACACTTTGGCAGTAAATGACTGTCAACGTGGCACTTTCATAGGATTCCACCTTTCCAACAAGTCAGTCAATCACATGTATGTCCTGCTAGAGCACTGAAAGTGCTGTTTTCTGAAGTGGAACTGTCTAACAGCAACAGCAACTTAGCCACACAAGTCCAAAGAACGGGAGCACAGAGTGCTGAACTGCATATGGGTGCCAGGAGAACACTTCCTGCCTGAATGTGTACTGCCAACTGTAAAATGTGGGGAATAATAGTCTGGGGAGGTTTTATAGTGTGGCCTGGGCGTCTTCCAGTGAAGCCTGGGAAACCTTAATGCTACAGTGCCGCACAAGGAATAATTATATAGTTTCCTATGGTTTCAGTCTAGGCGGTGGTTCCTAAACATGATCCTCAAGGCACTCCAACAGTCCAGGTTTTAAGGGTATACATGCTTAGGCATAAATGACTTAATTAGTACCTGAGTCAATTTGATTATACCAGCTGTGCACAAGCAGGGTTATCCCTAAAACCTGGACGGTTGGGGTGCCCTACATACTGTACTAACACATCTAGCAATAACAGAAAATTCATATAACATACTCCGTGTACCATAATGATTCCATTGAATGTGCCCAAAATCAGTGCAGGAGACAATACTGGACAATTAGGCAGTATATTACACACGTAGTGACCCTGCTGAAATGTTGCTCCCCCTGGTACTGTATATCCCACTATTACTGTTAGGACAGTCTTCCAACCTGACTTTCCCAATTAACTACTTAGTGCAGTTTTAGACCAAACTGACAAACACATATACTCGAGTATAAGCCGACTTTTTCAGAACTTTTTTTTGTGCTGAAAAGGCCCCTTCGGCTTATACTCGAGTCAGTATTTAGGAGGGACACGGAGGGCACAGCGCGCGGCTCTCCTGTGTCCCTCCTGCGTCTCCGGCGGCGTGTGTGTGTTAAAGGAAGGGCACGAACTGGCACTTTCTTTAACACACACACGCCGCTGCCGCCGGAGACGCAGGAAGGAGACACAGGAGACACAGGAGAGCCGCGCGCTGTGCCCTCCGTGTCCCTCCTTCAGAAGACAGCGTGGGAGCGACAGAGGGTAAGTACGGTAACTGGCACTGTGGGGCATATCTGATAGCATGAGGGCACATCTGGCACTGTGGGGCATATCTGGCAGCATGAGGGCATATCTGGCACATCTGGCACTGTGGGGCATATCTGGCAGCATGAGGGCATATCTGGCACATCTGGCACTGTGGGGCATATCAGGCAGCATGGGGGCATATCTGGCACTGTGGGGCATTTCTGGCAGCATGAGGGCATATCTGGCCCTGTGGGGCATATCTGGCAGCATGGGGGCATATCTGGCACTGTGTGGCATATCTGGCACTGTGGGGCATATCTGGCACTGTGGGGCATATCTGGAAGCATGAGGGCATATCTGGCACATCTGGCACTGTGGGGCATATCTGGATGCATGAGGGCATATCTGGCATTGTGGGGCATATCTGGCAGCATGAGGGCATATCTGGCACTGTGGGGCATATCTGGCAGCATGAGGGCATATCTGCCACATCTGGCACTGTGGGGGCATATCTGGCAGTATGAGGGCATGTCTGGCACTATGAGGGCTGTGTACGGCTAGAGCTGCATTTCCCACCCTAGGCTTATACTCGAGTCAATAAGTTTTCCCAGGTTTTTGTGGTAAAATTAGGTGCCTCTGTATATTCGGGTCGACTTATACTCGAGTATATACGGTAATTAATCTTGTGATGTGCATAAGCAGTGTAGCGCAACACCACATTGCATGCAATTGAAGAAAAAAATATACACAGTATATACGATTACTTCTCCAGCCAAAATTGATACATTAGACCTTGCTCATGTTCAATTTGATTACATACTGTAACTATACAGACAACATTTTGATCACTCCCGACCGGCTCACGACCCTTACATCCCACCTACTTTTATTCCTCCCACTTTACCATAAACACCTCCCCATAATTCTGCTTCCTGTTTCTAACCTCTCAAGCCCCAACCAATCATCACTACTGTATATCCTTCCCACTCTCAAGCCCACCGCAAATCCCACCCCCATTCCCACTCAAAGTGATAAATACATTCAAAAGCTTTTCACAATTGCATAGCCTGCTAACCGTAATAATCACCACAGTGGGCCGTCCCTTCATAATTTTGGAATGGCATCCCATAAGTGGGTGCTTATGAGAGAGGTTCAGTGGATCATTATTGAGCTTGTTTTGTACCCATTTTGCATGTCTAAATGTTGGAAGTATGAATACATAAACATATTTTCCAAATTAATTTTTGCATTTACTGTATTGTGGTATTCACAGACTTGTTACAGCTCCTATGTGCCTAGATATAGGCATAATCCTGTTACCATGCCACATGTAATCACATGTAAATGCACTGCTACTGTACCTGTTATCAATACTTTAACCACTTAACTGACGATTTTTCCCTCCAAAAAAGTGAATTAGGTGAACATGAATTTAACCCTATCCAAAAAGTTTTTAGTTAAAAAATAAATAAATATATTTTTATAAAAATCCCCCCTAAAAACATCAAAACATCGATAGGGAACATAGCGACCATTGGAATATCGGAAACATCGTGACCATCGCAGCTTTCATTTTGAAAGCTGTGACAGCCTCCAGGTACACAGGGGGGGCTTGGGGGGGGGGGGTTAATTTACACTTCCCCAGCAGCTGCTATTGTCTGCAGCCACTGGAGGAGGGGGTCCTGCTGTGCTGACCGATCAGTAGTGATCGGCAGCACGGCAATCAGTAAGGGAGGAGTGCAGGGAGGCAGAGGGACCGGAACAGCAGCAGTGGAGGTAAGTTTCCCTTCCATGCCGCTGCTAACACAGTTTATCTGACTGGTCGCATCCGGTGCGACCAGGTCAGGTAAAGCACTTGCAGGCATGGTCGCATTTGATGCGACCATGCCAGACAAGTGGTTAAAGAGAGGATTCAGTATGAATTCCTGACTGTCGGGATCCCAGCGGTCAGGAGACAGACGTCAAAATCCCAACAATGAACGCAGCAAGCCTTGCGGGCTTGCTGCACTCGCCACGCTTCGGGCTCGGTGGCGAGCTTCACTCACCACACTGTTCTATTCCACCTCGGGTGGTGGCATGGACCACCACCATAAAGGGAATACTGAGCATCTGTCGGGATTTGGACCACCATCATTGTTTCCGCTGTCAGGATTCCAATGTTGGAATTTTGACCACTGGGATCCTGACAGTTGGGAAATTAACTGCATACCTAAAGAGATCTTGAACATAGTTACAGCTGCTGCTAAAGCTTTCCAATTACATACTTAATAAAAAAAACTACTGATCCCATCCATGTATGTAACTGAGATCTCTGCATTTCTATTATTATGTAGGAACGGATTATTTTTTTACTGGCCTATTAGAGTGTATGGGGGGGGGGGTATTTAATGAGCTAGATTAACCCCTCCCTTACATGCACCTATGATGGATATCACTGTTCTGAGGGACATGGATCGGGTCAGTAGTTGGAGGATGTGCTGAATTCTTGTAGTGCCATATTGGAGGATCTTGGGGGCCTCAAGGTAAGTTAGCTCTCAATTTAGAAATACCTAAATATATGACCTAAGTGGCTGCTATTAACATGCAGTTTAGGACCACCAAAGAAGATACACTTTGTTGTGGCTGGTGGCTTATGTTTGCCAATGTATAGCATGTAACTGTGATTTCTGCATTTCTATTAATATGTAGGATGCAAATCTCTTTGCTGGCCTATCGTAGTGCACTAGGGCAATTCTGTTTGTTTTTTCTTGCCCAAATTAACCCCTTCATTGTGTTGAGCATATAAATTGATATGAGCAACTTCCATGAATTACATACTGATTATCAGAAATGTTTTTCTGCCCATTTTTGTGTTGGACAGGCTACATTACTAAACTACCCTTACTGCTGCCTCCGAAGCTTCTGCTTACATGCTGCATGAGAACTCTATAATTGATGAGAAGAAAATTAAAAACAAACAATATGTTTAGTTTTTAACAAATGATCTTCTATCTCAATATATTGCTGTGTTATATGGTGAAGGGAGGTCACCTTTGATAACCTTGCATGCTGAAATTCTTTAATCATAATTATATCCATCATATATGCAAAATACATTAAATATCGCCTGTCACTGAATTAATTACTATTAGGCAAAAGAAGCAATTTATCTACCTGCCAAAAGCTGATTATTTATCCATTCTTTCAATGGCTTTCTGCAGTCACTGACAAGTGACGTGTACAGTAACCATGCTTTTAGTTACAAGGCTATAAACGTAACGTTCTGCATCCTTACTTTGGCAAGTTAAAGCCAGAAAGCCCTTAGAGAGAGAATGGGTATGATATACCGGCTGACAGGATGCCGGCTATCAGTATACTGACAGCAGTATCCCATCTGCTGGTATACTGGCAGCGAGGCACCCACGCTTCGGGCCCGGTAGTGAGCTACGTTCGGCACAAGTTCTTTTCCCACTCTGTTGGTGGCGTGGACCCACCAACCAAGTGGGAAATACAGGCAGGTGTCGGCATTCCAACCGCTGGTACTACCGCTGGTCCCGTTTTTTTGGGACTGTCCCGCTGTCCCTCCCGCGGGCCACAGTGGTGGTGGTGGTGGTGCGGGGGGGGGGGGCAGTTGGGAGGCTCCTGTCACTGCTGCTCTACTTAGCAGAGCAGCTGTGAATAGACGCTGTGTGCATGCACAGGTTACAGAGGGAGAGGGGGCATGCCAGCAGTTCAGAGAGTTCTGGGCATGCCCCCTCAGTGACAGTAAAAGAGGATAGACCACACTCCCTTTTCGGGCGTGTGCTCCAAGGTCCCGCTGTGGACTCTTTAAAAGTTGGGAGGTATGTATAAACTGACAACTCTACCTTGTTTTTTAAATTAGGAAACATTTGTTGCCTCTGTAATTATCAGTAAAATGGGCTACTTCTATGTGCGATTAACAGGAGCACTTTGTACTCATTTCAGAGTCACTAACAAAGGGCCTAATTCAGATCTGATCGCTGCACTGCATTTTTTGCTGTCCTGCTGCTGTGCAAGTGTTCCTATGTGTAGCAGAGCTGCTCAAAATCAGTTTGCACAGCCCAGGAGTTATCCTTCCAGTGCGTTTGAATCCTGCTGATCGGGGCCGGAGTTGACGTCAGACACCCTCCCTGAAAACGATTGAGCCCACCTGCATTTTTCCGGACACTCCCTGAAAACGGTCAGTTGCCCCCACAAACGGCCTCTTCCTGTCAATCACCTTTCGAAAGCCCATGCGAATGGATCCTTCGCACCATCCTGTCGCTGACCACCGATGCATTGCGGCTCAGACACATGCGCAGTTCGGATCTGATCGCCCACTGTGCGAAAACACACTGCAGCGACCAGAGCTGAATTAGGTCTAAAGTTTCTGTTGTGCAAAGTGGAAGACACAATTAGAATTAGGGGTCACTTTCTGCACATTTCTGCTCTCCACCTCAGGAGGCTGGCTAAAAAAACAACTGAATCGCCCCCTTAGAGTCCAATATACTGTTTTATGTGACCTGAATAATGCTCTTGCCCTTTATTAGGCAGAATTGGTTGAGGTGTTAGTGATGTAGCTGGCTTTTTGTACAATGCTTCACCAAATCGGGAACTCCTTCACCTTCCTTCACTATAGTTAATTTCATTCAAATCCACAATAAAATCTCTGGAGGACTGTAGAAATTGCAACACTACATCCAAATCCCAGGGTGCCGTAGGCGGCACAAAGGGAGGTTGTATGTGGAGCATCCCTTGTCAGAAGGTCTGAACTTCTGGCAACACAGCCAATTTCTTCTGAAAGAAAATTGAAAGAGCTGAAATCTGGACCTCAACGGAAACCAGACGTAAGCTTTTATCCACACCAGCCTGCAGGAAATGTAGGAAACATCCCAAGTGAAACGCACGTATCTCCTCCAGACATGATGATTATGTTTTGACGTCACAGGTTTTCTGGCTTGCACTATAGTGGCAATAACTTTTTTGAAAAACACTTTGTGAGCTAGGATATTCCGCTCAACTTCCATGCCGTCAAACAAAGCAGCCGTAAGTCCGGGTAGACGAACGGTCCTTGCTGAAGAAGGTCCTTTCTTAGCGGCAGAGGCTAAGGGTCTTCTATGGACATGTCCAGAAGAGTTGCGTACCACGCACTTCGGGGCCAATCCGGCGCAATCAGGATTGCTTGGACTCTGTGATTTCTGATCCGTTCTCACCCTCGGGATTAACGGGATCGGAGGAAATAGGTAGACCAGCCGGTAAGGCCAAGGTGACGTCAGTGCATCCACTGCACTCGCCTGACGGTCCCTGGTTCATGAGCAGTAGCAGCAAAGCTTCTTGTTGAGGAGAGATGTCATCATGTCGATCTGTGGGTATCCCCACCTGTTGACAATCTGTTGAAACACCTGAGGGTGTAATCTCCACTCCCCCAGGTGGAGGTCGTGGCGACTTCCCAGTTGTCCACTCCCGGAATGAAGATTGCGGACAGTGCTCTTGCATTTCTTTCCACCCAGAAAAGTATTTTTGACACTTCTTGCATGCAGGCCTTGCTTTTTGTCCCTCCTTGTCAATTGATGTACGCCACTGCCATGGCATTGTCCGACTGAACCTGGATCGCCCTATCCCTGAGCAGAGAGGAGTCTTGAAGTAGAGCATTGTATATTGCCCACAGTTCCAGAATGTTGATTGGGAGTAGGGCCTCTTGGGCAGACGACCTGCCCTGGAACTGCGCCCCCTGGGTGACAGCTATCCATCCTCATAGACCCACATCCGTCGTGAGGAGGGTCCAATCCTGAATCCCGAAACATCGACCTTCCAGCAGGTTGGAAGACTGCAACCACCACAGGAGCAAAATCCTGGCCTGGGGTGACAGCTGAATCATTCGGTGCATCTGGAGATGCGAACCGGAACACTTGTTCAGGATGTCCAATTGGAAAGGTCTGACATGGAACCTGCCGAACTGTATCGCCTCGTTGAGGCCACCAGTTTCCCAAGAACTTTATGCAAAGATGAATGGAAACTCGAGCAGGATGGAGAACCATGTGAACCATTTCTTGAAGTGTTCTCACCTTGTCTTCTGGGAGAAACACTCTTTAGCTACAGTATCCAGTATCATACCCAGAAACAGGAGCCGTTGAGACGGTACCAGTTGAGACTTCTGTAGATTGAAGATCCACCTGTGGTGAGACAGAAGTTGGGTAGTGCGATCTACAGTATATGAAGCAATAGAAGCTCCCTGGAACTTGCTTTTATGAGGAGATCATCCAGGTAAGGGACAATGTTGACCCCCTGGACTCTGAGCTGGAACATCATTTCCGCCGCCACCTTCGTGAAGACCCTCGGAGCTGTAGACAGGCCGAAAGGCAATGCCTGAAACTGGTAGTGATCGTTCAGTAGGGCGAATCGTAGATAGGTCTGATGAGGAGGCCAAATCGGGATATGCAGGTAGGTGTCTTTGATATCCAGGGACAGGAGGAATTCCTGTTGTTCTAGGATCACGATCACCGCTCTCAAAGATTCCATCTTGAATTTGAAAACCTTCAGGTAAGAATTCAAGGACTTCAGATTCAAAATGGGTCTCACAGACCCGTCTGGTTTTGGTACTACAAACAGACTGGAGTAGTAACCTTGTCCTTGTTGTAGCAGGGGTACTGGAACAATGACCTGGGACTCGACCAACTTGTCGATGGCCAGAAGTAGCGTAACACGCATAATTTCCAAAGCTGACAAGCCTGATTTGAAAAATTGTTTGGGAGGAGCCCCATCAAACTCCAGCTTGTAACCCTGAGAGATAAGGTCCCTTACCCAGGCCTCTTGGCAGGAACCATTCCAGATGTGGCTGTAGTGATGTAATTGAGCTCCCACCACGAGACCCCCTCGGGGTGGGTGGGCACCGTCATGCTGAAGTCTTAGCGGAAGCTGAACTGGTGCTCTGGTCTTCAAAGCCGGCAATGGCTGATTTCTTAGGCTTACCTCTGGAGCCTCTAGCTGCATTGGAGGCACCCCAGGCCCTAGATCAAAATCTGGAGGATTGAAAGGACTGAGTAGACGGTCCCGGGTAGGAACGTCTAGCAGGCGGAGCCCCTGAAGTGAGAAACGTGGATTTCCCAGCAGTAGCTTTGGAGATCCATGCGTCCAATTCACCTCCAAAGAGCCATTCAAATGTGAAGGGAAGAGATTCCACATTACGTTTGGAGTCAGCATCTGCAATCCACTGACGCAACCATATGGCTCTGCGTGCAGACACAGCCATAGCAGTAGTCCTAACATTAATATTGCCAATCTCTTTAAGGGAGTCACAGAGGACTCTTGCCATGTCCTGAATGTGTTTTAGGTAAGTTACAGTAGTAACCAAGGTCATATCCCCTGAAAGACCCTCCTGAATCTGAGCAGCCCATGTATGAATGGCATGCGTCATCCAGCAACCAGCAATGACCGGCCTTTGAGCTACACCTGCAGCAGTGTAGATAGATTTTAGAGTGGTCTCTATTTTCCTATCCCCTGGGTCCTTTACCGTAAAGTAGCCCGGAGCAGGAAGTACCGCCTTTTTAGAAAGGCGAGAGACTGAGACATCTACTGCTGGAGATTCATCCCAGGATTTCCTGCCTTCAGGGGCAAATGGAAAGGTATTTAAAAACCTTTTGGATACATGATATTTTTTATCTGGATTTTTCCAGACTAATGTAAATAAAACATCCAATTCTTTAGAATCAGGGAAGGTGACAGACAGTTTGTCTTGTGGGAGGAAAAATGACTGCTGATTAATAGCGTCCTCCAGGGGGAGCTTTAACATATCCCGTATAGCCAATATAAGGGGTTCAATACCCTGTGTAGGGGTGGAGTCCCCGCTTATGGGGTCCACATCATCCCCATCATCCTGGATATCATCATCAGTATCTGATAGAAGTGCAGATAAAGCACGTTTTTGTGCACCTGTAGTGGACAGGGGGGATGTGTAGCAGCTAGATTTGCCACTACTTGTTTCAGTTCCTGCGTTTTATTGGCATTAGCAGTGAGGTGACATATCAAAAATCATAGTTTTGATAGCCCCCAGCCAGAAGGGCTCTGGACTCTCCGCCACATTGTTATCAGCATTTTGTGATGACTGACAACATTGCTCACATGATATTGAGTCAGATGAGCTATGAGAAAATCTAGCATTACACACACTGCATAACTTCTGTTTTACAGTATGTGAAAAGAAAAACAGGTACAATACACATACAACACAGCCTGAAACACAATACAAGCCTGCCCTATTGCATGTGAGAGGAGACACAGGAGAGAGGACATGAGCACACCCAGCGCTGCACAGCCCCAGTGAGGCTGTCAGCATTTTATACAAACATATAAACAGTGAGTCTGTCTAATGAAAAAAATCCTCAGAGGGATGATATTTGTGCACAAAATAGCGGCTCTCCCCCTCTACACCCTGTACCTGTGATCCAGCGTGTGACCGTTATGGAGGAGCTATGTGAGTCTGCTGCTGCTGCTTATGCAGAGGAAGGCTCCAAAATGCAGCTGAGCCCGCTCTGATGTAGCTCCGCTCCGCGCCGGAGCTACTGTGCATTTTTTATTCTGGCCAGGTCTCCTAAATGTTAGTAACCTCACATAAATGCTTGGTACCATTTAATAAGCCAGTCTCACACAGGGGTCAAAGCTGGGCCCCTCCAGGAGGGACCCCTATGCTTCACCCGCGCTTCTGCCACACAGTGAACTGGGGGACCCCCCTAGCAGGGTCCCTGGTGTGTACTCACCACCGATGATCACCTTCAGGCAGCGTTAGGGGTGTGCGGTATGCTGTGGCTGCGACAGCCAAGGTGCCATGCCCCGCTGAACAAACAGCCTCACAGGACGGTGGTCCTACAGCGTTGAAGCGGCTCTGCCTTCAAGAGGCCAGTGACCGTCCCCCTAACTCCCACGGTGCAGGTATGCTGTTGCCCAAACAACATACCGAAAGAAATAAAAGTTTAAAAGAAATTGAAGAAAAACTCTGGAGCTTGCAGTGTCTGCATCCTCTCCGGAGAGCACTTTTTTCTAATCTGACCTGTAGGAGGAGGTATAGAGGGGAGGAGCCAGCACACCCAGTTGAAGAAATTTAAAGTGCACTGGCTCCTTTGGACCCATCTATACCCCATCGTACTAATTCTGTCCCCAGTATCCCTTATGGATGCTAGAGAAATACAGTATATTGTATTATCCATAAGTAAACAGATTTTAAACAATGCAAAAACTACAGTATGATCCTCTGTAGAGCACAAGGGTTCCAGGCTAGAATTAGATGCACCATAAAGCAGTTACATGACCGCCCAAGGAAAACCATAAACAAAAAATATTTTTGATGTATCTGCAGCGGTCGGCTTGTGTGACTACATGGGTCATGCAGCTGGCTAATGGTGTCGCAGATGATCCAATGATGTGTCCTATGAGGCAGTTTAGACCGCTAATGACGCCTCCTGCTGCATTCCCATATTAGTGCTATCACTACTTTCATGTAAGCAGCAGTGGGTTGGAGCTGATATGCCGGCGGCCGGGATCCCGAAGTTCAGCATACTGACCCTGGGATCCCAGACACTAGAATGCAGGGGGGAGGGGAGGCAAGCGCAACAAAGCGGGCTCGTTGGCTTGCTGCGCTGGCCACAGATTCTATTCCCACTCTATTGGTGTCATGGACACCCACGAGTGGGAATAGCCCCTGTTAGCCAGCATTCCGGCTGGCGGCATAGTCAGCGGTCAGGATTCCGGCATCGGTATCCTTATCGCTGTGATCCTGCCCACTAGCATATCAACTGCATCCCGTAGCAGTAATAGCACCTCCATCCACATCTATATTAGGCCCACTATGCAGGGCCAGGATATGCTCAGGCTGCCTCTGTTTCTGTCAGAGGTCAGAGAGCCTGGGACGGAGGAGATGTAGTGTGACAGAGAGGTGCCATAGGAGCAAGCAAGGTTCATGGGACTGCCATGGTAAACTCCTGATCCAACAGGTCAAAAGTGTGCCATGATCATGACAGTTGTACACGTTGGCTACTATACTGCAACTATGTCAGGCTGGAGGATGTGTATATCTGCTAGCATGGCATGCAGCTGCGACAACACCTACGCTCTACTATCACCAATGCGACTCACTAAGCAAGGAAATTCTACTGCGATTATATATGACAGATAGCAGCAACTCGTTACCAATCAGAGAGAAGAAACTGAAGGAGGAGGGAGTGGGCACTGGGCACGTTTTACTGTAATCGCACAAGGGAAAATTGTGATACATCACAGTACCTTCTCTCCCTCTCTAACCGGCAGCGCCCACTCCCGGCTTCCGTCACTTTGGTGCCACCCCCTTGGATAATGACTTTGTGCGGTCTCACCCCCTTAGTGATGCCTCTATCAACAAACAAAACAGTGTAGCACAAAGTGAACACAGCCTCATGAAACTTGCTTATGCTTCTTGTTGATTTCCTCACCTAGTAAGATATTGTGAATGCTGACCGCTATTGTGACACATTGAGGCAGTTGCTGAGGGCAATTCATCGACAATGACCTAAGTTGCTGCGAACAGGTGGCTGTCATTAGAAGGTACTGAATTATACAGCCCTGACCTGGCACTGAGTGATTTCCATGTCTTTGGACTATTGAAGAAGCACCTGGGTGGACGGCAATTTGCAACCAACGGTGAAGTTCTGCGAGTTGTCAGGTCCTGGCTTCTGGCTCTTGACACTGATTTATTCTATGCCGCAAATTATATCTTGGTGTACCATTGGAACAAATGTTTAGGCAAGTATGGGGATGGTGTGGAAAAATAATCAGTACCAATGACATACTATTAACTATATGTATATCTACAAGTTTACGCAATGAGAGGTCTTGTTACGTTATTTATTGAACCACCCTCATATAATCTGTCTAATACACTAACTCATGTATCTTCAAATAAAATAATTACAAGCACTGCTCACAAAAAATAGCGACTTATTCTCTGCTGTTTTTTCTATCCGTTGGTACCGTTACCGAGCTAAGTTATGGGCGCAATGAATGTCTTTAAAAAGCTATACTGAAGACGGAATAAGACAAACTAAGGCTGTAGTAACTAATAAATTAAAACCTTCCTGTAAGAAGATATTTTGCAGTCACACAAAGATCTCCCTTTCTTTGAGATAAGAAATCAAGGTTTATCAAGATGGAGTAGGAAGACGAGGAATTATATTTTGCCATGCTCAAATTACAGGAAAGGATAAGCATTGTCACTGCAAGCTTCAGCTAAGCAGCTATAATTGAGATCTTTGAGGTCATGCTACTTTAGATGGCTGAGGGCCACAGACTTTCAAGATTATTCACCAAGAAGGAGAATTGGTCCTAATGTAATAAAAAGACCTTGTAAGATTATTTCTCTAAGATGAAGGGACAGATACTAAAACCTTTGCTTCAGGAAACAGGCACATCTTTAAAGGATAGAACACCAACTGATTTCTGAATTTAATACCAAGCTTTAAAATGTCTCTTTTCTTCTTTGAGCTTGAAAGCGTAAAGTTCTTTGCTCTCTGAAATAAACAAATATATACTGAAACAGAGAAAAAAGTTCCCCGTGGTATGTCTAGCATTGTGGAATAGATATTACGTTATTGATTTTACCCAATACAGTAAATATCATTAAATTATGTTCAGTACTGGAGTAGAGTCCACTCAGTGGCGTGATTCAGAGGTGGACACAGTGGCGACGATTGTACATTTATTGATACGGAAAACTCCAGAGAACCCCTATAGCTCATGTGTTCCCGAGAGGCCACTGTTATGCTGTCTCCCCTGAGGAAGTCGCTTGCAATGAGCTTGTAGTGTCTGACCAGGGGCATTCCTGGGAGGTGGCTGGGAGGTGGCCCGAAGTGTTCATAGAAACAGTCCATTTCATGGGCACATTATGGGAGTGTCACAGGCATGCCATTGAACGTGGCTGCATTCCCAAATGCAGATCCGCAGCCGCAGATGCCAAGATTAGACAAATTTCTCAAGTAAACAATAAACCAGGCCATAGGCTGTCGCAAGTATCAGTGGTGCAATAGCATTTGCAAATTATCAGTCCCACGTTCCAATTAGCGGGCACTATTGCAGACACGGTAGTGTGCACCTCTACATCAGGCCCATTATTCTTACAATGATCACTGAGGAAAGTTGATGTAATTCACAAATGAAAGGGTGACCCCAAGGTGCGGTCACACTCCTCTTGTGACGCCTCTGGTCATCATTAGCATCATAGACTATGTTTTGTGTGACTGCAAGGTTATTATCCAGAAACTTCTATTTTATGGAAGGCTAAGGGGGGTATTCAGTTAGCTCCGGCCTTTTAAGGCATTTTCGACAATGCCTTTTCACTTTTTTTTGTGAAAAGGCACTGGCGACAAATGTTTTTCCATTGCGTGCGCAGTATGCAAAGGATCACAAGATGCTCCCAATTTATGCATTTGCATATGACTCAGAATCAGGCCTATATTGAGCAAAATACTCAAAACTGTTCCAGCGCTCTCCTCTGTGACAGTTTGCATGTTTGGTCTCTGTAGTTTGTTCTTTAATGTTCTCATTCCAACCATAACATTGCAGGTTGACTTGACCATTATTATACCATCCATATTCATATTCCATACATTCAGCAAAATGCAAGTGTACAAATACAGATGTGTCCTCATACATCATTGCTGTAGTCGCGCCAAACAGCTTCTCTCTGCATGCCAGGTCCCGTGAGACTCTGCTAGTGGCTGGTGTCTTTTTTGCATAATTTTTGCTGAAAATAGGTCTTAGCTGCAATGTAATGCTGCTGGGATGAACAAGAAGATTGTGCTGCTTAATGTGATATGTGACACTTGTATATCTGTGTGCGACTGAGTCTCTGAATCTGTATACGAATTGCTACAATGTAGCATTTGCAGCTTTTTTCCCAATATAAGTTCCGCTGTGCGCCATACACAGACTGTCACACATCCATATACAGACTCAGTCACACAGACTATACAAATGGCACATATCCAATTAATCGGTATGCGGTTAATTTACATACAATCAAAATCCCAACGGTCAAAGTACTGACAAACATTGACCGACTGTCAAAATTCTGACAGGATCAAAATCCTGCCATGGACAAAATACCGACATTTAAAATACCAACAAGGTCAAAATACCGACATTTAAATTATCAACAGGTCAAAAAGTCGACATGAGTTTTTCATCATTTTTTCATTAAAACCGACTTGTTCATACTTTACCATCCCAGTGGACGTGGTGGGGGAATATAATAGTGTGGCAAGCGCAGCAAGGCTGCGAGGGGATGTTGTACACTTATACGGTGTCCATGTCGATCTATGTCGACAAACAACAACATTTTTTGTGTGTTTGACCTGTTGACATTTTAAATGTCGATATTTTGACCTTGTCGGTATTTTACATTTTGTTATTATGACCTTGTCGATATTTTGACCTTGTAGGTATTTCATACAAAATCCAATTAATCAGCACAGTCTCCTGGTGTGTCCTAGTCATATTACATTGGAACTAAGATACATTTTCAGCAAAAAAGCCGCCCGACGCTAGCAGAATTACACTGGACCTGGCGGATCACTTGCGCCAGGCATCTCATGCTGTGTGGCATATTGAGACTAGATGTATCTGTACAGTTGGCATGTAATTTCATAGATAATAAAGCAACAGTGTAGCTTGAAGAATGAATCACCAGAACATTGCACTTCAACAGTGAGATTTCAATACGCAGAAAGTTTTTTAATAGTAATCAATTACAGACAAGAAACTAAATATGATGTGCAATTCTTTGGCGGCTAAATGAGCTACATTGACAAGACGCTTCATGTTTTGGCTGCCATCACTTTGCTGTAGTAACTCTGGCAATCAGATAACCAACACGATAGCTTAGTATTGAATCACTGAATCCACAACGGGAGGAAATCACGAAAATGCCTGGCGCGGTCCTGGTGGTCACAATGCCAATGACGGAATCCTGATCAGGCAGTGAAATGCCACCCCGGAATACCGGCGCCACATGCTTTTCTCCCTCTGTGGTTGTCCCATAGAGGGAAAATATAACCTGTGCCGAGCGCAGCGAGCCACCGTGCCCCCAGCGTGGGGAGCGCAGCAAGCCCACAAGGGGATTTCTAGCACTCACCCCGCTGCTGGCATACTGGTGGCCGGGATGCCGCTATCGGTATCTTGACAGCCGGCATCCCGGCCGCCGGTAAATAGTATCTATTCCACCACAACAGCTTCTCCAGCAGATAGTGGATTTTGATTGCGCAAAGTAAATAATATTCCTGCATTCAAACATGTTTTAAGGTGCAAAGTGGAAGGCACACGTAGAATTAGTGTCTTCAGAAGCGACCCACAAGGTACCATAGCCACAGCCGTGGACTGTGACTATTAAGCATTTTGGAGGAATAGCCAGGACATTACACAAAGAAGGGTTCAGACTTACACACCCAATCACACAATGGCTGAGAAACATGATGACAACCAGCTAAGTAAGTATATTTCTATACTGCAGTTATTGTACAACAGTTATGCCAAACTGCAAGATCCACTAATTAGCGGAACAAAAGCTGTCAGTCATTTTAAGTTTGTACTTTTTGCAATTGTCTTTTTAAGACTCAATAAATATAACAAATGACCATCTCCTATGAATAACATGGGAAAATATGTGTAGCATATAGAGCAAAATATTTACTGTATACACAAGATTAGATGAAATGGAATTTGGGGGGCTATTCAGAGAAAATCACAAACAGGTGATTTTTGGGACACTGTGCACACGCAGCAGCCACAATGCGCGTGCGTGGCCCATAATTATGCGATTGCATTCCGGAAGGATGCAATCGCATAGTAACTGACAGGAGGGCGTCCAGGGGCGGTGGGGGGAGGAGAGCAGGAAACGCAGGCGTGACATGGGCATTTTCGGGGTTGGACAGTGACATCGCCTGCGCTTCCTGCGATCAGAAACATGGTGGTGGTGCCCTTGCCTACAAAGCCATGCTGCATAGGCAGGGGTCAACCTGTATTTGAAGTTTTTGCAATGTGATCGCAATTCAATTACGATCATATAGCTGGATGGCACCTTATATGCTGTGCGGCCTTGCCCTGTGCTGGGCGCACTCCTCCCGCTTGTGAATTTAGTGGTCGCAGATTTTGGTAAAATAGTAAAATCTGTGACCAACTCTGAATAACCCTTAGGTGTATTATTAGTACTGTACTGTATGTATACAATAGGAAGTGTCTGTGCGCTTCAGTGACTCCAAATACAGTGATGAAAAGTGAGTATATGCCGTTACTGAAAACCAAGAGACTTGTTAAATTCTATTCTTTTACTAGAAACAGATCACATTACACTTAAATAAATACATTTTGTTAAAACATACAATAAAATGTATCAACTAAATTGGTAGTATGTTTCAACCGGAATGCATTCCTTATTTAATAAAATATTATAACATAAAACCGCTTTAACTTAATTGATTAAACCCGTATTGCTCGCAGGGGTAACCAATTAGTGTGAAACAATAATCATCTGTTTAGTTTGCCGTTAGTGCCACATTTTTCTCATCACTATATGCCAGTTTATAAATATATAGATGATAATATAAAGGTCTCCACTTAACCTGTCACTGGCGTCCCAGTGCAGGATTAGTCCTTCTTAATGTGTTTTGCCCGATAAAATGGGGTTATAATTACCCTTTCCTGGGAATGTCCTCCGTTTAAGCACTATAGCACAAGTGCAAGGATTGGTTTCAAGGTAAATACCTTTTGGAGTTCCCGGCTGATGGGCAGCGTTTACAAGCACACAGTCCGCGGTAGTGGAGACTTTGACAAGTTGTCGGCGCTGCACTAAGCAGCGTTCAGGGAGCCACAATAGCAGTGAGCCGTGAGTGTAGGTGTCCTCAATGTATAATGCACACTGTAAGCGGCAGCCAAATGGCACAGAGGATGCGGCACAGGTGAGCGGTAGGGAACCGGCACAGCTGAGAACGGCAGGAGCGGCGAGAGCGGCCAAAGACACAGTCACACATGCAGCGGTTGAAACCGGGTGATGACGTCAACGCGTTTCGTCCCGTCAATTCTCGGGACTTCCTCAAGACTCTTGAGGAAGTCCCGAGAATTGACGGGACGAAACGCATTGACGTCATCACCCGGTTTCAACCGCTGCATGTGTGACTGTGTCTTTGGCCGCTCTCGCCGCTCCTGCCGTTCTCAGCTGTGCCGGTTCCCTACCGCTCACCTGTGCCGCATCCTCTGTGCCATTTGGCTGCCGCTTACAGTGTGCATTATACATTGAGGACACCTACACTCACGGCTCACTGCTATTGTGGCTCCCTGAACGCTGCTTAGTGCAGCGCCGACAACTTGTCAAAGTCTCCACTACCGCGGACTGTGTGCTTGTAAACGCTGCCCATCAGCCGGGAACTCCAAAAGGTATTTACCTTGAAACCAATCCTTGCACTTGTGCTATAGTGCTTAAACGGAGGACATTCCCAGGAAAGGGTAATTATAACCCCGTTTTATCGGGCAAAACACATTAAGAAGGACTAATCCTGCACTGGGACGCCAGTGACAGGTTAAGTGGAGACCTTTATATTATCATCTATATATTTATAAACTGGCATATAGTGATGAGAAAAATGTGGCACTAACGGCAAACTAAACAGATGATTATTGTTTCACACTAATTGGTTACCCCTGCGAGCAATACGGGTTTAATCAATTAAGTTAAAGCGGTTTTATGTTATAATATGTTATTAAATAAGGAATGCATTCCGGTTGAAACATACTACCAATTTAGTTGATACATTTTATTGTATGTTTTAACAAAATGTATTTATTTAAGTGTAATGTGATCTGTTTCTAGTAAAAGAATAGAATTTAACAAGTCTCTTGGTTTTCAGTAAAGGCATATACTCACTTTTCATCACTGTATTTGGAGTCACTGAAGCGCACAGACACTTCCTATTGTATTCCAGTGTGTTTTCCAGGCTCTTGCAAAGCTCTAGTTTGTGCAGCTAGTGTCCACCCAATACAAGTGAATTTATTCAATTTAGTATTTTGCGCCTGGGATTTGGGTGTCTAGTACATCCACTTGTTGTTTTCTGTACTGTATGTATGTTGCATTACATTTAAAGGGAACAATTTGATGGTTAAAAATAAAGTTTTTTTAAACAAGCTGTTACCATACAATAACATTTTAGCAGGAAGTTCTATGTATCCTTGGGCGATCACTAAACTAAACAAAGAAATAACTGATTCTTGTAGCTCTGTGACAGGTGAGTAAGAATAAGAGTGGAGACCTGACAGTGACTGTGAGATGAGTGAGAGAGGAGATCAGAGGTGACAGTGACAGGTGAGTAAGAGAATTAGAGTTGAGACCTGACAGTGACTGTGAGATGAGTGAGAGAGGAGATCAGAGGTGACAGTTACAGGTGAGTGAGAGAATGAGAGTTGAGACCTGACAGTGACTGTGAGATGAGTGACAGATGAGATCAGAGGTGACAGTGACAGGTGAGTAAGAATGAGAGTGGAGACCTGACAGTGACTGCGAGATGAGTGAGAGAGGGGATCAGAGGTGACAGTGACAGGTGAGTAAGAGAATGAGAGTGGAGACCTGACAGTGACTGCGAGATGAGTGAGAGAGGAGATCAGAGGTGACATTGACAGGTGAGTAAGAATGAGAGTGGAGACCTGACAGTGACTGCGAGATGAGTGAGAGATGAGATCAGAGGTGACAGTGACAGGTGAGTAAGAGAATGAGAGGTGAGACCTGACAGTGACTGTGAGATGAGTGAGAGATGAGATCAGAGGTGACAGTGACAGGTGAGTAAGAGAATGAGAGGTGAGACCTGACAGTGACTGTGAGATTAGTGAGAGAGGAGATCAGAGGTGACAGTGACAGGTGAGTAAGAGAATGAGAGTGGAGACCTGACAGTGACTGTGAGATGAGTGAGAGAGGAGATCAGAGGTGACAGTGACAGGTGAGTAAGAATAAGAGTGGAGACCTGACAGTGACTGCGAGATGAGTGAGAGAGGAGATCAGAGGTGACAGTGACAGGTAAGTAAGAGAATGAGAGGTGAGACCTGACAGTGACTGTGAGATTAGTGAGAGAGGAGATCAGAGGTGACAGTGACAGGTGAGTAAGAGAATGAGAGTGGAGACCTGACAGTGACTGTGAGATGAGTGAGAGAGGAGATCAGAGGTGACAGTGACAGGTGAGTAAGAATAAGAGTGGAGACCTGGCAGTGACTGCGAGATGAGTGAGAGATGAGATCAGAGGTGACAGTGACAGGTGAGTAAGAATGAGAGTGGAGACCTGACAGTGACTGTGAGATGAGTGAGAGATGAGATCAGAGGTGACAGTGACAGGTGAGTAAGAATGAGAGTGGAGACCTGACAGTGACTGCGAGATGAGTGAGAGATGAGATCAGAGGTGACAGTGACAGGTGAGTAAGAGAATGAGAGGGGAGACCTGACAGTGACTGTGAGATGAGTGAGAGAGGAGATCAGAGAAGACAGCAGTGCTGCAAGTATGGCGGTACAGCGTACCGGTAAGAAATTCCCAGTCTGTACACTGTACTGCCGGGCCATCCACCATACCTGCATCCCACTGGCTACTATGTGAGGGGAGGAGAGCGTAGCGAAGTGCCTCTCCTACCCCTCAATTCTCTGTGATGTCCGGTCTCCGCTCCGGCCGCTGCGACGGTGGGGGATGATCTCAATAAGGCACCGGTTTGCTAGTCAATCAGAGCTCGCGGACCAGCAGCCGCAGCTCCTGATTGGCTGCCGGTCCGCAAGCTCTGATTTCATAACGAACCGGTGCCTCATTTGAGATACCCGCCGCCGGAGCTGCGGAGACCGGACTTCACAAGCATTGAGGAGCATCAATGGCGCTGGGCTCTCCTCCCCACACACAGCACATACTGAAGCAGCGGTGAGCAGGGGGGCGGCACTCTGGGGCAATGTATATCTGGCACTGTGGGGGCATTTGTGTATCTGGCACTGTGGGGCAATGTATATCTGACACTGTGGGGGCATTTGTATATCTGGCACTGTGGGGCAATGTATATCTGACACTGTGGTGGCATTTGTGTATCTGGCACTGTGGGGCAATTTATATCTGGCACTGTGGGGGCATTTGAGTATCTGGCACTGTGGGGGCATTTGTGAATCTGGCACTGTGGGGGCATTTGTGTATCTGGCACTGTGGAGGCATTTGTGTATCTGACACTGAGGCATTTGTGTATCTTGCACTGTGGGGCAATGTGTATCTGACACTGTGGGGCAATGTATATCTGGCACTGTGGGGGCATTTGTGTATCTGTCACTGTGGGGAATTTGTGTATCTGGCACTGTGGGGGCATTTGTGTATCTGACACTGCGGGGGGTATTTGTGTATCTGGCACTCTGGGGCAATGTATATCTGGCACTGTGGGGCAACGTGTATCTGGCACTATTGGGGTCATATGTGTATCTGCCCCCCATATGTGTATCACGCCCCCATTTTCATTGGCCATGCCCCATGTAGCATTTGGCCACACCCATTTTTGACGCGCGTGCCGAAGACATTTTTTCTACTTGTACCACTGGAAGACAGTGACAGGTGAGTAAGAATGAGAGTGGAGACCTGGCAGTGACTGCGAGATGAGTGAGTGAGGAGATCAGAGGTGACAGTGACAGGTGAGTAAGAATGAGAGTGGAGACCTGACAGTGACTGCGAGATGAGTGAGAGAGTAGATCAGAGGTGACAGTGACAGGTAAGAATGAGAGTGGAGACCTGGCAGTGACTGCGAGATGAGTGAGAGAGTAGATCAGAGGTGACAGTGACAGGTGAGTAAGAATGAGAGTGGAGACCTGACAGTGACTGCGAGATGAGTGAGAGATGAGATCAGAGATGATAGGGACAGGTGAGTAAGAGAATGAGAGTGGAGACCTGACAGTGACTGCAAAATGAGTGAGAGAGGAAATCAGAGGTGACAGGGACAGGTGAGTAAGAATGAGAGTGGAGACCTGACAGTGACTGCGAGATGAGTGAGAGAGGAGATCAGAGGTGACAGTGACAGGTGAGTAAGAATGAGAGTGGAGACCTGACAGTGACTGTGAGATGAGTGAGAGAGGAGATCAGAGGTGACAGTGACAGGTGAGTAAGAATAAGAGTGGAGACCTGACAGTGACTGCGAGATGAGTGAGAGAGGAGATCAGAGGTGACAGTGACAGGTAAGTAAGAGAATGAGAGGTGAGACCTGACAGTGACTGTGAGATTAGTGAGAGAGGAGATCAGAGGTGACAGTGACAGGTGAGTAAGAGAATGAGAGTGGAGACCTGACAGTGACTGTGAGATGAGTGAGAGAGGAGATCAGAGGTGACAGTGACAGGTGAGTAAGAATGAGAGTGGAGACCTGACAGTGACTGCGAGATGAGTGACAGAGGAGATCAGAGGTGACAGTGACAGGTGAGTAAGAGAATGAGAGGGGAGACCTGACAGTGACTGTGAGATGAGTGAGAGAGGAGATCAGAGGTGACAGTGACAGGTGAGTAAGAATGAGAGTGGAGACCTGGCAGTGACTGCGAGATGTGTGAGAGAGGAGATCAGAGGTGACAGTGACAGGTGAGTAATAATGAGAGTGAAGACCTGACAGTGACTGCGAGATGAGTGAAAGAGGAGATCAGAGGTGACAGTGACAGGTGAGAAGAGACTGAGAGTTGAGACCTGGCAGTGACTGTGAGATGAGTGACAGATGAGATAAAAATCAGGGTTAAACTGAATTCAGTATAATAGGGATTTGGTTCTTCTTTACTTTAAGCACTATAGTTGGACACATATAAAACTCTCAATAGTTTTATAAATCATATAACAATGGCTGTGATATGAGGGTTTTTTTTTTAAATAAATACAAACCATTAAATAAAAACTAGACTAGAAATTGTAGTAATCTATGACATCAAGTCACATGCAGAAAAAGCTCCCACATCACATACAGTAGTATAATATGTAAAGTGACATGGAGCAATCTGGGTCAGATATATGGTGGCCAATCCCGGGATCGGGATAGGCGGGATCCTGGGATTTAGGCCCAAAAATAGCCGGGATTCAATCCCGGGATTGGAAGCTCCAATCCCGGGGATTGAGGGATCAGCGTTGAGCGTCCACAGGACGCTCAGACGCTGCCCGGCTTCCTCCTTCCGGGTCCCCAGCGCAGCGTGAGAGGTCACGCTGCGCTGTCAGAAGCTGTCAGCAGCGATGAAAGGATGATCCCCTCCCGCCCGCCCTCGGTATATGGTAAGTTATATGTGCGGGGTGGGGTGGGGCGAGGGGGCGGCCACCTATCTAAAAGCCAATCCCGGGTATCCCGGGAATCCCGGGATTGGCCATTTTTCAATCCCGATCCCCGGGATTGAAAAAATGGCCCGGGATTGGCTTCCCTAGTCAGATAGCGGCTGATACTTGCACTGCTTCACCCTCCACCTAATCTTCTGATGGAGACATTTACTGGAAAACTACATTATGCCTCTGGGGTAAGACACCAATCCAGCTATTTCTTTGATTTTATTCAAAAAAAATGTATGTAGGTTCTATAGGGACATCAAAGAAATAAATCTTAACCTAAGAAGCACAGAGAGCATGCTTATCTCTTAGAAAACGGTCATAGAAGCGAATGTGGATGCTATATGCAGTACTGAATATACAAAATTACTGTACAGCAGCAAACATGCCATAAATATGTAATATCTCCATCTATTCTTCATGCTGTTTTATCCAGATCCATTCTAAACTCATCATAGCATAATCAAAAACTAATTTGCATGTATTGAATATCAAATTTCATCCAATTGGAAGCAGACAGAAACACTCTTTTTTGCCACGATCAATAATATAGTGTATGGTCAACCTACTGTATAGAACACATAACAGCTATACGGTACAGCAGGCCTCAACAAATACCGGTTGTCAAGTCACCATGGAGATTAATATTTTTGTCGTGGTGACCAGATTTTACTACACTGGGAAATCCAGAAGTTAGAGTACTCTCTATCACTGAGGCTGCTTCGGATTCATATCGGGTGTGGTATGGTATGCCGGCGGCTGGGCTCCCGGCGACCAGCATACCGGCGCCGGAAGCCTGACAGCTGGCTTACCGATAGCGTGGTGAGCGCATATGATCCCCTTGCGGGCTCGCTGTGCTCGCCCCTCTGCAGGAACGGTGACACGCTACGCGCACCATGCTATCTATTCTTCAGGGGGGTCGTGGACCCGCACAAGGGAGAAAACTGTCGGTATGCCAGCTGTCGGGATTCCGGCGCCGGTATGCTGTGCGCCGGGATCCCGACAGTCGGCAACCTGAAGACCAACCTTCATATCAGCTAGGATCGCAGCAGACCTGTATGCAGTGTATTCATGTCATTAACTGTGGACAGGATGTACAACCATATCCAAAATTACCCTCCTCCTTCCAAATTGCAGTTAATGGTGTCATGGTGATCAATAACACAATACAACTTTTAGATAATGTAGTGTGATGGGAAAAGAAGGGTATTTTCATACTGATGTGTCGTGTATAGACTGCAGCGATCTCATACACGCATGATACAATATGCTGGGTGGTACACAATATAAAACTATATCCTATGGACATCTTAACAATTTTGTTTTTCTTTAGCACCCTACATTAAAGCCACTGTGCAGTTAAAACATGACTTTGACGATCATTTTCAATGTATTTGACTGGCCAAAAAAAAGAACACTGACCATGGTGAACGTTATAATACCACCTTTAACATATACATTTTTAAGCTGGCACCTAGATTTTACAGAAATCAGCACCCCTAATGGCTTTTCAAGCATTCCTTGCCCCTGGGCTAGTCATTATAATGCTGAACCTCCATTACAAACCATTTGAAGATAACACCCAAATAAATCACCAGATTGGCGGAGTGACTGCCCTGACCCCAAAAGCTGTTTTAGCAATCTCCCACTTTATTCGTCCCCCAAGACCCACAGTGGTGCTATTGAAAGCCTCCTACTTCCTCCCATTTGCCACACTTATGACAGTACAGACTTACTTTAGAATTAGGCTCGCTACCTTTAGAAACATCCTCATGCAACCTGAAACATCTAAAACCACTATACTGTATAAAGATTTCTCTCAATCTTATGGATTCCATTTTCTCATGACAAGTCCATATATGGTACTGAAGTTGATTAAAACTGTTAATACTCATCACTCTATTCTTTTACTGCTTCCTCTCCCTCATTTCGTTTTCATTCTGTGTCCTCTCTCTATATCCCTCCTGTTATTTCACTAAAGAGTTTATTAAAATGATTTAAAAAAAAACTAATATCACAAAATCTGTAGCTCGGGTCATGTCCAGGGGGTGGTCTTCAGTTTGCCGGCTGTCGGGATCCCGGCGCACAGTATACCTGCGCCGGAATCCCGACACCCGGCATACCGACACCTTCTCTCCCTCTTGGGGGTCCACGATCCCCCTGGAGGGAGAATAGATAGCGCCAATGTGCCCGCAGCGTGGTGAGCACAGCGAGCCCACAAGGTGCTCATTTGCGCTCGCCACACTGTCGGTATGCTGGCAGTCGGGATTCTGGCGCCGGTATGCTGTGCGCCGGCATACCATACTACACCCTGTCCAGGTATTGATAAAATACAGTATAATGCAAACACTTATATTTTTCAGTGCAACTTACTTATAAAATGTGAGTGCAGCAGTTATATTAATGTAAATAATATAGTGCACTGTATTTAATGCAGATAAATACACATTGTTCAGCCTGGGTGCTTAAGCATCAAGTCTGGTGTACACATGGCTTTCCATACTGAATTAAAACAAAGTATTATGTTTAGACTACTGGTATTTCAGTGTAGTCTACAGCAGTGGTTCTCAAACTGTGTGCCGTGGCACCAGTAGCGGCTCTTGCCACGGGCAAGCAGGCTTTTTGCCCGGGGCGCCGCAACCCTGAGGGCGCCGCCGTGGCAAGAGCCGCTACTAATTATCCTCCCCCGCTCCCCGGCTCCCGGCTGCAGCGAGCGCCGTGTGCGTCCGCTGCAGCCGGCGTCGCTGACTCACGCTAGAGGACAAAATTGACCCCTAGTGTCACTGCGGCGCTGCTATGAGAGAGACGTCATCACGTCTCTTCCATAGAGAGGAGCCGGCACCCGGAGACAGCGGCAGTGGTCCGGAAGCAGGAGCGAGGCAGGTAAGTATTGTGATTTTTCTTTTAGGGTTTCAAAGCAGCGCTACTACAGGGGGCACATACTGGGGGCACTACTACTGGGGGCACAGCTACAAGGGGCACTACTACTTGGGGCACATACAGGGGGCACAGCTACAAGGGGCATTACTACTGGGGGCACATACAGGGGCACAGCTACAAGGGGCACTACTACTGGGGGCACATACAGGGGGCACAGCTACAAGGGGCACATCTACAGGGGGCACATACTGGGGCACTGCTAAAGAGGGAACAGCTACTGGGGGCAAATCAACTGGGGGCACAGCTACAGGGGGCACTACTACAGGGGACACTGCTACAAGGGGCACAACTACTAGGGGCACTGCTACAGGGGGCAAATTAGCTGGGGGCACAGCTGCTGGGGGCACAACTACTGGGGCACAACTACTGGGGGGCAAATCTACAGGGGGGCAAAATTACTAGGGGCACAACTACAGGGGGCACATACTGAGGGCACTGCTACAGGGGGAACAGCTACAGGGGGCAAATCTACTCGGGGCAAATCAACTGGGGGGCACGACTACTTGGGGCAAATCTGGTGGCACAACTACTGGGGGCATAATTGTGGCCACGACCCTCCCCTATGAAGCCATGCCCCTGTTTTGCCGCTGGGGGGGGTGCCAGTGGAAACTTTCGCACTGGGCGCCACAATGTGCAGAACCGGACCTGCGTGGCACCCTGTAATGCCTCAGGGCACTTGCAGGTGTGCCTTGGATTGGTGTTCCAGGACAAATTCAAATTATTTATGGTCAAAGTAATAGGCAAAACCAGTGCTGGAGGCTGACAATCATAAACTATGTGGACAAACAGAAGCAAATCGTGTCCGTCACCATGCAACTGAACCTAAGGATGACATATGAACACAATTTATTTAATTTATTACATTTCTTTCTAAATTTCTCAATAAGAAACTTTTGGGTCTGGTGTGCCATGAAAATAATTCTGATACTCTAGGGTGCTGTGATTCAAAAACGTTTGGGATCCACTGGTCTACAGTAATCATTCAAGTAGGGAACTTTTATTTTACTGCCCTTGTTACTTTCTTACCTGAGGTTGTAATCGCATTTCATTTATCACACAGGGGTATAATTCATTAATATGATGTAATGGACACAATATAACAACAAGCAATCAGATGTCTGCATATATTTTATAAACTTCGCTTGACAAGTGACAGCTGTAGTCCTATTGGATGATATGTGCTATATTATTATTAACAGCCTCTTATATATCGCAGCATATTCCGTTGTGTTGTACAATCTCTATAGAATATTTGCATATTGAAGTAACTAAGCCCAGATACCAAGTCATGGATAGTATGTAATGTCTGCATTGCATACTTTACCTGTAACTTGTATATTAATTCAAATGCACAACCTTCAGAAAGGATACTTGTGATCAAAGCCATACCATATCCTGAACAGATGGGCACTCTCTGCCTTTGTAGAACTTTCATTCTGATTTTCCATCCTCTGCAGAAACAACAATAAATAATGGAACAGGTCAGTGATTGCAGTTATTGCAATGCTTGATACTTGCTTTTCAAATCCTACATTAATACAGCTTTCGGATTCACTTTGCCAGCTGTCTTCAGCAAGGTAATGTATGTGCCGATTACATGCTTTTACAGCAGAGAATAACTACAAACTGGAAAACACTCGTAAGCCTGAAATAAACATGAACTCAAAGGACTGCTTCACTCCCACTTACTGCACTTAAATATTGCAGTTTTACATTGATCTTACCTAAAAAATGTAATTAATCATATTTAAATAAAAAATTGAACAAAGGAATAGGTTATTAATTAAGGGGGGAACTCAATTGAAGTTGGAAACTGCCATCTTGTCGGAACGACTGCAGTTTCCGACTTTTTTAGTTCGGAATGGGTTCCGACCTATTCAATGCTGGCTACGTTTTTACGACCTAAGCCACCGATCCACGTTTTTTGTCGGAAACGCGGCCAAATCCGACAGGTTTTTGCCCCGGTTCCGACAATGTCAATCCAACTTTAAAAAAAGTTGGATTCGCATTGTCGAGAAATCAGATGTCGGATCCTTTCCGTCGGAAAGGATCAGACATCTATTGAATACCCCCCTAAGCCCACATTGTTGCAACTGAAAAAGAAAATGAACTATCGCTGTTCACAGGGAGACATAGGTAATCTCAGGAGGGGTTGTGATTTAGCGTAAATATAATCTAAAGCAGGGCCGGTGGTAGGATGTTCGGCGCCCCCCTGCAAACTATAAATTTGCACCCTCCCATATCCCACAAAGGGTCAGCGCCCGGGAAGGGGCATGGCCACACAATAGAACCCCCATTTAAAATTACGCCACACAGTACCACAATCTTATTCAACTTATACATAATGCCCCACCCGTAGTAGTAGTATCCTTATATGTAATGCACCCAAGTAGTAGTAGCGTCCTTATACATAATGCACCCACAGTAGTAGTAGTGTCCTAATACATAATGCACCCACAGTAGTAGTAGTATCCCTATACATAATGCACCCACAGTAGTAGTAACATCCTTATACATAGTGCACCCCCAGTAGTAGTAGCGTCCTTATACATAATGCACCCACAGTAGTAGTAGCGTCCTTATACATAATGCACCCACAGTAGTAGTAGCGTCCTTATACATAATGCACCCACAGTAGTAGTAACATCCTTATACATAGTGCACCCCTAGTAGTAGTAACATCCTTATACATAGTGCACCCCCAGTAGTAGTAGCATTCTTATACATAATGCAACCACAGTAGTAGTAACATCCTTATACATAATGCACCCACAGTAATAGTAGCATTCTTATACATAATGCACCCACAGTAGTAGTAGCGTCCTTATACATAATGCACCCACAGTAGTAGTAGCGTCCTTATACATAATGCACCCACAGTAGTAGTAGCATCCTTATACATAGTGCACCCCCAGTAGTAGTAGCGTCCTTATACATAATGCACCCACAGTAGTAGTAGCGTCCTTATACATAATGCACCCACAGTAGTAGTAGCGTCCTTATACATAATGCACCCACAGTAGTAGTAACATCCTTATACATAGTGCACCCCTAGTAGTAGTAACATCCTTATACATAGTGCACCCCCAGTAGTAGTAGCATTCTTATACATAATGCAACCACAGTAGTAGTAACATCCTTATACATAATGCACCCACAGTAATAGTAGCATTCTTATACATAATGCACCCACAGTAGTAGTAGCGTCCTTATACATAATGCACCCACAGTAGTAGTAGCGTCCTTATACATAATGCACCCACAGTAGTAGTAGCATTCTTATACATAATGCACCCACAGTAGTAGTAGCATTCTTATACATAATGCACCCACAGTAGTAGTAGCGTCCTTATACATAGTGCACCCCCAGTAGTAGTAGCGTCCATATACATAATGCACCCACAGTAGTAGTAGTATCCTTATACATAATGCACCCACAGTAGTAGTAACATCCTTATACATAGTGCACCCCTAGTAGTAGTAACATCCTTATACATAGTGCACCCCCAGTAGTAGTAGCATTCTTATACATAATGCACCCACAGTAGTAGTAACATCCTTATACATAATGCACCCACAGTAATAGTAGCATTCTTATACATAATGCACCCACAGTAGTAGTAGCGTCCTTATACATAATGCACCCACAGTAGTAGTAGCGTCCTTATACATAATGCACCCACAGTAGTAGTAGCATCCTTATACATAATGCACCCACAGTAGTAGTAGCATTCTTATACATAATGCACCCACAGTAGTAGTAGCGTCCTTATACATAGTGCACCCCCAGTAGTAGTAGCGTCCTTATACATAATGCACCCACAGTAGTAGTAGTATCCTTATACATAATGCACCCACAGTAGTAGTAACATCCTTATACATAGTGCACCCCTAGTAGTAGTAACATCCTTATACATAGTGCACCCCCAGTAGTAGTAGCATTCTTATACATAATGCACCCACAGTAGTAGTAACATCCTTATACATAATGCACCCACAGTAATAGTAGCATTCTTATACATAATGCACCCACAGTAGTAGTAGCGTCCTTATACATACTGCACCCACAGTAGTAGTAGCGTCCTTATACATAATGCACCCACAGTAGTAGTAGCATCCTTATACATAATGCACCCACAGTAGTAGTAGCATTCTTATACATAATGCACCCACAGTAGTAGTAGCGTCCTTATACATAGTGCACCCCCAGTAGTAGTAGCGTCCTTATACATAATGCACCCACAGTAGTAGTAGTATCCTTATACATAATGCACCCACAGTAGTAGTAACATCCTTATACATAGTGCACCCCTAGTAGTAGTAACATCCTTATACATAGTGCACCCCCAGTAGTAGTAGCATTCTTATACATAATGCACCCACAGTAGTAGTAACATCCTTATACATAATGCACCCACAGTAATAGTAGCATTCTTATACATAATGCACCCACAGTAGTAGTAGCGTCCTTATACATAATGCACCCACAGTAGTAGTAGCGTCCTTATACATAATGCACCCACAGTAGTAGTAGCACCCTTATACATAATGCACCCACAGTAGTAGTAGCATTCTTATACATAATGCACCCACAGTAGTAGTAGCGTCCTTATACATAGTGCACCCCCAGTAGTAGTAGCGTCCTTATACATAATGCACCCACAGTAGTAGTAGTATCCTTATACATAATGCACCCACAGTAGTAGTAACATCCTTATACATAGTGCACCCCTAGTAGTAGTAACATCCTTATACATAGTGCACCCCCAGTAGTAGTAGCATTCTTATACATAATGCACCCACAGTAGTAGTAACATCCTTATACATAATGCACCCACAGTAATAGTAGCATTCTTATACATAATGCACCCACAGTAGTAGTAGCGTCCTTATACATAATGCACCCACAGTAGTAGTAGCGTCCTTATACATAATGCACCCACAGTAGTAGTAGCATCCTTATACATAATGCACCCACAGTAGTAGTAGCATTCTTATACATAATGCACCCACAGTAGTAGTAGCGTCCTTATACATAGTGCACCCCCAGTAGTAGTAGCGTCCTTATACATAATGCACCCACAGTAGTAGTAGTATCCTTATACATTATACATAATACACCCACAGTAGTAGTAACATCCTTATACATAGTGCACCCCTAGTAGTATTAACATCCTTATACATAGTGCACCCCCAGTAGTAGTAGCATTCTTATACATAATGCACCCACAGTAGTAGTAACATCCTTATACATAATGCACCCACAGTAATAGTAGCATTCTTATACATAATGCACCCACAGTAGTAGTAGCGTCCTTATACATAATGCACCCACAGTAGTAGTAGCGTCCTTATACATAGTGCACCCCTAGTAGTAGTAACATCCTTATACATAGTGCACCCCCAGTAGTAGTAGCATTCTTATACATAATGCACCCACAGTAGTAGTAACATCCTTATACATAATGCACCCACAGTAATAGTAGCATTCTTATACATAATGCACCCACAGTAGTAGTAGCGTCCTTATACATAATGCACCCACAGTAGTAGTAGCGTCCTTATACATAATGCACCCACAGTAGTAGTAGCATCCTTATACATAATGCACCCACTGTAGTAGTAGCATTCTTATACATAATGCACCCACAGTAGTAGTAGCGTCCTTATACATAATGCACCCACAGTAGTAGTAGCGTCCTTATACATAGTGCACCCCCAGTAGTAGAAGCGTCCTTATACGTAATGCCCTCCCAGTAGTGGTAGCATCCTTATACGTAGTGCACCCCCAGTAGTAGACACGTCCTTATACATAATGCCCCCCTAGTAGTAGTGTCCTTATACGTAATGCCCCCCCAGTAGTAGTAGCGTCCTTACATGTAATGCCCCCCCAGTAGTAGCGTCGGTATACGTAATGCCCCCCCAGTAGTAGTAGCGTCCGTAAATGTAATGCCCCCCCAGTAGTAGTAGCGTTTGTAAATGTAATGCCATCCCAGTAGTAGCGTCGTTATACGTAACGCCCCCACCAGTAGTAGTAGCGTCCGTAAATGTAATGCCCCCAAGTAGTAGTGTCGTTATATGTAATGCCCCCCCAGTAGTAGCATCGTTATACGTAATGCCCCCGCCAGTAGTAGTGTCTTTACATGTAATGCCCCTGCCAGTAGTAGCATCCTTACATGTAATGCCACCGCCAGTAGTAGCATCCTTACATGTAATGCCACCGCCAGTAGTAGCATCCATAATGCGCGCGCACACACACACACACACACACTATACACACAGACATAAATATACACACCCACCATACACACACACACACACACACACACACACACACACACACACATACATACATTTCTCTCTCACCCTCGACTTACCTAAGTCTGGCTGGTTGCCACTGTAATTACTCTCCAGTCTCCCTCTGTACAGCAGCCTGGTCCGTGTAGCTCTGCCCCCTTTCGTCCCATGTAGCTCCGCCCCCTTTTGTCCCATGTAGCTCTGCCCCCTCCTCTGATCCATACACAGCTGTTGTCATACAGGTGAGGGGAGGGAAGGAGGCTTTTCATGCTGCCGGCGCAGCTGCCTGTCATACAGTGACAGGAACAGCAGCTGACAGCAGCAGCAGGGGGGACAGGACAGCGCAGCAGCAGGGAAGGGATGCAGAGCAGGGGGAGCGCCTCTCCGTCCCAGCGCCTCCCTACACTGCATCCCTTCACTGAGCGGGTAACGCTGGGCCTGTCTAAAAGGTTGAGTGGTAAAATGTCCATCCAGTAACAGGACATTGGGGTATATCTACTGAGCAGCATTTTTTCAAAGCTGCAGGCTGTTGACGGTCCTGGCCGTGGGATTTAAAATGGCAATACTATTAACCTGGTTTTGCATTTAATATTATTGCCTTTTTAATTCTCACAACCAGGACCACAGATAATTGTGGTCCAAATCCTGTCAGTCGGGATCCTGACAGTTAGTCGACTGACAGTGGGATCAGCTGGAAAGAATCACAACAGATCCCACCAGTAAGTGGTTAGAGTTAGGCACTAAGGGCACGGTTAGAGTTAGGCTGCAGGGGTGTCCCTAATGACTAAGAGCTTGATTACTCTTTGGTTACCATCTTTAGCGAGCTATTATGTTGCCAGCTAAACTTTACAGTCATTCTTCCCCTCAGGAAGGTCATCCTAAACCAGAGGCCCTAGTAATCTTTGAAATTATGTACCTTATGTACACTCTCTACAATCTTTGTACACCAAATACAGTATAGTTAGTATTGATTGTGCTTTATATAGATCATGCTCATCAAAATATACTAGATATATGTATTGCTCTGTATACTGTTGTTTAGTACAGCTTCAAAATATATAACAAATATCTCTGAGATTCGAACCCACGAGAATGTGCTTATTTTTCTGTTAACATGCTGCTTTAGCCCACCGGACTAGAGGAGACACAGTATTAAAGCTGGGTGTTTTATTTTTGTCCATAGAGCTATTATGTTCTTCATTAAACATTATATAGTTATTCTTTCATACAGGAAAATCATTTTACATTAAATAGATGTCTCAGTATTCTCTAAATTATGTATCTACTGTATATGTCAATCTTTCTACAATTTATGTCAATCGAATATGGTATACTCAATATCAATTATGTCTCGCATAAATTGCGTTTTTTGCAAATAAAATAAATCTGATGCATGCACCGTTTTTTGTACTGTTGTCCAGCCCAGCCTTAAAACAAATAATTAACTAACATATCTGGGACTTGAACCCATGAGATTGTGCTTCTCTACTTACTCTTACTAGCATGTAGTCTTAAACCACTAAGTTGGACAAGACACAGTACCAAAACTGGGTGTGTATATATATATATATATATATATATATATATACACCATAGGTGGCCGGCACTCGGAGAGCCTCCGTGGGCTTTCTGGCTCAGGTGCCATCCTTTGAGGTTTCCACCTCCATGCATAAACCCAGTGAGGAAGGAGGCACTCAGAGACTTCCAGATGCAAAAAAACTTTTTAGTGGACACACTGCAAAATTACAACATGATCAACGTTTCGGGGCTACGGGCCCCGAAACGTTGATCATGTTGTAATTTTGCAGTGTGTCCACTAAAAAGTTTTTTTGCATCTGGAAGTCTCTGAGTGCCTCCTTCCTCACTGGGTTTATATATATATATATATATATATGTATGTATATATATATATATATATATATATATATATATTTATTGATTTTGTGGCAGAGACAGCATTTTTCCATGTGAAAGTAATGTGGAGGATCCAGTCCAGGTTTTGGAGGCAGTAGCAGAATCCCAGATGTGTGATCAGCAGCACCTGGGATTTCCTGATATAAGGGTTTCCAGGGCAGAGTCACCTTGCTCTTGACAGTGGAATAGCTACCCAAGTGATAGGCCGGGTTGTCTGGGTTAGACTAGGGACCACTGGAGCCTCTCAAGAGTCTGCAACGCTGAGAGTGCCTGTATGCTACTGCCTGTAATACCAATTGCATATGGATTTAACTTGCTATGTGGTGACCTGCTGTTCAAGATAAACACCGAAAGTGTTCATCTGAGTCCCCGTGTTGGTGATCCTTGTCACAAGATATATATATATATATATATATATATATATATTTGACAAGAATTACTCTCCCACTGCGCTATTTCAAATAAAACACTAAAATTAATTAATTATATGGCTGCCTGTATCCTCTAAGTTCCCTGTTAGGAGGAACTAAATGTGTGAAAATATGAAATGAAATAGAGGAGATGGCGCCAAGGGAGTTATATCAACGCCCTACCTAAAAACGGACCCTCACAGTACTCTCCGGATAAATTACGTCAGATAACAAATACTAACATAAAAATTTATTAAAACAACATATAAACCCGACACAAATGTTCATAAGTATACAGAGTTGATACATTTACATTTCTCGCACAATTTGAACAATCAGTTTGTAGTGATGAGGAAAAAGCGTAGATATATCACTACGATTTCCTCCTTCTCCTTATTGTAGATTCGGAGGTAACATCAGATAATAGATAGATAAATAACCCAACGCGTTTCGTCTTGTTCCAAGACTTCATCAGGGGTAAAATCTCTTCATTTCAGAACATATTGTCAGCACATAAAAGGTCATTCAAAGATGTATGAACAACGTTTCAATATTTCAATGGGACTTGATTGATACAGCGAGGACCATACCTCATATATCATCAGCTTGAGTCTGACATTCAGATATTCGAATATGGGGAAGATTCATATGTGTATAGAATCTAACTGGTTCGCAAGCATAAGGAACCTCGTCGGTCAGCAGCTTACAGAGACAGATACATACAGAGACTTGGCTGTCAGCACTGCACCACTGGAGGGTCTACCACGTGTTCTAAATTGGTTAGACATTATACCCATTTGAATTGCCTTCACTCCTGAGTCTCTGAGTGTCAGGTTCAAGCTGCTGACCGACGAGGTTCCTTATGCTTGCGAACCAGTTAGATTCTATACACATATGAATCTTCCCCATATTCGAATATCTGAATGTCAGACTCAAGCTGATGATATATGAGGTATGGTCCTCGCTGTATCAATCAAGTCCCATTGAAATATTGAAACGTTGTTCATACATCTTTGAATGACCTTTTATGTGCTGACAATATGTTCTGAAATGAAGAGATTTTACCCCTGATGAAGTCTTGGAACAAGACGAAACGCGTTGGGTTATTTATCTATCTATTATCTGATGTTACCTCCGAATCTACAATAAGGAGAAGGAGGAAATCGTAGTGATATATCTACGCTTTTTCCTCATCACTACAAACTGATTGTTCAAATTGTGCGAGAAATGTAAATGTATCAACTCTGTATACTTATGAACATTTGTGTCGGGTTTATATGTTGTTTTAATAAATTTTTATGTTAGTATTTGTTATCTGACGTAATTTATCCGGAGAGTACTGTGAGGGTCCGTTTTTAGGTAGGGCGTTGATATAACTCCCTTGGCGCCATCTCCTCTATTTCATTTCATATATATATATTTGTACACTGTTTTCCTTTATATCCAATTTTATACTACCATGTTTTCAACATTTATGAGTTATTATTTAAATATGAACTTTAAACTGTGAATCAACACTTGGTTCAGTGGATGCACACATGTAATCTGTGCTGCTAATTAGCCTCACCTGATATCTAATTGTCACTTTGACCTCATTGGAGGATTCAAGTTTAAATATCTGACACCCTGGACATTTCAAATAACCTTCTGAGGAAACCACTCTTCTATAACAGCGGAGAAATGCGTCAAGGACTTCTGGGTGATATAAGGACGCTACAATTTTAAAACTGTGTATTGTTCATCACAGTTAAAGTTTCCATCACAAATTCAACTGCATGGCTCATGGATAATACAAAGAGCTGCGCCCTCCCTCTGCACCTACACCGCGGACTCCCGTTCAGCGCTGGTGACCTTTTACCAACAAGAGTGTGTGCTCCATTGCTGGATACTGACCGCTACCACACACGCTGGCTCCCACCACAACGGAGAGCTGTATACATCAATGAGCAGTGAGAATACCTTCATCTGGTGAGAGGTAGTAGCATAACGCAGGACTCTCTCTGCTGAGCTACTGTTATACCAATTCTTGCGGAATACTACACTGTGAATATAATTATTAGCTGGCCAGCTGGAATTGAACTTTACTTCTAATGAACTTATACCCTACCTAATTAGCGGGACTGCACTCAATATCCCCCTTTTAACCAATATATATTTTATATTCCGGTTATTATGAGAATCTTTCCAAGTTTTAATACGCATAATTAAATGTGAAATCTACTTTTATTATTTTTGCTCTCTTTTCTTTGGTGTTTTAGTAACTTAATTGATAACTGCAGATTATTTAATGGGAGCTGCACACTAATTGTCCATAAGGTGTCTTTTACCTTTTTAATTAGTTTTCTCTTATATGAATACATTTTAAATTGTTTGCGCCCGAATAGTAATACTAAATACAGTTAGGGATACTATTTTCTTCCGAGTTTACAGTTAGGCTGTGGGAGGGGGCAGTTAGGGTTAGGCTGTGGGAGGGGGCAGTTAGGCTGTGGGAGGGGCCAGATAGGGTTAAGCTGCGGGAGGCAGGGCCGACTCCAGACACGTTCCAATAGAGTGGCCGAACAGGGCGCCACACTTTATGGGCGCCGCTAGCTCTGGCCGCCATATTGGAGCCTGGAGCCGTCTCTACAGCAGTGACCGCCTACTAGCAGAGGTGTGCTGTGCACTGCATCACATCCCACAGCCCAAACCCCCTCCCCGCTAACCGGTGCTGGCCTGTAAGCCAAACAGAGCTCGCGGACCGGCAGCTGAGGCTCCTGATTGGCTCGCAGACCGGCACCTAGTTGGAGTTAAACACCGCAGCGGTTGCCGGAGACTGAGGGGCAGGAGAGGCGCACGCTGTGCTCTCCTCCCCGCCCTCAGCTTAAGAGCAGCAGCAGCCTCCCCGCTCTTCAGCACAAGAGACGCGTGGTGAGCAGCGGGGCAGAGGGCGGACGGACGAACATATCTGGCACTGGGGACATATCTGGCTCTGGGGGCATATCTGGCACTGAGGACATATCTGGCACTGGGGGCATATCTGGCACTGTGTAGGGACATGTGTGTCTGGCATTGTGGCACTGGGGACATATCTGGCACTGGGGCATATCTGGCACTGAGAACATATCTGGCACTGTGTTAGGACATTTGTATCTGACATTGGGGGAATATCTGGCACTGTGTGAGGACATGTGTATCTGGCACTGGGGGCATATCTGGCACTGGGGACATATCTGGCACTGTGTGAGGACATGTGTATCTGACATTGGGGGAATATCTGGCACTGTGTGAGGACATATGTATCTGGCACTGGGGGCATATATGGCACTGGGGGCATATCTGGCACTGTGTAGGGACATGTGTATCTGGCACTGGGGACATATCTGGCACTGTGTGAGGACATGTGTATCTGGCACTGGGGGCATATCTGGCACTGTGTAGGGACATGTGTATCTGGCACTGGGGACATATCTGGCACTGTGTGAGGACATGTGTATCTGGCATTGGGGGCATATCTGGCACTGTGTAGGGACATATGTATCTGGCACTGGGGACATATCTGGCAGTGTGGGGAATGTGTATCTGGCACTGGGGGCATATATGTATCTGGCACTGTGGGGACATGTGTATCTGGCACTGGGGGCATATCTGGCACTATGGGGACATGTGTATCTGGCACTGGGGGCATATCTGGCACTGTGTGGGGCATATATGCATCTGGCACTGGGGGAATATCTGGCACTGTGTGGGGCATATATGTATCTGGCACTGTAGGGCATATATGTATCTGGCACTGTGGGGACATGTTTATCTGGGGGGCATATCATGTGTACCTGACACTGCTGGGGGTATATCATGTGTATCTGGCACTGCTGGGGGCCATCTCATGTGTATCTGGCACTACTGGGGGCCATCTCATGTGTATCTGGCACTGCTGGGGGGCATATCATGTGTATCTGGTACTGCTGGGGGCATGTCATGTGTATTTGGCACTGCTGGGGGCATATCATGTGTATCTGGCACTGCTGGGGGGCATATCATGTGTATCTGGCACTGCAGGGGAGCAAATCATGTCTATGTAGTACTGCTTGGGGGCACATCATGTGTTTCTGGCACTGCTGGGGGGCACATCATGTGTATCTGGCACTGCTGGGGGGCATATCATGTATTTGGCACTACTGTGGGGCATGTCATCTGGCACTGCACTACTGGGGTCATTATGTGTATCTGACACTATACTGGAGACATTATGTGTAAGGAACACTACTGTGGCTGTTATGTGTAAGGCTGCTAAGTGTGTGTGTGTGTGTGTGTGTGTGTGTGTGTGTGTGTGTGTGTGTGTGTGTGTGTGTGTGTGTGTAGAGGGTGTGTGAAAATATATTTATTTATAGTTTGATAATATGAAATTGCGAGGCCACACCCACTGTTCCTGGAGCGCGCGCCTTTGACGCGCACATGGGGGTGAGGGGGGGTGCTTCGAAATTTTCTCGCTCAGGGTGCTAGTAGGCCTGTAGACGGCCCTGGCGGGAAAGGGGCAGTTAGGGTTAGGCTGGGGGAGGTTAGGGTTAGATGTTCATACACAGCCAATTTTATTTGTTATCAGATATTAACACAGAGTATATTTATCAAGTTGCAGCGATTTAAAAGATTTTCTGCTTACTCACTAACCCTGGCTCTGTCTGGCCCTGCATCCTATTTCCACTGCTCCACTTTCCCACTTTGATTCTTTTTCAGGCCATAGTTATCCCCTCTGACTGTTACTCTTCCCGTCAGTCACCGTGACAGCCACTCGCCCACCCCTGCTTCACTCTTTCCCAACCTCTCCTCCCAGCTAATAGCTTAGTATACAGATAGGGACCAGCCCTATTTTCAGCTGACAAAGTAGTTACAGTATCTTCATTTCACAAATAAATTCTTTGTGCAATGTGACACATGCTCTGCTCATGTTTTTTTCTAGAAAAATGGAAATAAATAAATCGTACCTATAAATACAGTATTTTTTTCCTTTAAAGGACTGGATGTAAATATTAGTAGTGCACTTGGAATGAGAACAGGCTCACACTGCATGATGTTCATAATGGGTTCAAGTAAGGTCAGTATTTCTTCTTAAGGTAAGATGCGTCTTTATCATGGGAATGGCTCACTCCCTTACAGTTAAGGAGCTTTATGAAAATATTTATTTGTGTAATCTTTTTGTCCTGATTGTTGTAGATGCTCGGCACGCCACCAGTCTACTCCTGTTTCTCATCCTATATACAGTATAAGACGATTGGCAGATACACTGAGGTTGGATCACAATATGTGTGACATGGATATGATGCAGAACTTGTCCTCTGAGAAAAGGGGGTGGGTGTGGGGGGAGGGGGGGGGGGGGGAGAACACTTGCATACCCTGCACCCATTTCTTAAATACCTCTCCAGAGTCCTGTGTTGGAGGCAGCTGCATTTCACAAATCACTGGAGTGGCAATTTTCCCAGTGTTTTGCGCATACACAGTAGGAAAATCGCTGGGAAAATGGCTGACATCGCAGGCCAGTGGCGGATCCAGGGGGGGGGGGCACTCGGGCCCGTGCCCCTCCTGTCATTTGTGGCCCCATCCGTCCCCCCACGGTTGTGTCACTGAGACACGCTGCCGCTCAGTCCGGCGGCAGCGTGTCTCAGCTGTCAGGAGGAGAGCGCGGCTATCTGGCGGCGTGTTGCGGACTTCAAACCAGCCGCCGGTTTGTGAGCCAATCAGAGCTCGCGGACCGGCAGCCAATCAGGAGCAGCCGGTCCGCGAGCTCTGATTGGCTCACGAACTGGCGGCTAGTTTGAAGTCCTACACGCCGCCAGACATAGCCGCGCTCTCCTCCTGACACCCTCAGAGCCAGCCGGGCAGAGAAGCAGCAGCAGCAGCGGTAAGCAGCTGCAGAACTGCTGTGGGGGCATTTGTATACCTGCTGTGGGGGCATTTGTATACCTGGCACTGTGAGGGCAATTGTATACCTGGCACTGTGGGGGCAATTGTTTACCTGGCACTGTGAGGGCAATTGTTTACCTGGCACTGTGGGGGCATTTGTATACCTGACACTGTGGGGGCATTTTTGGATCTGGCACTGTAGGGGCATTTTTGGATCTGGCACTGTGGGGGCATTTTTGGATCTGGCACTGTGGGGGCATTTGTGGATCTGGCACTGTGGGGGCATTTGTGGATCTGGCACTGTGGGGGCATTTGTGGATCTGGCACTGTGGGGGCATTTGTGGATCTGGCACTGTGGGGGCAATTGTGGATTTGGCACTGCACTATTGGGGGCATATGTCTGTGTATCACGTCGCATTTTAATTGGCCACACTCACTATATGACTGCGGGTATTACTACAGGCAACATTACTACTGGGGGCAATACGGGCATTGCATAAGGGGCACCACTACTATGGGGTCTATATAAGGGGCACTACCAGTACAGTGGACATTGCATAATGAGCGCTACAACTGTGGGCATTGTATAAGAAGCGCCACCTCACATGCACCGAAGCCGCACGCAAATGTACTTCCCCTTCCATGGTGCCCCCCCTATCATTTTCTTCTAGATCCGCCCCTGTCGCAGGCCCATCCTGCACATGCACAGTACGGGTCCAGTGGGTGCGCAAAGCACCAAACATTGGTACTTTACAGCATGCGCCACAGATCCAACAAGACCTGAATCAGGCCCCTAGTCATTCAATTATATCTCCCTATAGTTAAAAGACACAATTCTCATCTTCCTTGACTGGTACTTGAACTGTCAACCTCATGTACTGAAGTCATACATACAATTGTTTGCTCCTGCATAGTAGTTCTAACTATATGAAGCTAAATGGTATTGCCAGTTTAAAACCACTGCAGCTAAGCAGATATCTGTAGTGTTCGGCTTCACACCCAAGCCTCTGTAGCCACACATTACATATATCTGCTTAGCTGCAATAGTTTTAAACTGACAACTACAACTAGCCCCCAATACAGTATATCAGTAGAGATGGTAGAGGATACTTTTCGATCTCAGAAAACAAAATATCAGTACAATGATGGGATACTGAATTCTCAATACTGGACACTGGATACTCAAAATCATGTTGGAGCCAAATTGTTTTATTGTTTTCTGTTGTGTCCAGTGTATGTGTTTTCTCCTGTGGTGTCAAATGTGTTTTTTTTTTCTTGTACAATGTTTTATTTATCTGTGCTTGCATCTGAGTTGCACCGCAATGGCATTCGTACAGAGTTGCAGTACAGAGTCAGACGACACAAGCGCCAAGAAGTGTATTGGAAATGTGTTGGGCATTCCTGTGTGGTTACAGTGGGTTGGCTAATCAGATGCAGATGTAACATAGTGTGGGCCAGTTGCTGATAGTGGTTGCATATAGAGATTTTGAATTGCTCTAGCATAGGGCTGGTGAAAGTTTCAATAGTGTGGCCGATGGTGGCGTCTAAAGACGAATAAAGCATGATTGCAGCATCTGTTGAATCTGAAAGTGGGTGTCTTAGTCCATGCATAATTGGATGCACGGATGTACAATAGAGAACACCATTGTAGCATCATTAGCATAAAGTCACAGACGCAACGTCAGAAAAAAGATGCAAGGAAGGCCGCAACTGCGTACAACTCAGACCCTATGAGGACGAATCCCACCTCCTCAACAGACCCAACCTCCACAACAGACCCCACCCCCATTAGGGCTGCTTCTGTAAATTTCCCAGGCTGGTTTTCCATCCCAATCCGCCACTGCCTGGCACTCTGTAAATCTACACGCTCCTGTTGCACATTGATTTGGTAATACCTCCTTTTTTACCATATCTATGGCTGTACCCTTGTGTGTGTTTACATGCTCCTTTTTTACCATATCTATGGCTGTACCCTTGTGTGTGTTTACATGCTTTTACAAATATATATGTGGGAATAAATTAACAAAACAATATTATACTATGTGGCAAACCATTTCTTTATTTCACATATCCATTATCGTCTTAAATATTGGCGTCTGCATGTAATAGAAAATCAGATAACCATCTGAACAAGGGAAGTGGATATTTATATATTTATTGTTATTTATATGAATATACCCTTTTCATGTTTTCTTCCGAGCGCCAATAGGGGATTCCTCTACATCACAGGTTCTCAAACTCGGTCCTCAGGACCCCACACAGTGCATGTTTTGCAGGTCTCCTCTCAGAATCACAAGTAAAATAATTAGCTCCGCTTGTGGACGTTTTAAAATGTGTAAGTGAGTAATTAATACACCTGTGCACCTGCTGGGTGACCTGCAAAACATGCACTGTGTGGGGTCCTGAGGACCGAGTTTGAGAACCACTGCTCTACATCAGTGGTTCTCAAACTTGGTCCTCAGGACCCCACACAGTGCATGTTTTGCAGGTAACCCAGCAAGTGCACAGGTGTATTAATTACTCAATGACACATTTTAAAAGGTCCACAGGTGGAGCTAATTATTTCACTTGTGATTTTGTGAGGAGACCTGCAAAACATGCACCGTGTGGGGTCCTGAGGACCGAGTTTGAGAACCTGTGCTCTACATCACAGGTTCTCAAACTCGGTCCTCAGGATCCCACACAGTGCATGTTTTGCAGGTCTCCTCACAGAATCGCAAGTGAAATAATTAGCTCCACCTGTGGACCTTTTAAAATGTGTCAGTGAGTAATTAATACACCTGTGCACCTGCTGGGTTACCTGCAAAACATGCACTGTGTGGGGTCCTGAGGACAGAGTTTGAGAACCTGTGTTTTATCCCAATGCCAGGCACCTGTCCGCAGCAGTTATTAGTGTTATGCCCCATAGTAATGCCCTACTTCATTTTATGAACCATAGTAGTGCTTTAGTTTACATTATGTCACATTGTCAGGATGCCAGTATGCATTATTCAAACACGGTACCCTCAATTTATATTATGACATACAGTGCCCACAGTTCGTATTATGCCAAACTACAGTGCCCTGGTTCATATTATTTTATTTTACATAATGCCCATCAGTTCATTCATACCACAAAACAATGAGCAAGTCCAGGGGCATAAATAGATATATTGTAGGCCCCAAGGCAACAGTTTGTAAGGGCCCCTATGTACTGTATCACCAAATGGTTAAAATGTATATACTGTAATAAATGCAATTTTGTCAGGTAAGGTGGCCCCTCTCAGCCCTGGGCCCCATGGCACCTGCACTCCTTACACCTGTGGTGGCTACACCATACTTGCCTACCTGACCCTCTCCATGAGGGAGAAAATGCTCTGTTCCTGGACTTTCCTGGTAATGTATGATTGCCATCACCTGTGATGAAACACCTTTCTTATCAATTAACTAGCTCACCACAGGTAATGGCAATCATACATTACCAGGAAAGTCCAGGAACAGAGCATTTTCTCCCTCATGGAGAGGGTCAGGTAGGCAAGTATGGGCTACACCCATGGCTACAGCAGGAATGCATATGGGACTGCGGGAAATGTGTGAAGCAGGCACAGTCCACAGGCTGGTAGATTACTGTACCCAGGCAGATTGAAAACAGCCTGGGCAATGAAATACATGGCCAATATTGTCCAGATGTTTAATTCAAGAATGTTGTATAAGTTACTAAGGTCAGTCTCAGGCCACTGCAGAAACACAGAACAGGTTTAAAGCAGGCCCCCTGCAGAGTGAAAAATAAATTGCTTGAGGCAATCATTTATATTTATAGGCTATGTCCAGGACAATTATGGCATATGGGATGCTTTAGAAATAGTTCAAACATTAATGGCATACCCTCCAACATGACCCGCCCCACTAGGTACAAAATGCTCTGTATCTGGACTTTCCTCTTAATTTATTATTGCCATCACCTGTGAAGAAACAGCTTTCTTATCATTTAACTAGTTCAACACAGGTGATGGAAATCATAAATTAAGAGGGAAGTCCAGAAACAGAGCATTTTGTACCTAGTGGGGCGGGTCATGTTGGAGGCTCTGTAATGGTGTTGCATCCATGATTACTAAGCCATTGTGTAGGTAGGTTACTTTCTGTAGCAAAGCAAAAAAGAAAAAATGGTCAAGTCTGGAAAGAGCATAAAATTAAGACAGACAGTATTTTCAGACCCAAAAGCAAGGAAAATTATCCTTAAATGACAATGCTCTATAAATGAATTAACAGTCAATACTTCTTCTTCATTATATTGTTTTAAAGCGTATATATACAATTTCAAGAACGAACAATTTTAATTATGTTACAACAAAACAGATACAAATTGACCATCTTTCTGCATCTTCAGCACGGTAATATTCTTACATTAGGCAAACAACATCTAGCACAAACTGCTAGAACTAGAACAGTACTACACAATAAATGAAAATATTACAATAGCAATTTCAAATGAAGGGAAGCAAAGCAATTTGTTTTATCTTACCATCTAAATTGGAAGTGCAAAGTACATGCATTCACACAGCTGATTTACCTATTGTAAAGACAATGCTGAAGATTACAATTCTACAGAACTAACAGAATGGTCGCAGGAGATAGAACTTTATATATCTCACTTAATCTATACATTGAACAGGAACACACTTTGGAAATGAAAATGGTTCTTGAGTATTAGGATACCACTTACTGCAGCTGAGATAAAATTATTTAACTATGACTCTGCCATTTTGTCTCTCTCCAGGATATGTTTATTGACGTGTGAAAAGCCCTATTGTACAGCAGTAGTAACATTCACCTTCTCATAGGGAAACCTATTTATCAAACATCCTCTCAGAATGGTGATAACAGAACAAAAGCATTAACAACATACAGTACTTTGATTTTTGAGTATTTGGATAATGCATTTTTAGTATTTTATTCCTTTTTTTATTCCTTTTTATTTCTTTATGTATTTTTTTTTGTCTACCAAGTGGACCTGAAAGTAAAGATCTGTGATTTTAGGGTCTGATTTATTAAGGATTGCAAAGTGATCGTAAGTCAGATGAACATCGCGACAATAGGCTGCGATGTTCATCTGCGACGGCAGGCTGAGTACACTTCAGTTTACTCAGCATTGCCATCGCAGTGCAGCTCGAGGGGCCAGGGAAACTGCATCTCGTGACGCAGTCTTTGTCCTTGCCACTCCCGGAAAACAGGGACGGGGAGACGTTTTCCCAAATCAGACAGAGGAGTTTGCATATCTGCACTGCGACCACAGGACCCGTTCTGCACATACGCAGGACTCGAACATCGAGGAAATGCAGTAAGGATCGCATTAGCGATTCTTACTCAATTATCCCCTTAGTTCCACCACACATTAGTATACTGGCAATCCACCACAAGTATGCTCACAGCTACAGAAACTCTCCCAGCTAGGCAGTAAGGGTGAATTATTATTATTATTATTATTATTAGTAGTAGTAGTAGTAGTAGTAGTACTACACTGTTAATCTTGCTCAGCCTCCTCTGTGATTTTTTTCTCATATTCATTACATTGATAAGCTAATTTTTTCCATTCTAGCTCACCACTTAACTTTGCAGTCTATTGGGGTCATTCAGATCTGATCGCTGATGTGCATTTTCACTAGAGATGAGCGGGTTCGGTTCCTCGGAATCCGAACCCGCCCGAACTTCAGCTTTTTTCTCACGGGTCCGAGCGACTCGGATCCTCCCGCCTTGCTCGGTTAACCCGAGTGCGCCCGAACATCATCATCCCGCTGTCGGATTCTCGCGAGACTCGGATTCTATATAAGGAGCCGCGCGTCGCCGCCATTTTCACACGTGCATTGAGATTGATAGGGAGAGGACGTGGCTGGCGTCCTCTCCGTTTATAGAGAAGAGACTAGAGTAGAGAGAGACACAGTATTTAGTAATTTTGGGGAGCATTAGGAGTACTACTACTTGCTGAAGTGACAGTGTGACTGTGTATATCTGACTTGTGGGGGAGACAGTGGGGAGCAGTTAGAGTCTGAGAGCAGGAGTACATATTTTAACGTACAGTGCACACTTTTGCTGCCAGAGTGCCACACTGCCATTGTGACCACACTGACCACCAGTATATTGTGATTGTCTGCTTAGGAGTACTACTTGCAAGTTGCTGATAGTGTGACCAGTGACCTGACCACCAGTTTAATTAATCACCACCAGTTTAATATATATATATAATTGTATATATATATAATTGTAATATACCACCTACCCGTGTTTTTTTTTTTTTTTTCTTCTTGATACATACTATAGTAGCTTACTGTAGCAGTCTGCGGTGCTGAGCTGACAGTGTCCAGCAGGTCCGTCATCAGTCATTACATAATAAATATATATACCTGTCCGGCTGCAGTACTAGTGATATTATATATATATATATTAATTTCATCTCATTATAATCCAGTCTATATTAGCAGCAGACACAGTACGGTAGTCCACGGCTGTAGCTACCTCTGTGTCGGCAGTCGCTCGTCCATCCATAATTGTATACCACCTACCCGTGGTTTTTTTTTTTTCTTTCTTCTTGATACATACTACTATAGTAGCTTACTGTAGCAGTCTGCGGTGCTGAGCTGACAGTGTCCAGCAGGTCCGTCATCAGTCATTACATAATAAATATATATACCTGTCCGGCTGCAGTACTAGTGATATTATATATATATATATATATATATATTAATTTCATCTCATTATCATCCAGTCTATATTAGCAGTAGACACAGTACGGTAGTCCACGGCTGTAGCTACCTCTGTGTCGGCAGTCGCTCGTCCATCCATAATTGTATACCACCTACCCGTGGTTTTTTTTTTCTTTCTTCTTGATACATACTACTATAGTAGCTTACTGTAGCAGTCTGCGGTGCTGAGCTGACAGTGTCCAGCAGGTCCGTCATCAGTCATTACATAATAAATATATATACCTGTCCGGCTGCAGTACTAGTGATATTATATATATATATATATTAATTTCATCTCATTATCATCCAGTCTATATTAGCAGCAGACACAGTACGGTAGTCCACGGCTGTAGCTACCTCTGTGTCGGCAGTCGCTCGTCCATCCATAATTGTATACCACCTACCCGTGGTTTTTTTTTTTCCTTTCTTCTTGATACATACTACTATAGTAGCTTACTGTAGCAGTCTGCGGTGCTGAGCTGACAGTGTCCAGCAGGTCCGTCATCAGTCATTACATAATAAATATATATACCTGTCCGGCTGCAGTACTAGTGATATTATATATATATATATATTAATTTCATCTCATTATCATCCAGTCTATATTAGCAGCAGACACAGTACGGTAGTCCACGGCTGTAGCTACCTCTGTGTCGGCAGTCGCTCGTCCATCCATAATTGTATACCACCTACCCGTGTTTTTTTTTTTTTCTTTCTTCTTGATACATACTACTATAGTAGCTTACTGTAGCAGTCTGCGGTGCTGAGCTGACAGTGTCCAGCAGGTCCGTCATCAGTCATTACATAATAAATATATATACCTGTCCGGCTGCAGTACTAGTGATATTATATATATATATATATTAATTTCATCTCATTATCATCCAGTCTATATTAGCAGCAGACACAGTACGGTAGTCCACGGCTGTAGCTACCTCTGTGTCGGCAGTCGCTCGTCCATCCATAATTGTATACCACCTACCCGTGGTTTTTTTTTTTCTTTCTTCTTGATACATACTACTATAGTAGCTTACTGTAGCAGTCTGCGGTGCTGAGCTGACAGTGTCCAGCAGGTCCGTCATCAGTCATTACATAATAAATATATATACCTGTCCGGCTGCAGTACTAGTGATATTATATATATATATATATATATTAATTTCATCTCATTATCATCCAGTCTATATTAGCAGCAGACACAGTACGGTAGTCCACGGCTGTAGCTACCTGTGTGTCGGCAGTCGCTCGTCCATCCATAATTGTATACCACCTACCCGTGTTTTTTTTTTTTCTTTCTTCTTGATACATACTACTATAGTAGCTTACTGTAGCAGTCTGCGGTGCTGAGCTGACAGTGTCCAGCAGGTCCGTCATCAGTCATTACATAATAAATATATATACCTGTCCGGCTGCAGTACTAGTGATATTATATATATATATATATTAATTTCATCTCATTATCATCCAGTCTATATTAGCAGCAGACACAGTACGGTAGTCCACGGCTGTAGCTACCTCTGTGTCGGCAGTCGCTCGTCCATCCATAATTGTATACCACCTACCCGTGGTTTTTTTTTTTCTTTCTTCTTGATACATACTACTATAGTAGCTTACTGTAGCAGTCTGCGGTGCTGAGCTGACAGTGTCCAGCAGGTCCGTCATCAGTCATTACATAATAAATATATATACCTGTCCGGCTGCAGTACTAGTGATATTATATATATATATATATATTAATTTCATCTCATTATCATCCAGTCTATATTAGCAGCAGACACAGTACGGTAGTCCACGGCTGTAGCTACCTCTGTGTCGGCAGTCGCTCGTCCATCCATAAGTATACTAGTATCCATCCATCTCCATTGTTTACCTGAGGTGCCTTTTAGTTGTGCCTATTAAAATATAGAGAACAAAAATGTTGAGGTTCCAAAAATAGGGAAAGATCAAGATCCACTTCCACCTCGTGCTGAAGCTGCTGCCACTAGTCATGGCCGAGACGATGAAATGCCATCAACGTCGTCTGCCAAGGCCGATGCCCAATGTCTTAGTACAGAGCATGTAAAATCCAAAACACCAAATATCAGTAAAAAAAGGACTCCAAAATCTAAAATAAAATTGTCGGAGGAGAAGCGTAAACTTGCCAATATGCCATTTACCACACGGAGTGGCAAGGAACGGCTGAGGCCCTGGCCTATGTTCATGGCTAGTGGTTCAGCTTCACATGAGGATGGAAGCACTCAGCCTCTCGCTAGAAAAATGAAACGACTCAAGCTGGCAAAAGCACAGCAAAGAACTGTGCGTTCTTCGAAATCCCAAATCCACAAGGAGAGTCCAATTGTGTCGTTGCGATGCCTGACCTTCCCAACACTGGACGTGAAGAGCATGCGCCTTCCACCATTTGCACGCCCCCTGCAAGTGCTGGAAGGAGCACCCGCAGTCCAGTTCCTGATAGTCAGATTGAAGATGTCAGTGTTGAAGTACACCAGGATGAGGAGGATATGGGTGTTGCTGGTGCTGGGGAGGAAATTGACCAGGAGGATTCTGATGGTGAGGTGGTTTGTTTAAGTCAGGCACCCGGGGAGACACCTGTTGTCCGTGGGAGGAATATGGCCATTGACATGCCTGGTGAAAATACCAAAAAAATCAGCTCTTCGGTGTGGAAGTATTTCAACAGAAATGCGGACAACAGGTGTCAAGCCGTGTGTTGCCTTTGTCAAGCTGTAATAAGTAGGGGTAAGGACGTTAACCACCTCGGAACATCCTCCCTTATACGTCACCTGCAGCGCATTCATCATAAGTCAGTGACAAGTTCAAAAACTTTGGGCGACAGCGGAAGCAGTCCACTGACCAGTAAATCCCTTCCTCTTGTAACCAAGCTCACGCAAACCACCCCACCAACTCCCTCAGTGTCAATTTCCTCCTTCCCCAGGAATGCCAATAGTCCTGCAGGCCATGTCACTGGCAATTCTGACGAGTCCTCTCCTGCCTGTGATTCCTCCGATGCATCCTTGCGTGTAACGCCTACTGCTGCTGGCGCTGCTGTTGTTGCTGCTGGGAGTCGATGGTCATCCCAGAGGGGAAGTCGTAAGCCCACTTTTACTACTTCCACCAAGCAATTGACTGTCCAACAGTCCTTTGCGAGGAAGATGAAATATCACAGCAGTCATCCTGTTGCAAAGCGGATAACTGAGGCCTTGACAACTATGTTGGTGTTAGACGTGCGTCCGGTATCCGCCGTTAGTTCACAGGGAACTAGACAATTTCTTGAGGTAGTATGCCCCCGTTACCAAATACCATCTAGGTTCCACTTCTCTAGGCAGGCGATACCGAGAATGTACACGGACGTCAGAAAAAGACTCACCAGTGTCCTAAAAAATGCAGTTGTACCCAATGTCCACTTAACCACGGACATGTGGACAAGTGGAGCAGGGCAGGGTCAGGACTATATGACTGTGACAGCCCACTGGGTAGATGTATGGACTCCCGCCGCAAGAACAGCAGCGGCGGCACCAGTAGCAGCATCTCGCAAATGCCAACTCTTTCCTAGGCAGGCTACGCTTTGTATCACCGGTTTCCAGAATACGCACACAGCTGAAAACCTCTTACGGCAACTGAGGAAGATCATCGCGGAATGGCTTACCCCAATTGGACTCTCCTGTGGATTTGTGGCATCGGACAACGCCAGCAATATTGTGTGTGCATTAAATATGGGCAAATTCCAGCACGTCCCATGTTTTGCACATACCTTGAATTTGGTGGTGCAAAATTTTTTAAAAAACGACAGGGGCGTGCAAGAGATGCTGTCGGTGGCCAGAAGAATTGCGGGACACTTTCGGCGTACAGGCACCACGTACAGAAGACTGGAGCAACACCAAAAACGCCTGAACCTGCCCTGCCATCATCTGAAGCAAGAAGTGGTAACGAGGTGGAATTCAACCCTATATATGCTTCAGAGGTTGGAGGAGCAGCAAAAGGCCATTCAAGCCTATACATTTCAGCACGATATAGGAGGTGGAATGCACCTGTCTCAAGCGCAGTGGAGAATGATTTCAACGTTGTGCAAGGTTCTGCTGCCCTTTGAACTTGCCACACGTGAAGTCAGTTCAGACACTGCCAGCCTGAGTCAGGTCATTCCCCTCATCAGGCTTTTGCAGAAGAAGCTGGAGACATTGAAGGAGGAGCTAACACGGAGCGATTCCGCTAGGCATGTGGGACTTGTGGATGGAGCCCTTAATTCGCTTAACAAGGATTCACGGGTGGTCAATCTGTTGAAATCAGAGCACTACATTTTGGCCACCGTGCTCGATCCTAGATTTAAAACCTACCTTGGATCTCTCTTTCCGGCACACACAAGTCTGCTGGGGTTCAAAGACCTGCTGGTGATTGTCAAGTCAAGCGGAACGCGACCTGTCAACATCTCCTCCTTCACATTCTCCCGCAACTGGGGTTGCGAGGAAAAGGCTCAGAATTCCGAGCCCACCCGCTGGCGGTGATGCAGGGCAGTCTGGAGCGACTGCTGATGCTGACATCTGGTCCGGACTGAAGGACCTGACAACGATTACGGACATGTCGTCTACTGTCACTGCATATGATTCTCTCCCCATTGAAAGAATGGTGGAGGATTATATGAGTGACCGCATCCAAGTAGGCACGTCAGACAGTCCGTACTTATACTGGCAGGAAAAAGAGGCAATTTGGAGGCCCTTGCACAAACTGGCTTTATTCTACCTAAGTTGCCCTCCCACAAGTGTGTACTCCGAAAGAGTGTTTAGTGCCGCCGCTCACCTTGTCAGCAATCGGCGTACAAGGTTACATCCAGAAAATGTGGAGAAGATGATGTTCATTAAAATGAATTATAATCAATTCCTCCGTGGAGACATTGACCAGCAGCAATTGCCTCCACAAAGTACACAGGGAGCTGAGATGGTGGATTCCAGTGGGGACGAATTGATAATCTGTGAGGAGGGGGATGTACACGGTGATATATCGGAGGATGATGATGAGGTGGACATCTTGCCTCTGTAGAGCCAGTTTGTGCAAGGAGAGATTAATTGCTTCTTTTTTGGTGGGGATCCAAACCAACCCGTCATTTCAGTCACAGTCGTGTGGCAGACCCTGTCACTGAAATGATGGGTTGGTTAAAGTGTGCATGTCCTGTTTATACAACATAAGGGTGGGTGGGAGGGCCCAAGGACAATTCCATCTTGCACCTCTTTTTTCTTTAATTTTTCTTTGCGTCATGTGCTGTTTGGGGAGTATTTTTTGGAAGGGCCATCCTGCGTGACACTGCAGTGCCACTCCTAGATGGGCCAGGTGTTTGTGTCGGCCACTAGGGTCGCTTATCTTACTCACACAGCTACCTCATTGCGCCTCTTTTTTTCTTTGCGTCATGTGCTGTTTGGGGAGTGTTTTTTGGAAGGGCCATCCTGCGTGACACTGCAGTGCCACTCCTAGATGGGCCAGGTGTTTGTGTCGGCCACTAGGGTCGCTTATCTTACTCACACAGCTACCTCATTGCGCCTCTTTTTTTCTTTGCGTCATGTGCTGTTTGGGGAGTGTTTTTTGGAAGGGCCATCCTGCGTGACACTGCAGTGCCACTCCTAGATGGGCCAGGTGTTTGTGTCGGCCACTAGGGTCGCTTAGCTTACTCACACAGCTACCTCATTGCGCCTCTTTTTTTCTTTGCGTCATGTGCTGTTTGGGGAGTGTTTTTTGGAAGGGCCATCCTGCGTGACACTGCAGTGCCACTCCTAGATGGGCCAGGTGTTTGTGTCGGCCACTAGGGTCGCTTAGCTTACTCACACAGCTACCTCATTGCGCCTCTTTTTTTCTTTGCGTCATGTGCTGTTTGGGGAGTGTTTTTTGGAAGGGCCATCCTGCGTGACACTGCAGTGCCACTCCTAGATGGGCCAGGTGTTTGTGTCGGCCACTAGGGTCGCTTAGCTTACTCACACAGCTACCTCATTGCGCCTCTTTTTTTCTTTGCGTCATGTGCTGTTTGGGGAGTGTTTTTTGGAAGGGCCATCCTGCGTGACACTGCAGTGCCACTCCTAGATGGGCCAGGTGTTTGTGTCGGCCACTAGGGTCGCTTATCTTACTCACACAGCTACCTCATTGCGCCTCTTTTTTTTTTGCGTCATGTGCTGTTTGGGGAGTGTTTTTTGGAAGGGCCATCCTGCGTGACACTGCAGTGCCACTCCTAGATGGGCCAGGAGTTTGTGTCGGCCACTAGGGTCGCTTATCTTACTCACACAGCTACCTCATTGCGCCTCTTTTTTTCTTTGCGTCATGTGCTGTTTGGGGAGTGTTTTTTGGAAGGGCCATCCTGCGTGACACTGCAGTGCCACTCCTAGATGGGCCAGGTGTTTGTGTCGGCCACTAGGGTCGCTTATCTTACTCACACAGCTACCTCATTGCGCCTCTTTTTTTCTTTGCGTCATGTGCTGTTTGGGGAGTGTTTTTTGGAAGGGCCATCCTGCGTGACACTGCAGTGCCACTCCTAGATGGGCCAGGTGTTTGTGTCGGCCACTAGGGTCGCTTAGCTTACTCACACAGCTACCTCATTGCGCCTCTTTTTTTCTTTGCGTCATGTGCTGTTTGGGGAGTGTTTTTTGGAAGGGCCATCCTGCGTGACACTGCAGTGCCACTCCTAGATGGGCCAGGTGTTTGTGTCGGCCACTAGGGTCGCTTAGCTTACTCACACAGCTACCTCATTGCGCCTCTTTTTTTCTTTGCGTCATGTGCTGTTTGGGGAGTGTTTTTTGGAAGGGCCATCCTGCGTGACACTGCAGTGCCACTCCTAGATGGGCCAGGTGTTTGTGTCGGCCACTAGGGTCGCTTATCTTACTCACACAGCTACCTCATTGCGCCTCTTTTTTTCTTTGCGTCATGTGCTGTTTGGGGAGTGTTTTTTGGAAGGGCCATCCTGCGTGACACTGCAGTGCCACTCCTAGATGGGCCAGGTGTTTGTGTCGGCCACTAGGGTCGCTTATCTTACTCACACAGCTACCTCATTGCGCCTCTTTTTTTCTTTGCGTCATGTGCTGTTTGGGGAGTGTTTTTTGGAAGGGCCATCCTGCGTGACACTGCAGTGCCACTCCTAGATGGGCCAGGTGTTTGTGTCGGCCACTAGGGTCGCTTATCTTACTCACACAGCTACCTCATTGCGCCTCTTTTTTTCTTTGCGTCATGTGCTGTTTGGGGAGTGTTTTTTGGAAGGGCCATCCTGCGTGACACTGCAGTGCCACTCCTAGATGGGCCAGGTGTTTGTGTCGGCCACTAGGGTCGCTTAGCTTACTCACACAGCTACCTCATTGCGCCTCTTTTTTTCTTTGCGTCATGTGCTGTTTGGGGAGTGTTTTTTGGAAGGGCCATCCTGCGTGACACTGCAGTGCCACTCCTAGATGGGCCAGGTGTTTGTGTCGGCCACTAGGGTCGCTTATCTTACTCACACAGCTACCTCATTGCGCCTCTTTTTTTCTTTGCGTCATGTGCTGTTTGGGGAGTGTTTTTTGGAAGGGCCATCCTGCGTGACACTGCAGTGCCACTCCTAGATGGGCCAGGTGTTTGTGTCGGCCACTAGGGTCGCTTATCTTACTCACACAGCTACCTCATTGCGCCTCTTTTTTTCTTTGCGTCATGTGCTGTTTGGGGAGTGTTTTTTGGAAGGGCCATCCTGCGTGACACTGCAGTGCCACTCCTAGATGGGCCAGGTGTTTGTGTCGGCCACTAGGGTCGCTTAGCTTAGTCATCCAGCGACCTCGGTGCAAATTTTAGGACTAAAAATAATATTGTGAGGTGTGAGGTATTCAGAATAGACTGAAAATGAGTGGAAATTATGGTTTTTGAGGTTAATAATACTTTGGGATCAAAATGACCCCCAAATTCTATGATTTAAGCTGTTTTTTAGTGTTTTTTAAAAAAAACACCCGAATCCAAAACACACCCGAATCCGACAAAAAAAATTCGGTGAGGTTTTGCCAAAACGCGGTCGAACCCAAAACACGGCCGCGGAACCGAACCCAAAACCAAAACACAAAACCCGAAAAATTTCAAGTGCACATCTCTAATTTTCACACAGCGGGCGATCAGATTCGAACTGCGCATGCGTATGCACTGCATTGGCACGTTACACGGCTGCAACGGGCATCGGTGCCCTGCGACGGGATTGTGCATTCGAATCCATTTGCATGGGCGATCGCAAGGAGATTGACAGGAAGAGGTCGTTTGTGGGTGGCAACTGACCGTTTACAGGGAGTGTCCAGAAAAACGCAGGTGGGATCAAGCATTTTCAGAGAGGGTGTCTGACGTCATATCCGCTCCCGATCAGCCTGATGTGATCGCACTGGAAGAGTAAGTCCTGGGCTGCGGAGAGACTGCACAAAATCAGTTTGAGCAGCTCTGCTACACATGCGATCGCACACTTGTACGGCAAAAATACACTCCCCCTGTAGGCGGCGACTATCTGATCGCAGGACTGCAAAAATTGCTGCCCGGCGATCAGGTCTGAATGACTCCCTATGCCCTCTTCTCCCATTTTGTCCATTCATATCCAATATAGATCATAAAATTGTATGAACAGGGTGCTCTTCTCCTTGTCTTCTCAACATAATTATTCTAACAGTACATGGTAATTATATATCTATGTGCATTTACAGTATATACTGTCTGCATTGGTATGTAGTTATGTATAATGTCAAATTGATATCCTTGTATAGAGCTACAGAAACCTTGTGATGCCTTATAAATAAATGATCAAAATTATAAGCAATTTTTGTTTTGCTGCAAGAAGTGGCAGAAACATTTTAATAACTAGCAATTATTCCCCTTCTATACACAAACAACCTACTGGCTTCAAAACCAATATTGCTGTGTTACTGGATCATAAAGCCCCACTAAATACTTTTCCAATTGCAGGGGGGTGTTGCAGTTGGGGGGCAGTGGGCTCCAGCTTCATGTGTTGACAGGTGTCTTTCTTCTGCTTCTCATCTCTGCCCCCCCCCCCCCTCCCACCAGTCTGTCTCTTTCATCTCTGTCCATCCTGTACCCACACCCAGTCAATCTCTCTCTGTCATCTCTGTCCATCCTGTACCCCCACCCCGTCTATCTCTCTCTTTCATCATTGCCCCCCCACCTCTTTCATCTCTGCCCTCTGCTCTCTCTTTCATCTTAGTGCCCATCCCACCTCTCTCATATCTATCTCTCTCTCCCCATGTTTCCCATCGGGTTCTTGGGGGCTACAAGTGGAAGTGTGATTTCAGGGTAGGGGACATGCAAGTGTATGGGGGGGCTTCAACTGTGTGGGGTACTAGTGACCAACCGGTGGCCAGGCATTTTTGCCGGGCGCGGCACCCACTTGTATCATTACGATACCGCATGATTGATCATGTACCTGTATCAGTACGAGGAGGAGATAGGGGTCTTAAACTGCTCCAACTGGAGACCAGATGGATCCACCGATTGGGTACGCTCCATCCTAGGGGCCTCTATGAACACCATGGTTTAAATGCTTTTTTGTAGTGTGTTACTTTTTTTTCTATATAATTTGTAGCAGTGCAGTTCAGGGATATGTATATCCTGATTTGGTTCTAAAGTTGCTGCTTGTAATTACATTATGCATCTAGAGGACATATATACATATTATGTCCTATGGCTGTCTAGTATGGTATGCTATTAGACTTATTGGTTATCTGTAGTTACTACTGTTTCGTTATGTTATTGTCATTAGAGGTTAAGCAATATCTCAATCTGTGTATATGTTGCTATGGCTACGGTCACAGGGTACTGACGCTGCTTTGTCTGACGTCACGGGGGGTGCGCACATAAACTGGGGTGGATGTCCCGCTTTGCGGAAGCGCAGACACGTGGGGAATATGCACTGGGTATTTAGGTAAGTCATTTGTATTTGTGTATTTGACCTGATGAAAATGCCATATTAAAGGCATTGAAACATTGTCGCTACGACCTGATGTCTTCCTAAGTTATTCACGTTGCCAGATGTGCCGCACCTCACGTTGTCTATGATTCCCATTTCTGTGTGGGCACCCAGCGCAATACAGCATTGTAACCAGGGAGAGACGGACCTTCTGCTGCATATATATATATATATATACACACACACACACACACACACACACACACACACACACACACACACACACACACACACAGTATATATATATATATATATATATATACACACTGCTCCAAAAAATAAAGGGAACACTAAAATAACACATCCTAGATCTGAGTGAATGAAATATTCTTATTAAATACTTGCATAGTTGAATGTGCTGACAACAAAATAACACAAAAATTATCAATGGAAATCAAATTTATTAACCCATGGAGGTCTGGATTTGGAGTCACACTCAAAATTAAAGTGGAAAAACACACTACAGGCTGATCCAACTTTGATGTAATGTCCTTAAAACAAGTCAAAATGAGGCACAGTAGAGTGTGTGGCCTCCACGTGCCTGTATGACCTCCCTACAACGCCTGGGCATGCTCCTGATGAGGTGGCGGATGGTCTCCTGAGGGATCTCCTCCCAGACCTGGACTAAAGCATCCGCCAACTCCTGGACAGTCTGTGGTGCAACGTGGCGTTGGTGGATGGAGCGAGACATGATGTCCCAGATGTGCTCAATTGGATTCAGGTCTGGGGAACGGGCAGGCCAGTCCATAGCATCAATGCCTTCATCTTGCAGGAACTGCTGACACACTCCAGCCACATGAGATCTAGCATTGTCTTGCATTAGGAGGAACCCAGGGCCAACCACACCAACATATGGTCTCACAAGGGGTCTGAGGTTCTCATCTCGGTACCTAATGGCAGTCAGGCTACCTCTGGTGAGCACATGGAGGGCTGTGCGGCCCCCCAAAGAAATGCCACCCCACACCATTACTGACCCACTGCCAAACCGGTCATGCTGGAGGATGTTGCAGGCAGCAGAACGTTCTCCTTGGCGTCTCCAGACTCTGTCACATGTGCTCAGTGAGAACCTGCTTTCATCTGTGAAGAGCACAGGACGCCAGTGGCGAATTTGCCAATCTTGGTGTTCTCTGGCAAATGCCGAACGTCCTGCACGGTGTTGGGCTGTAAGCACAACCCCCACCTGTGGACGTCGGGCCCTCATACCACCCTCATGGAGTCTGTTTCTGATCGTTTGAGTAGACACATGCACATTTGTGGCTTGCTGGAGGTCATTTTGCAGGGCTCTGGCAGTGCTCCTCCTGTTCCTCCTTGCACAAAGGCGGCGGTAGCGGTCCTGCTGCTGGGTTGTTGCCCTACTACAGCCTCCTCCACGTCTCCTGATGTACTGGCCTGTCTCCTGGTAGCGCCTCCATGCTCTGGACACTGCGCTGACAGACACAGCAAACCTTCTTGCCACAGCTCGCATTGATGTGCCATCCTGGATGAGCTGCACTTCCTGAGCCACTTGTGTGGGTTGTAGGGAGGTCATACAGGCACGTGGAGGCCACACACACTACTGAGCCTCATTTTGACTTGTTTTAAGGACATTACATCAAAGTTGGATCAGCCTGTTGTGTGTTTTTCCACTTTAATTTTGAGTGTGACTCCAAATCCAGACCTCCATGGGTTAATAAATTTGATTTCCATTGATCATTTTTGTGTGATTTTGTTGTCAGCACATTCAACTATGTAAAGAACAAAGTATTTAATAAGAATGTTTCATTCATTCAGATCTAGGATGTGTTATTTTAGTGTTCCCTCTATTTTTTTGAGCAGTGTATATATATATATATATATATATATAACTCCATAAGAGGTTTAATAATAACAGTGTGCACAGAGGCTTTTTTTCCTTGCTGGATTGCATTATGCTACTTTATTTAGTCCAGCTTGGAGATTCCAAGCAAATACTGTCACTGACCTTGAGCTTGAATCAGTGTGGCATTAGCAGATAGCAGATCTTTCCTTGTTAGCCAGGATTTAAAGTAAGATGTAATAGAGCAGAGAGGAACACTTTAATTGAAATCTCTGGACATGAAGTATAAAAACTACAACAACAACTATACTACACTCTACACACCCATTTAACATACAGTACATGACATGATCATAACAGAATGTCAGTACCCTCCATACCAAGGATACCACACCTATGTAACTTACAACTGACAAGACAGGATCAAAATACATCATCCAAGATCCTTCTCCATCCACTTCAGTAGGGAAGTGTGAAAGATCTGGGAGGGTTCCCTGCTATTGCTGGAGTTCAGGGAGAACTTCCCAGGAAAGAAGGCAAGTAAGACAGATCATATCATATACCCACCAACTCTCCCAAACCTTTCCCGCACCGTCCATCACTTTATGGAAGTTATGTAAATTCTCAGTAAACCATAAACTTAAAATGTTTATATTCTCAAAAAACCAGATGAGTAACAAACCAAAGACAACTGTATCCTGCCTTTGACATCCACAAGGAATAATTTTAGGAATTAAACAAATGTTATGATATTTTTATCCCACAATGGAAGCCACGTCTACATGCCAAGAGCTGGTTGCCATGGGATAACTTCTGTAGCACCTATTTATGGCCCAGCTTCACGTAGGAGCAAAAGAGCAAATACAGCGGATGGAGCAAAGTTATACCTGGAAAAAACAGATTTCACTAAAAATAGTTTTTATTCAATGCAGGCAAAACACGTGCTGCTTCTGCAAGTAACACACAGATACTGGACAGCTGTATTTTTTTACATTACATTTTAAAATTGAGATAAAATGTGCCACCCTTCCAAGTCTAGCTCTGTCTGCCTATGTTACATATGCCCCCCTGTAGCGTAAGTATGGTATTTGCCAATATGCCAAATTCTGCCTTCTAGATAGATTTATTGTACTCCTAACTCTAAATGAAGCATGCAGTTAATAAATCACGTACACCTTGTACATATGGCCCAGTGTTTTTCTGAAAAGAAGGTGGTTATTGATGTTCCGCATTATCATTTATAGCTTGCAGAAAGAAGTCTAGCTTGCTAAGTGAGCAGCGGCTGTATGATTATACTTACTGTAAGTTACTAATTTATCCAATAAGCAGAGCTACAGTATCTTCCAAACATGATTTTCTATAACACCAAAGTGACTATGATTATCTGTCCTCAGAGTCAAAAGTATAATTAAAGCATAGGCAAGTCCTAAATCCATCAAAAAGGAGTCTTTATGGGGCAAGAAAAAGTGTGATGTATAGACATTGCTGAGGTTTTTTTAAACAAAAAAAAAACCGTTCCTCTTTATGCCATACGTTTCTTTCATCGAAACAACTACTTTGTTATAAACACCACCCATTTCCTGTATACCTTGATTATACAGTACATGTCACATTTAATCACATATGAGTTGCAACACCTCCATGCAGTGTAAAGGTATGTGTGCAATACCCAGGGTGGGGGGACTCTGAAAGCAGAAGAGGAAGAGAGGAAAGAGAGATCCCCGGATGAGTACAGGGGAAGATAGGAAAGAGTGAAACTGAGCCTAATGGAAGAGTGCGTTGTCTTTAAGAAAAAAGTTATGGATATAGCTAAACCTACTCTATATTAATTTTAGATGCCTCTCTCATTTCATCTACATCTTGGTTGGTAGCTTTTAACTTATGTAACTGTGAGTTGGCAAAGACTCAGCTACAGCCAATGGTAGGCATAAGGCAATCACTAGGTAAGTGTCCAAAACTACTACCAAAACATATGAAAGGGAGAAAGGGGTTTACAGTCCATCACCATTATAGCTCCATTAATTTAATTCATCTAAACTTTGCTATGAAGTCCACTTGTGAAAAGTCTTCTCAGACATCACACCCGGAACACATACAGTAAGGCATGAAATGAAGTATAATAAGAACACGTTGTCATCACTATCTTTAATAGATTTATATTCTACTGACATGGAACACTTTAAAATTATCAATGTGAGTCCATATTCTAAGCTGTTCCCTCACTGCAAATGTACCCTGTATGTGCGTAGCTGATATGATAAGGTCAGGGAGAATTAAAAAAAGTATTACTCCAAGTAGATTTCCATATTTTCAAAATGAATGAACGCTGAATAAAACTTTACTGAAAACAGCCATATAACTCTCCTATCTGGAGTCAGCAGTCTCGTCACTCCCTTTGAAAGCTGGGGCCTAAATAGACCAGGCTGACTATTGAATCTTGCAGTCTGTCACAGATCTACAATTACTTCTGTTAGTGATTGTAAGAAAATGAAAGGCTCATGCACTGCATATTTCATAGAAATTCCACAGCCCAGAAACCATCCAGTAACTCTTTAGCTGCCAGCTAGAAAGAGCCTACTGACCGACACAACCGACTTACCTACCATACAAGCAGACATCAGATATTTGGTCACAGTCAAAAATTCAAGATTCAAAAAATCCACACAGGTAACAGCAAATGAAACAAGTTACTTTAGAATGTAGGGCAGAGGTTCCCAAACGCGGTCCTCAAGGCACCCCAACGGTCCTGGTTTTAAATGTATTCATGCTTGGCCACAGGTGACTTAATTAGCACCTTAGTCAATTTGATTTAACCATCTGTGCTGAGCCATGGATATACCTAAAACCTGGGCTGTTGGGGTGCCTTGAGGACCTCGTTTGCGAACCTCTGATGTAAGGTGTGTGTTTTTTTCGAGGAGGGGAGGGACAGTTCAGCATTTTTAATGTCCAAAACTGTCTCCAGGTTTTCATAGCTCCTTTGCTGACACCAATACCACAAACACTTCAGAATTCAGCAAAGTGGGGGCCCTGCATCAATATATTATAGAAGGATAATTATAAAAACTTAGATTTTTTTTTAAAACAAGCTCACACAATGAAAACATATAATGTTGTAAGGAAAAATTATAAAAATGTTTCAACTTAGTTAGAAATGTGTGGCACTTTGTCAAATTATGTCACACGAAAGCTGTGTGCACACTGCAGTGATGTTCTGCCGATTTGATGCTTCATAACGACAAATCGCCTATATCGCTCAGTGTGTATGGGTGATTGCACGTTCCCGTTGTTGCTAGCAAGTAGCAATGGATGCTAGGTTTGATGTGCTGCACATAAAAACCTAGTGATATCGCTAGCGACCTTATTTATGCTAATGGAGGACGGAACATGATTGTTCCATCCTTCGTTAAACTCATTCCAGCATGTACACTCAATCTGGGCTCAAGAGCATTCATTCGGATGTCAGAACAAATGCCCGTTGCTCCAGTGTATACCCAGCTTAAGAATACAAAGCTTTTGCACTGCCTTTTAAGCCAAATGTCATACATTTCTCTCTTTGTTCACCTTACCTATTAGGAAACCTGTAGTAGCACACTTTAAGAAACCAATAACATTCTCACCATATACAATATATCAGGCATTCCCAACCACGGTCCTCAAGGCACACCAACAGTGCAGGTTTTAGTGATATCCAGGCTGCAGCACAGATGGTTAAATCAAAATAATTGAGCTACTAATTATGTCACCTGTGCTGCAGCCTGGATATCACTAAAACCTGCACTGTTAGGGCTGTAACACACACTCCGGTTTTTCCCGGATGGCAAAAAGCCGGACAAACTTTGTCCGGCTTTTTGCCATCCGGGAGAAACCGGCAGTGTCTGTCACACAGGACGGCTTTGAGCCGTGTGTGATGCTGTGCGCATGCGCAGCATCAGACACGGGTTCAGAAAAAACCATTGTGTGTGAAAGCTCCCCTTCACACACATGGTTTACTGGCTCCAAGGACGGCCCGGCGGCCGCCCGGCCGCCGGACCTTCCAGTGGTGAGACCCGGCTGCAACCCGGCAGCCGGGCCGGGGCCGTGCAGTGTGAAGGGACCCTACCCCTCACACTGTTAACTACAATGCCGGCACGGGAAAAAGCCGGCCGGCTTTTTCCCGGCCGGCAACAACCGTGTAGTGTGTTTTAGCATTATGTGTGCCTTGAGGACCGTGGTTGGGAATGCCTGCAATATATTGTGCAATATTGCTATGTAATGACTTCATACTGGAGGTCATTCCGACTCGTTGTTCGCTCGCAAGCGGATTTTAGCAGATTTGCTCATGCTAAGCCGCCGCCTACTGGGAGTGAATCTTAGCATCTTAAAATTGCGAACGATGTATTCGCAATATTGCGATTACACACCTCGTAGCAGTTTCTGAGTAGCTCCAGACTTACTCGGCATCTGCGATCATTTCACTGCTTGTCGTTCCTGGTTTGACGTCACAAACACACCCAGCGTTCGCCCAGACACTCCTCCGTTTCTCCGGCCACTCCTGCGTTTTTTCCGGAAACTGTAGCGTTTTTTCCCACACGCCCATAAAATGGCCTGTTTCCGCCCAGTAACACCCATTTCCTGTCAATCACATTACGATCGCCAGAACGATGAAAAAGCCGTGAGTAAAATTACTAAGTGCATAGCAAATTTACTTGGCGCAGTCGCAGTGCGAACATTGCGCATGCGCATTAAGCGGAAAATCGCTGCGATGCGAAGATTTTTACCGAGCGAACAACTCAGAATGAGGGCCACTGTAGATGAACATTATGTTGCTCTAATTAAAGATTGGTTATATGAGTGTGGTGTGGAGCCAACATGTCGGCTTAGCAATTAGCTCACTCATTGGCCAATGGAAAGTCTTGTTGACCAATGTCACATACTTTTGTGAGTACAGAGAACAGCATGTGTCCTAATTAGGTGAGAGCACCAGGTTCCTTGTGGCTGACTCAGTGAAACAAAGATAACTGTCATTCCTCAGACAGCGGGAGCCTGTATTTCTCATAGCTCCACATGGAAATGAGGCACCATCTACAGTATCTAACAGTAGTTAGAAAGTGCAGCAAGTTGCATACACCTCAGTATAATTCATGGCATATTCCTACTTTAAGTATGGGAGGGTGTAAATAATTTTATGTACTGTATAATGTACTGTATGTTTCATGGATGGAATAAAAATTCTTAACAAAATTTAGAAAGTGTGACATAAGGGAAAGGCTTCCAAGATGGAAGTGACAAAAAACAAAACCATAATAAAAAAAAGAGAGTAACATCTGGGTGGGAACAAAAGAGCAGAGTTTGGTAGTATCTTATGTACATGAACTTTAACAAAAGCTATCACAAAGGGATGCAGTCAGTAGTCCGGATGTTGGGATCTGGGCGTTCAGGAGACCAACGCCGAAATCTCGACAGTGTGTTAGTGCAGTGCCGGACTGGGGCATGAAGGGCCCACAGGGGCAATACAGTGGTAGGGGCCAATTTTTAGGGGTGTCTCCAGAGGGGGTGTCGCCAGCTGCCACATTGGTTTACCTAACCATTAGAGAGTGTATAGACTGAGACCCTTGATAAATATATACAGTATATAGTAAATATTGCTAGTGCATCTATGCTAATGTACCATATTAATAATATCAATGCACCGTAGAAAATAAACCATAGTCTTGTGAGGTATAAGGTAACATATTTATAATTCAAGTGCACACCTTTAACCTGATCCTTATAGGAGGAGGTGAGGTCCCCAGGCAGTGGGTCCCAACGGGGGTTTTTCCCTGGACCCCTGTGGGCCAGTCCAACCCTGTGTTGGTGGGTCCACGCCACCAACTGAGTGGGAATAGAACCTGTGGCAAGCGAATCAAGCCACTAGGCCAGATGCGGGATTCTGGAAGATGGGATGCCGCTGTCGGTATAGTGACAGCCGGCATCCCGTCTGCTGGGATATCATATGTATTCCATCACAAATACAAGCATAAAACAGGTTCTGTAAACTCTCCATGCATAAAGTATTTGAGCTTTTGAAAGCTAGCTGCCACCAATAATATACAGATTTTCTGGTGAAATATCCAGATACCTGACTGACCCCTTTCAGTGCTAGATGCCCAACATAACAGCACAGTGTGAGTCTGATTGCGTTTTGAAATATCTGTATTCATCATTCAAATCCTTATAATAAACTAAGAGTGTAAATCAAAAGTCAATCTATTGTTCTCAATCGAAACGCATTTACCAGCATTTTCCTTTTGCATAAACTTAGCAAACTTTAATAATTCACTCTCAGCAGCAGAATTCACGCTGCACAAGGTTAATCAAATCTGTTTTTTAGTCAATGTAATTCAATAATAATAAGCTATGACATATGATAGCTGCAGAATTACAGGGCATTTTATTTAGTTGGCTTGCAAAAATGTAAGACACAATAACAAATGGGATCTTTTTATTCTGCCTGAGAAGAAAATCATATTTTATTATAATAGAAACCGGTTTATTTCACTGAATAAGATCTAGTAACATACAAAGTTAAAACATAATTAGATTCTGTTATTTGCAGTGTGAATCAGCAATAATAAATGGCATGCCCAGTGAAAGTTCGTAACAAACAAGTACAGTATTGTTTCAGAAGAAATACTGTATATTGTAAGTATAGCATTGGTGTTCATTTACTAAAGGGGTTACACATACCTCCCAATTGTCCCGATTTTCACGGACCAGTCCCATTTTTTTGGAACTGTCCCACCTGCTGGCCGCAGCGTCCCGCAGTGGTGGGGGGCAGTTGTGAGGCTCCTGTCAATCACTGCTCTACTTAGCAGAGCAGCGTTGAATAGACACTGTACACATGTGCACAGCATCTATTCAATGGAGACAGAGGGAGAGGGGGCATGCCAGGAGCTCACAGAGCGCTGAGCATGCCCACTTAGTGATGAAAAATGGAGGCATGGCTTGCGATAGTGGCACTGCTGTGAAGCCATGCCCCCTTTCACACAGGCCATGCCCGCTGAGCGCGCGCGCTGGAGTTCTGTTTTCATTGGGAGGTATGGGATACATAATAATGATATAAAATTGATTTTAAAAAAGTGTGCATAAACAAAAATATATCAAGTTATTTAATATTCTCATTAAAAAATATAAAATTGATAAACACAATACATTATGATACCCTCCAAGAGCAACAGAAATACAAACAATTCTGAGCAACATTTAACAGTCCTTTTGTGAGATCCTGACTTTATCAAACATACTGGAGGGAAGAGATATGCCAGAGGGAAGTTCCATAGATCTGTGAGTGCATCCACAAAGGTCGCTTCTGGATCTCTTGTCCTGGCCCTGTACACCAGAGCCTTGAGGTTGAGTCTGGAGCCCAGGAGATCCACGGCTGGCAAACCCCATTTGCGTACCAGGATTTGAAAGACGTCCATATGGAGAGACCACTTTCTGGTGTGGACATCCTGGTGACTGAGAGAGTCCGCCTCCCAGTTGCGGACTCCTGGAATGAAGATGGCCTAGATGGCTGGAAGATGGATTTCTGCCCAGGCGAGAATCCGTGAAAGTTCCTGCATTACTGCCGCACTTTGAGTGCTGCCTTGACGATTTATGTAGGCCACTGCTGTGGCATTGTCCAACTGCACTTGCAGCGGCGAACTGTGAAGAAGGTCTTGAGCCATTTGAAGCGCACTGTAAACCGCTCAGAGCTCCAGTACATTGATCAGTAGAGTCCTTTCTGCTGGGGACCAACGGCCCTGAAAGGAGTGACTGCCCATGACTGCTCCCCACCCTCGGAGTCTGGCTTCCATGGTAAGAAGTGTCCAAAGTGGAATCCAGAAAGGTCGGCCCTTATCCAGGTTGGGCATGTGAAGCCACCATGCAAGGGACTGGCGAACCTCCTGCAGTAGAATTAGGGTCTGAGACTTAAGGGATGTTGATAGGCCATTCTGTCTAGCCAGTATTAGGCACTGTAGGGGCCTGCAGTGAAATGAGCGTATTCCACTATTTCGAATACCGATACCATTAAGCTCAGGGTCTGCATGGCTGCATATATAGAGACCCGGGGGCTGTGGAGTAGGTTGTGAATACGCCACTGTGATGTTGCAATCTTTCCCTGAGGTAGGAAATGCATTGTAGGCTGGCATCCAATAAAGCCTGAATGTCCAGGGAAACTATATAATCCCCAGGTCACATTGCTAGGACAAAAGAGCGGAGAGTTTCCATATAGAACTTGGGTACTCTGAGGTACTTGTTCAGCAGCTTGAGATTCAGAATGGGGCATTAGGACCCATTTGGTTTCTGAAAGAATAGAACCCTTGACCCTGCTGATGTTGCACAGAGATGACCATTCCAGATTGCAGAAAGGAGTGGATGACTCCCTGCAATGCCTGTTCTTTGCCAGGGTCCAGTGATGGAGTGGTAGGGAAGTACTGTCTGGGAGGACACCTCAGGAATGAGAGTGCGTACCCATGAGAGACCACTTCTTGGACCCAGGAGTCGGTTGTGATAAGACTCCATATCTGGGCAAACTGAAGAAGCTGGCCTCCCACTCTGGGGTTCCCCAGGGGTAGGCCCATTCCGTCAGGCTGGGGGTTTATCCTTAGGTGTGGTAGGAGGATATCTGGCGGCCCAAGCCTGCTTGGCCCTGGGTTTGGAGGCCTTGTCTGTGTGATCAGAGTGAAGGAACGACTGACCCTCATGTTTGCCTTGTAAATGAAAGGACGAAGTCTGAGGTCTTCCTGAGGAAGCTGAAGGCAGATGAGCCATCTTAGAAGTTACTAGTTTTTTCATCAATCTTGTCCAGTGCTGGACCAAAGAGAAACTTGCCCGTGTATGGGAGAGCCTCCAGGGCTTTCTTAGCGTCTGTATCCGCCTTCAATGAGCGGAGCCACACAACACGGTGAGCTGCAATGGATACAGCCAATGCCTTAGAGGATAACAGTGCGCTTGCCACAGGCTCTATTCCCACTCTATGGGTGTCGTGGACACCCATGAGTGGGAATAGTCCCTGTTAGTTGGCATACCGACTGGCGGGATTATGAGGGTGCAGGATGCAGGCATCGGTATTGTGACCAACGGTCTCGTGACCGCCGGTCACATAACTACATCCCCTTAGATGTTGGCAATAATGGATAACTGAGTTTCTGTGGCCTTAGCAGCCCACCCTGTGGCCGTAGCTGGCCTGGCAGTAGCTCCTGTAAGGGAGTAGACTGACTTTAGACACACATCCAGTTGTCTATCCAGCAGTTCCTTAATTGAGGACGCAGTAGGGATAGGTAGTATGGAACTTTTAAATAAGTGTGTCACATGAGTATCCACAATAGGTGGGTTTTCTCACTGTGCACAATCCTCTGTGGGTAATGAGTAAAAGGAGCTGAGCCTCTTAAGTACTGTGAATTTCTTAGTAGATGTTTTTCACGCCTCAGTTCTAACTTCTGTGAAGTGGTTAGAGTGTGAAAACCCAGGTAGGACTACTTTCTGCTGCTTGCGTAGCGGATCTTTAGAAGTAGTGGCTGGTTCAGCATCCTCAAGCTGAAGAGAGAATTTGACCACCCTGATTAATGCTGTCACATTGAATATAGACGGGGCCTCCTCATCCCCTGAGTGAGATTCTGCATCAGAAACCTCAACCATGTCAGCAAGTACTTATGATTCCTCTGAATCAGAGTGTGGTGTGGATTGTGAGGAAGGTATAGTGCGTTTAGCAACAGTAGGTGCAGGCAGTGTGCCTTGCCCATGTGTCATGCTTTGACAAGCAGCAGATGAAGCAGCTAGGTGGATGGGTGGGGCTGCCATGGCCTGAAAAACAGGTTTTAATGGAGGGTGAAAACCCATAGAGGGAGACATTGGAGGTTGCAGTTGCTGTGGAACTGCTACAGGGGGAGTCATTGTGGGCTGCACTGGTTGTAGACCAGTCCCTGGGGGAGCCAGTGTGGGCTGTACTGGCTGGGGTATACCCATAGGGGGGACCTCAGTTGGGGTAGCTATATGGTTGGCAGTTTTAGCAAGCAGTGTTGTAAATGAAAGCCATGGAGGCTCTTGTACAGTAACTGGTGGGGCTGAGGTGTTGGGAGGCACTAGGCAGCCCGGCATAGATAAATCCTGGTGTAAAACCTCAGTGTGGCAGGTATTACATGCTACCAAAGTGGGTGCCCCTGCCTGTTTTGCCTTGCTTTTGTTAGACATAGTAACAGCAAGTAGTAAACACACACAATATGGTACTGAACAGTGTGTAACAGTAACAGGTACAGTATGTGTCAATGAGTGCACACAAGTACAATATTTAGTGGTGTGAAAGAGTTAACCCAATGCACACCAGTATTCAAGGGTCACAGAGAGAAAACAGGTGCAGAGAAATCAAAAATACAGTTTGAGGTAAGGAGAAATCAAACAGCAGTACTAGCATAAGTCACATACAATGAAGAAAATGTAACTGGAATGGGCACTGGTATCAACTACTTAGCCTATTGAGGAGGCTGGTAGAATTCAGCAGGGCCAAAACTAGGGTTTTTGGCACCCGGGGCAAGGCAGTCATTTGGCGCCCCCATGCGCACACACACTTTGTAATCACATCAAAAACACAGTAATAAACAGTTGGCAAAGTGACAACCAGCACCGTCGGGGTGCATTCAGCACACATTCCCTAGGAAAATGGATAGGAACACAAGAAAACTAACATGCACCTTAGATACAGTATTGTGGGGGACTCTGACTGGCCAACTGCTGTAGGACTAAAGCCCAGTATTCCAATCAGGATATAGGACCAATTAAAGAGGAGGAGTACCAACTTTCTGGGGAGGGGGGATACACCATGTGGGTTCTCCTGGCTGCAGAGAGGAGTCCCTAGGACTGGCTCATGTTCAGGGGCGTAGCCAGAACTTTGTAGACCCCATAGCAAAATATTAAAGGGACACCCATCCCTATGCTTCTAGAGAGACACTTCTCTGCAGCAGTTGTGAATTTTATGCCCTATAATAGTGCCCCAGTTCATTTTCTGAACCATAGTAAAGCCTTATTTATTGTTATGCCCAATAATAGTGCCCTAGTTAATTTTCTGAACCATAGTAAAGCCTTATTTATTGTTATGCCCCATAGTAGTGCCCTAGTTTCCTTTATGAATCGCAGTAGTGCAATAAGTTCCACCTATGTCACATTTCAGAGCTGCCAGTACACATTTTGCCACATAGTACCCCCAATTCACATTAGGATATATAGTGTTCCCCGTTCATATTGTGCCAAATTACAGTGCCCTTGTTCATATCATATAACATTTAAATACCCTCCAGTTCATTTTATACCACACTACAATGAGCAGGTCCAGGGGCATACATAGATATATTGCAGGCCCCAAGGAAAAAGTTTGAAAGGACCCCTACGTACCACCCAATGGCGAAAATTGTATATAACATATGTAACTTTGTCAGGAAATGTGGGCCCCTCTCAGCTCTGGGCCCCATAGCAGTTGTACTGCCTGCACCTATGGTAGCTACACCCTTGCTCATGTTATATACCTAATATAAGCCATGCAATCACTGTATCACAAACACTGTGGGGGGGGGGGGGGGACTCCAACTTGCCAACTGCTGTAGGACTGCAAAGCCCTGCATGCAAGTCGGGACCTAGGACCACACTTTGGAAGGCAGCAGCTGTCCTAGCGTATAGAGACCTCACCTCAGACTAATTATCAGCTGCTGCTGCTTCCTCTCACCCTGTCCTCCTCTGGTGGAGCTTCAGTGCCGGAAAGGGGAGGCCCTGAGGAACAGGGACGGGGGCAGACATAGTTTACACAGGCACAGGAGTATGTGAATGGCCACACCCGACCCATTCACATGTGTACTAGTTGCCAGGGGGGGTTGGTTTCCCAGGAGTGCACATAGGTGGTACTGGGGAGCAACGAGGGTTCTGGGACCCGGCAGTAGGTAGCCCCTTAGGGCCCTGTCCTTCTCTGGTGGAGCTGCATGCGGGAAGGGGGAGGCGCTGGGGAACAGGCCTGGGGGCAGACATCACATATACAGGCATAGGAGTGTGTGAGTGTCCATGGACCAGCACTTCTGAAATGAAAGGGGGCAGCTGGAGAGTCATTGGTCACCGGTCCTGCCCCATTCATTAGTGTATTAGGTGCTGGGGAGCAGGTACCTGCAGCAAGGGTTCTTGGACCTGGCAGAAGGTAGCCCCTTAGGGTTGAGAGGAAAGAGGGGAGGCAGAGTACCCATTTAGTACCCATCTCTGCTCCCTCTCAGATTCTGCATCCGGGGCGAATACCCCCTTAGCCCCCCCACCGCCCACCGCCTCTGGAGACCTTTAGAGCTCTGTAGAATGGCTGCCCAGCGACTCTAGTGAGGAAGGAGTAGGGAGGAGGAGCCCAGGGTGGGAAGACTGCTGTGGAATGGCGCCCTGGGCTGGGGGAGGGGTCGCTGGGGAAGTGCTGACCTCCCTTGTGCTAATATATCACCACCGGTTCTCCTGGCTGTTAAAGGGTCCCCAGCACCAGTATACATTATGCCCTGGTGGACTAGTGCGGTCACGAGTACACTTAATGGACTGGGAGCACATCAGCAGCCACGGCCATCTCCCATACCGCGGCATATGGACTACACAAATCGCAGGAACCCCTCTTACCTATCTCCCATGTCTCCAGAGTGAGTACTGGGGTGCCCCTGCGTCTTGCTAGTGAAACGTGTAGTGGGATCCCCTCCAAAATCACCTACCCACTTGTGGTGTCGTGGCCCGGTGGGGATGTTGAAGAGGCAGCTATGGCGTCCCATGGACTGCCAAGAGGTGTCATCTCATTTGAAAAGGTTATCAAAAGACAAGAAAAATAAAAGCTTGGACTGCAAGCTGCAGCCCCTGTTCAGTGTGTCCAGCTCCATTTTGACACCGAAAAAACTGATTTGCCTGAGCATGGGGGAAGGGTATGAAGGGGGAGTTGCCCAGTGCATCCTGGGAGGCTCACAGGCTTATTGTTCGTTGTCAGTCCTGGTCTCCACCAGCCATCATACCAAAGGTTAAGAATTAACCCTGTGGAGGCAATGGGCCTTGATGAAGAAATTTATGGTATTGCAGCTTAATACAGTTTGTTTTAGAGGACACCGAAATAGTCTGTGTCATTGGTTAATTTTACAACACAAGTGCTAGCCTGCAAGCTGTGATATGTTTCCAAGTGCCAACAAAAACACTCTTTAGTAAGTCATAAAACTCGGAAGCAGGCAAAGTGACTGGAGCTTCATTTGCATATTTATTAAAGAGAAACAATGTCATATAACAAACATTAATTTATCAAAGATATAGAAAATATATTGAACATCAGTGATAGGCATTATTAATCAAAGTTAAACACAGATTTGTAAAATGTGAAAGTAAGTAAAGAACATAAGCTTTTTGATAGAAGCTAAGTGTAGAATTATACCCCTTTCATACATAGGGGTTGGCCCAAGAAATAGTCGGGGATTGCTGGGGTCGACCTGGGACCTAGCTAAGTGTGTATAAAGGTCTGACCCGGAGAGACAGTCCTGGGCCTGCGACCCTTCTCGCTACCAGAGATTTTCCTTGGACTGACCCTGGCCACTTGTAGTGTGAAGGGTGCATCCCGGTTTTTAGACCCAGGTTGAACTGAAACTAATTTTTAATATGAAATAATAAAAGGTACATTTTAAGAATTGTGTTTCTTTTGTGCGACAGATTCAGACACTCTCCTCTTCTATGTTGTTATATTGTGAATCTTGTTCTGAGGCAGCACCCCATGCAATTCATATTATTGGCAACGTAATTTCATTATAGCGGCATACCTACTATTGATACAAATAAGTCCTGGTGCTATAGAAACTCCCCCTTCTTCTCTAAATTGCTGTGAAGAATACTTACTATTCTTTTCAAAAGGATAATAATAAAAAGACTGCTGAACCTGTTACACCTTTTCTTTTGTTATATTACTTGTGTGTTATCTGCATCCCCCCCCCCCTCCAAAATAAATAAATAAAAATCAAACCTTGTGCACTGCAAAGGGGGGGGGGGGGCAGATGTAACATAAGCAGAGAGAGTTAGATTAGGTTAGGGTGTGTTCATACTGAATTCTAAATTGCAGTGTAAAAATAAAACAGCCAGTATTTACTCTGCACAGAAACAAAATAAGCCACCCAAATCTAATAGGCCCTACACACTGGGCGATAATACTCAAAGATATGAACGATACCGTTCATATCTTTGAGTGTGGAGGCACCAGCGATGAATGATGCGCGGCCCCGCGCTGGTTCATCGCTGGTGCCTCGTTGCTTGTGCCTCGTTGCTTGTGCATGCAGGCCAATATGGACGATCCCGTCCATATTTGCCTGCACTTCTATGGAGCCGGGTGACAGGGGGAGTGAAGAAACTTCAGTCCCCGCCCCCCCCCCCCCCCCGCCACCGGGTCGCCCGTCGGCCATATCCGCTGTCGGGCAGCTCGGCGGCGGATCGCTCAATGTGTAGGGCCCTTTACTCTCTCTGCAAATGTTGTATCTGCCACACCTGCAGTGCACATGGTTTTGCCCAACTGCTAACAAATTTGCTGCTACGATCAGGTCTGAATTACCCCCCCTCAGTGTCCATCCTAATATGTGCTCTACTAATGTTAATGCATTATATTAAACAGACGTACAGACATCATTACATTCTGAGACATCCGTCTAGAGTTGCAACATACTGTATGTAGCATCATGTCAGATACAAGTAACAATTTGCATGAAACTATGACTTAAATGTATCTGAACTAGAACTGCTAACAGACACACAATAGTGAGACTGATCTCCAGTTTCAGGATAAAATAGGAAGAAACAATTTGCAACTTCATGTTAAGTATAAGTCACATTATGCATGAAACTATAACTGAAATATATCTGAATTAAAACTGCTAACACATACTGTAATAGTGAGACCGATCTCCAGTGTCTGATTAAAATAGGAAGTGATAACATTCATAAGCATTGTCTGCATTATCAATTTAGAGGTAAAGAGCCTAGGATTATTCTAACTGGACACAGCATAGAGAGCTTTCTCTCAATACAATACATTGGGTCAACAAATTGTGAATAACCATAGTGCCATACTGCCATTACTCCTGGATATACTCAAGATATTGATAATTAGATACTTATATACAGGTAGATTTTTGAATGCTAAAGTTATCTATCCTTGACCCCACAGAAGGTAATACTGTACATTCCCATTGTATAACCCATGCAACTGACTGGCAATAGTAAAATCAAAAGGGTGAACTCTGGCGCAAATATTGGGTCTGCCCTATCAAACCCTTAAATACCTGCCCAAACAAGTAAGAATAAATATGAACACAAAGAAATGTAAGGGAATGATCAAAGGCGCCACCAAAGAAACCATATAATACAATACAGTACAATTAACTCAAGATAAATAAGACATAAAAGTTACTGATTGATCTCGTTTCCAAAATGTCCTGTAAACGCTGGTTTACTTACAGGACTAAAAAGCATAAACCTTAAACACACTTGATACACTTTAATATTGAGCCGCTGTGGCCGCAGTAATTAACCTTTCACCTTTATATTATTTACAAACCTTACGTACAAAAGGTCACACAGTGTACGCACTCTGCGTACGTACGCCGAAAGGGCGTAGGGACTACACAGTTTGCGTACACAGGCCTATACGCTGTTAGCACAATGCAGCAGCCCGAGTGGCTGTAAATACACTTTAAACCTTAGCAAGGAAATGGAACACGACACCAATTGTTATTCAAAACTAGGTTGGGGTCTAACCCACCAACAGTTCTTTACTTGCAGGGGGTAACCATATAAACAATACAATACAATAGAATAATGGCTACAGTCAATGGTACATACTTGTTTGGTTTTCACCGCGCTTCCCAGTCTGGTCCTCAGTCATCTGGGTAGATGACCTTTAGAGTCTGTGTGTGACCAGGCATGCAGCTGACTCATTTATACAATCTTCCAAAACTTAACACAATGGATACTGTAATCTCTTTGTCCATTGGACACAGGGATGGTCATTTACAGTACAGGAGAGGTCATAGGTTGCTTTGAATAGGTGGGCGATGTCTGTTCCAGATGCACTTGTGGGTGGTCTCCTCTGGGATCCCGTCGCATACTAAATGTACAGTAAATACAGTTTATATTTATATTCTGCTCCTGTGCATAACTATTCGCTGGAACGTGCGGTCTTCTGCAAACCAATACCGAAATATTGCCCTTAAAATACCCTACAGCTGGATACCAAACACCACCTTATAACCTTGTTCTGTCCCCTCCTATCCTGTAAAGGTGAATCCCTTTGTTCTGATACCATTTAAACTGTTGTAACTTGCTGGTGCGGTGCAGGGAGACTATGTGTACATTGTGCACTATTTGGATTAAATATGTAATGTGTTTTGATGGCTCTTCCATGCGTTCACAAACTCTACCGTAAATACCCATACCACGCACTAATGCGCAGTACCGCGGGAGTGACCATGCGCAAATTGCGAATATGCGCACACACAGCAGAACAAGTACATGCACGGAGGCCATCTGTGTGTAGTTTGTACGTGATGTGTGTACTGCAATATGTTTCGACTTCGACAGTCCACCCTTTGGCAGTCACCAATAACTGCCACTACTTAATTAATAAACAGAAAAATATCTATACTATATCTACAGACGATGGTCAGGGGAGAGTTGTAGGTGGGAAATGTATGACCTAGTGGGATAGTAAAAGCATGTATGTATGAATCCATGTCTATGGGGCATGTATCATCGTGACCGTAGATGCTCTAAATAAGCTTCGAGGTATTGCGAAGTATACATTAAATCCTTCTCATCCCATATTAAGGGTCTGTAAATGGGCCAACAAACACTACCGAGCTCTTTTCGGCTTCTTGTTCCAACAAATGGGGTGCACATTTAGTTGATGATACATGGAGGGGGAAACATATGTGAGTGCTAGTATATGTGGATATCACCTGTCGACTATGTGTGCCATTAACTGGAGGTTGCAGAGATTAAGATAAGACACATATATTAAATACATTCACATAAACACTTTGGGTAGGGCTGACGTCTTTTCCGGTTGGATGTATCTGGGCAGAGGGGGAGACAAAGAAAAACAGGTGAAAGAAACAGGCCATGAAATTCATTTGCAATCCTTATCATAACACTGTCTGTAAATTAAATCTGCTGCTATAACAGTGCCCTCGCTCCTTAGACTCATCAAATTTGTACAGTGCTTGCGCCGCGTTAGAATTTGAACACACCTAAATATCAAACCAATAATTATGATGACTCCCAGGATACAAAGGAGAAACTTCCCCACACTCATAATGACATTTTGAGCCCACTCTCCTAGACCTGAGAACCATTTGCGTGGGTTCAACCATGAGATTCAGCCAGTCAGTTCATTACTCACAGTCGCTAAGGTAAGGTTGTGCTTCCTCCTGAACTCCCACTTCAACTGCAAGATATCGTCCATCTTTTGATCGATGATCTCCGTTGGGTCGTCAGTGCTGTTTGTAATATATGTACAGCACTTCACACCATATTGAGTTGCCAGAGTAACAAAGTACCCACCTGTCACGGCTGTGACATAATTAAGGACCATCCTGTGCTGGATCAGTTCCTTCTTGTAGGCTTGTAACTCCCTTCCTGTGTACCTGAAGGTGTCATCATACATCTCAGTGATATTATCTATCAAGTTCGCTAGCGCATGGATATACCTATAATTTATAGTTCCTCTGGCAGTACGGGTAATGTCTAATGCGAGAAGGAACTGAATCCTGGTGGATTCGTGGATCAAATCAGAGGCTGCGTGCTCTGCCCTATCTATGAGGTGTCTCTTGATGATTTGTTCATAGTGAGTATGAGTATAAGGAGCCTGAGCACTGCGGTGAATGTCTTTCATTTTATCATGGGTTATGGTCATAACCTCTGATAGTACTCTCCCAATATAACACAATCCCTCTGAGCTCGGGGCAAGCCACTTCTATGCTTTCCTCCCACATATGAAATAGGCATCATCTGGGAGAACATAGGGGACAAAATATAACATCACCATATTACAAGTTTTCCAAGTAAAGAAACCAATCCCTAGTTCTCCCATCTGCTCAGTACAAGTGTCGGGCTGGTTGATATGGGCACAATACCCTGACGATACCTTTCCAACCCACACGGTCTTGCTTCCACGGGTATACCTATACCGAAAATACCTCCCACTGTTGGCTATTTGGCGTACAAGTTCAGAGTCTATGGGTATCCTATCAGCTCTGTGTGAAAAGGTCATTGTCTGGTTATTCCACGTCACTTCCCAATTTCCCGGTTTTCGGTAATTGGAAATATTAAAACACAGCAAAGACCTGTCTACATGATACTGGTGGAGCTTCAAACTAGGGGGCCTAGAGATATTGAATTTCTTGTCCACCGGTCTCCCACCCCGTAATTCGAGTACCTCATCTATTGCTAAAGGGTATGGTACTAATCCTGACTTACTCTGACCTTGAGGTACCTGTGAGCATACCCAGCATTCTGTCTGGTTTAAGACCTTACCCACTAGTGAGTGGTAATCACTCAACGGATGGCGGTCCATGTCGATATTAAGGTTGGACTGAAATCTCTGGATGCACCCATCCTCTACTATATTCTCACAATTCCTACAAATACAATATTCATCAGACAATAACCCTTCACAGTGCCTCCGAGCTCCCTGACTACCAGAGCGCTTACTGATACCAGCCTTTACTCGAGTGATGTGCTGCTCCTGAGATCCTACAAATTCATATTCGCCATCAGAACCCATTCCAGATTCCCGCTCGACCTCTCTGGGACCCTCACCAAAACTAACTGTCCTGATCAAAAACAGAATTACTAACAAAACCCAAAACGCAGTCTCTTTTGATCGATCCATTTCGTTAGGGGAAAGAAGGAAAATAAGGAGAAAAGAAAGGAAAATGCAGGGGGAGGTGAAAAAAGAAAATGGTGTGACAACCGTTCTAGATCTTGTTGCTCTCTGTGCTCAGATGCCCTTCAACATTCCTGCCTCTCAACTTTCCCGGAACAAACACTCCAGTGATACGAGATTCTCTACACTCTGCTCTTTGTCACGAGTTCTCTCCGGGTCAGCGACCTTCTTGCAGTGGGACGAGTGGACCCAAGTCTCTCTTTCGGCGACCTTCATTGCTGTCGTGCTGGTTAACAAGACTTGATATGGTCCTTCCCACCTGTCTATGAGGCAACCTGAGCGTAAGAAATTTCGAATCATCACATAATCCCCAGGCTCAATGTCTTGACAATTACTGTTCGGTAGGTCAGGAATCACCAGCTTTAAATTTCTTTGTTGATTTCTCAGCTGCTGGCTCATCCCAACCAAATATTTCACAGTCACTTCATTATTACATTTCAAATCATCCTGGGGGTCTATCATTACATGAGGTTGTCGACCAAAAAGAATATCAAAGGGTCATAAGTTAAGTGGAGACCTGGGAGTGGTTCTGAGGCTGTACAACACTAGTGGCAAAGCTTCTGGCCACAACAATCCAGTTTCAGCCATTACTTTGCTCAGCTTGTTCTTAATAGTGCTGTTTACTCTCTCTACCTTTGCACTCGCCTGTGGACGGTACGGAGTATGCAGCTTGCTATTAATTCCCATCAGTTTGCACATGACCTGAAAGACTTCACCTGTAAAATGGGTACCCCTGTCACTTTCAATCATTCTAGGGGTACCATATCTACACACAAATTCCTGCACAATTTTCTTTGCAGTGAACGTAGCAGTATTTTTGGCAGCAGGGAACGCTTCTACCCAATTGGAAAATACATCAATACAAACTAACACATATTTCAAATTCCTACAGGGTGGTCTCTGTATGAAATCGATTTGTATTACCTGAAAAGGTCCGTCTGTAGAAGGGATATGGGATGGCTCTGTTGGTATTGTCTTTCCAATATTCTTCCTCAAGCAAGTAAAACATGTCATTGCTCTCTTACCTGCATGAGAAGAGAATCCTGGCGCACACCAGTAGGCTCTCATCAGCCTGCACATACCCTCTTTGCCTAGATGAGTCAGACCGTGTGCCACCTCAGCTAGACTTGGAAGGTATGCTCTGGGGGCTACTGGCTTACCGTGTCCACCTGTCCACAGTCCTGAGGACTCCTGGCCATACCCCTTTGTCCTCCAGACTGCCTTTTCCTGTAGGGAACACAAATCTTTCATTTTAATTTACTATCGTGTGTTATCAGTTGTGTGAAGTAAACCATCTCTGGATGAGAGGAGAGAGGGGAAAAAATAGTAAACAAAAAAAGAAAATGTCAGGTTTGGCATTCACCAACAGGCTGTCACACCATCATGCATATCGGTGTCTGTGCACAGTCTCCCTTCACCAGTATTCTCATTCTCCACCCTTTGTGCATGACCAGGCACACTGCATTAATACTGGTGTCCTTATGTCCTTATGCTGGAGAGATATACTGGATTTGGGCAGAGCTCTGAAGGACAGAGTAAGCATGTGGCGTTTGAACTGTGATCGGGTCCATGTATTGTACCCTCCTGTTGGTGAACGTAAGAGATGAGGAGGAAACTTTGAAGAAAAATCACATAGAAGTTAGTAACAGGTAAGTTTATAGAGGCAAAGAGGATTTTATAAAATTTGACAACTGGATTGGGCACTATGGGGAAGTTATTCTCTACTATCTATACCCCTAAAGAAAAAAAATTCTATGTGTCATATTTCTACTGGGACTATCCCAGCCATCAATCCAGTGTCCTGTCCATCCTAAATTCATAGGGAACCCGGTATCTGTGAGATAATTTTCTCTACCTGTGATGGACATGCATCTAGAACAGTAGAATGCGACATTAGCCTTTGAGGGGTGTCTAGTATATCTTGTACTTCTTCAGGATGGTTCTCAGGTATATCCAAGAAGACACCCTCAGGAGTACAATATATGACACACCGCATTTTACACAATAAGTCTCTGCCGAGTAGATTAGTCGGAGCCGATGCAGCCAGCAGAAAAGAATGTTTGGTTTGCAAGGGCCCTATCGTAATCTCTGCAGGTCTGCTCAAAGGGTATTGTTGCACTGTTCCTGTTACTCCCATTGCCCGAATCTGTGTTTTCTATATGGCTCGTGATTCCTTACTATATGTCCCTTGATCCCGTCTATGTGTTTAATAATGTGGCTTGTTTTCTCTGTCTAGTGGTCTATATTCACTATGTGTTCTACTACTCCTACAGTCTCTGGCAAAATGCCCTTCCTTTTTACAAGTGTAACATATTATCGGTCTTTTCTTACTACTCGGGTTTTGGGGTTTAGGTTGATGAGGCTTTACCTCAAGAGCCTGTAGACTTATTGGCATCCGCTTCTCCTCCTGTTGTTTTCTGTGCCTAGCAATATTCTTATGATGTTCAATTGCGCACTCTCTAAGACAAGCTACTGTGACCCCTCTCCAATTAGGCAAAGATGTTTGTACCCTGTCCCTTACTGTTTGATTGAGTCCGTCCATTAGCACAGAGACAGCCACCTCCCTATAATTTGCATTGTTCCCTGTATCTGATACCCCAATGTATCTATCCATTATTTGCAGGGCCCGATGGAAATATTCAGATGCCATTTCATTTTCCCTTTGTATTATGGAGAAAATTCTTCTCCACTTAACAGTAATGGGGAAACACAACTCTAGTTGCCTGTTAATTCGTTCTATATTCTCCTGCTTGTTTCCGTCAGTCATAGGACTATCCGACTCTACTCTACAATCAGTGATACATTTTTGGGTGTCAATATTAGGGGGTAGGCATGCTTTTAAAAGTATCCGCCAATCTTTATTAGGTTGTTCATGAGCATTACCCAGATCTCTGATAAACCTTTGACATCTGGCTAAATGCCTTTGGGGATCCGGGAATTCTGAAATGATTGACCGTAGCTCAGCTCTGGACCATGGGCAATACATTGCATTATTCCTGGTGAGGATTACTCCCTGACTATCGGTTCCCCCATTAGGAGTTACTATTTCCAAGACAGGATGTAATCCTATCATTCCGTTCCTAATCTGTTTGCTGAAAGGTGTTGTTGTCTCTGTGCAATGACCCGTCTCACACTTACCGGTAGCTGTGACCTCTCCAGTTCTTTCAGTGGGGATTACTGTTACTGCTCTAACTGGATGGACAGGTCCCACCTGAGTTTCCTGCAAGGCGACTGCCTGAATGAGAGCGGCGATTTGGCTGGATCCTTCATCTTCCTGTGACCTTAAACCTTGAAAAGACTTCAAAACAGGATACGTCTTGCAAAAATTAGGGTTAATACATTTCTCTTGCATTATACTATCATAAATAGATATACAATTGACTGTAGCCATCTTTTCCCTCTCGACCTTTGTCGATAATGGTGTGTTTGTGTCCTCATTCCTGCTAGGTTTGGAACCTGCTTTACGAGTTTGTTCCCTTTGCATCTCCCCCTCTTGCTGCCATAAATTTAAACAATCTGTATGTCTAATCCTTTGTTTTCTGGATTTTATCAGACATATCCTTATCCTTAAGTTCTGTAATACCTCTGACTCAAAGCTGCCCACCCTAAGGAATGGTACCCTATCTTTGTCAGTCATACATACCCATTCGTCACAATAAACTTCAGCATGTGGACCATATTTTCCACACATAATAAACCTCGCTGGCCCTCTCGGCCGCAGCTCTTCAACCTGAACCCTGGCTACCAAACGTCCCTTAGTTGAGCAACTGGCTCCCATAATTGTGGGCCTTTTCCCACAAACACCAAAATACTCAATATAAGGCGACGGTGGAAGTTCTCCGAGCACTTCCACCCACTCTCGCCCACGTTGGCCGGTACTTCCATACACTGTCGATAGCGAAAGCGATGTACCCAACTTAGGGCCCCTATTGACCTATATTTACTGGAAGTTTTTAGGAATAACTTACCCTTTCCAGTAAAGTATCTGTCGTTGGAGATTTTCCTGAGAGAGACCAGCGAAAACTCCCTATGCACTTTTTATACACAAATCACGCTTGCGCATGCTCTATACAGCGCTAATGATACCGCGATTTTATGCAAAAGCTCGCAAAAGGGGTATCAAGTTGCGCTATATATCGCACCCACAAACGCGCGGTCCAGTCGCACAGCGTATAGGTACTTGTTACCTATCTGCCGTACGACCACTGGAATCGAATCACAAGCTGTGAAACCTCAGCCAGAGCGTATCTAAAAAACTATATGGGTCACAATTCACAATTCCCTACCATGCTCCTGTGTAAGTCTCCTCACGACTTACGTTTTCCAATCTATACTAACGTGAGTCAGCCGCCTCACGCCGCCAAGCCTCCACTCACTTGGTGTACCGAACAATGGGATCCCGAATTCCGGGGTTCAACCCACTCACTCCTACGTTTGTTCACTCAAATACACTTTGCTTTTCTGTACAGAAAATTTTCACTCGTTCTGATTGGCAGCTTTACCCCCAGAGGCAATACAGTTTAAACAAACTAATCTGCTTTAGAAACCGGGTGATTTTGTGCTATGTAGCATGGCTACTGTCCCACCTTTGAACTAAACGACACTATTGTGCAATTTGTACTTAGCGCCCGCACTCTTACGCACTTTGCATAAACACGCGACTGTGCGTGTCTTTAACGCTGCGTGCGCAGTCCTGTACTTTGTCCGAGATACGTGTACAAAACCGTGCGTCCGCAATAAAACAAATCCCACAACCTCTATAAATGTGAGCAATGCTAACTATAATCGCTCACAAGCACAACCCATGCTTGTTCTCTGTAACCTCTAAAGACCGGGCCAGACCTGCGTGTTATGCTTTATATTTACTTCCTTAAACACTTTTATTTTAGTTTTAACTATATAGCAACAAATGTATCCGATTTCACACAGATCTAAATGAATCTAGCAATCTGAGTTTTGCGGCAACAATGTGAGAGGGTATGCAAAGTATTGGTGCCCTTTGTGTACGCTTTTTGGTGCCAAAAAAATTCACAGATTTTTAAATAGCTTTTTTCCTGTGTGTTTTACGGGTTCTACCAGCACCTCTGCAGACTAGACAGAGCAGACGCCATCTAATCAGCACACAAGTAGGGTTTTCAGCGTATCCATCGACCAAGAAAAGGTTACGTAGGATAACTTGTCTGCCCTTTGCTGATAGATTAAGTCTGCTATGACCTGTTAGGCTGTGAGTATGTGGAAACCGGACGATGCTCCCAATTGTAAACGCTGGTTTACTTACAGGACTAAAAAGCATATACCTTAAACACACTTGATACACTTTAATATTGAGCTGCTGCGGCCGCAGTAATTAACCTTTCACCTTTATATTATTTACAAACCTTAAGTGCACAAGGTCGCACAGTGTACGCACTCTGCGTACGTACGCCGAAAGGGCGTAGGGACTACACAGTTTGCATACACAGGCCTATACGCTGTTAGCACAATGCAGCAGCCCGAGTGGCTGTAAATACACTTTAAACCTTAGCAAGGAAATGGAACACGACACCAATTGTAATTCAAAACTAGGTTGGGGTCTAACCCACCAACGTTTCTTTAATTGCAGGGGGTAACCATATAAACAATACAATACAATAGAATAATGGCTACAGTCAATGGTACATACTTGTTTGGTTTTCGCCGCGCTTCCCAGTCTGGTCCTCAGTCATCTGGGTAGATGACCTTTAGAGTCTGTGTGTGACCAGGCATGCAGCTGGTTCATTTATACAATCTTCCAAAACTTAACACAATGGATACTGTAATCTCTTTGTCCATTGGACACAGGGATGGTCATTTACAGTACAGGAGAGGTCATAGGTTGCTTTGAATAGGTGGGCGATGTCTGTTCCAGATGCACTTGTGGGTGGTCTCCTCTGGGTTCCCGTCGCATACTAAATGTACAGTAAATACAGTTTATATTTATATTCTGCTCCTGTGCATAACTATTCACAGGAACGTGCGATCATCTGCAAACCAATACCGGAATATTGCCCTTAAAATACCCTACAGCTGGATACCAAACACCACCTTATAACCTTGTTCTGTGCCCTCCTATCCTGTGAAGGTGAATCCCTTTGTTCTGATACCATTTAAACTGTTGTAACTTGCTGGTGCGGTGCAGGGAGACTATGTGTACATTGTGCACTATTTGGATTAAATATGTAATGTGTTTTGATGGCTTTTCCATGTGTTCACAAACTCTACCATAAATACCCATACCACGCGCTAATGCGCAGGACCGTGGGAGCGACCATGCGCAAATTGCGAATATGCGCACGCACGGCAGAACAAGTACACACACTGAGGCCATCTGTGTGTAGTTTGTACGTGATGTGTGTACTGAGATATTTTTCGACTTCGACAGTCCTTTGGTCACTTGTTATGGTCCAAAAGTCCACAGAATGATATGCAGAAGAAAAAAATAATATACAATGTGTAGTAATGTTTAAAATGGATGAAATAGACAATTCTTCATAGAGTGTCCGGAAAGAGAACCCTGACTTGCTGCTGGCATTGATAGAAGAAAGGATAGGGTCTCACCACCACTCCAAATATACTGTATATTCAAGCGTACCGAGAACTCACATAACAAGGGTTTAGAAAATGCACATAAAGGTATCTTTTGCAGGAGTCAGGCACAAATCACAACTGTAATATGAACACTTTTAAAGCGTACCCCACTCGCGTGTTCACATAATTCTTTCCACATATATAGGTATCTTTAAATGAAATTCTGATGTTGCTGACTGATCAAGGGGTTCTTTATTTCTTCAAGGTATAAAAAAGTGGAATATCAATAACAATAAAAATAAACAGTCTACTGGATGACAGTAATTGAATCCACAAAATGCACTGAAGTCCTTTAAGTCAGATGTATAAGACTATAACACAGGTGAGAGTCCGGACTACCCCCCATGTCAGACCTCCAGTATACCTTCCAGACAACCAAATGACAATCCTTACAGTTAGATTAAAAAAGTCCACTCTCTGCATGCACCAATGCCGTTTCAACCTATCATGGTCTTTTTCAAAGTGTGGATGCAAAGTATGGCCTGGGGGGAATTTATACATATGTCACAGGAAGTATATCATTACAATGCATGATAGGAAAGTTAGATTAAACATATTATTTTAGGACACAAAAACAATTCTAAAAATTATTTGTACACAACTGGAACTGTACTTGTAAATACTAACCACATACGACCATTTAAAAAAAAACGAGGTTCACAAAACATAAAATTGCACATTTCCACTGGAGCGGAAGTATCCGCGGTTCACAGTGCGTTCCACCATACTGGAAGTCTGCACTGTGCACATACGGTCTGAATCAGCGGTGAGAATGAGGAAGTGGAAACAGCAGCGTTCCACGCTGTGTTCCACTTACACAGCCAGGCGTATTGCGCATGCGTAAAGGCGCTAATCGGCTGTAAAAGGATTTAACACTGTTAGAGAACACCCAGAAAATCGGAGACCGCTACGATCTCCGTTGCATTCAACACTATGTTACAATGGACCCAGACAGGACTTGTTATAAAGATTAAGACAGTCATAAGTATACCTAAACATGATAAAATAATAATCACTTTACCAAAACTACTGATAGTGTGTCGATAGCAGTGTAACTAACAGTCTCAATATTATGAAATATTGGAGATTTCAAAATACATAATTCATGCTCTACCCTGTAACCAGAAAGGACAAAACTCAATTGGAAAATTAATTATTCTTAGTATATGTAACAACTTGAGAATAAAAGCATAATTTTTACATAAACTATTTTAGATCAAATTCAGAATTTAAATCATTCGGAATCAGGGTATTTAATTTAAATATCCACTGCATCTTTGCTTTAACAAGATTTCATTCTATATCACGATCTCTCCAAGAAGCTCTAATTTGTTCTATAACCGTGAATGAATCTATTTGCGAAGGTGAACACCTATGTCCATTCAAAAAATGTTCAGATATGGTGTGAGGTGTCACACCCTTTTTATTATTACGTATATGTTCTGATATACAGGTTTTAAGAGCTCTACCTGTTCTTCCTACAGTATATATACGAGACCACAATTGCATTTAATTAAATATACTATATTTGTGGTATGGCAAGTGATAAAATCCTTGATCTCATATTTGATATTGTTTAGGGTGAACTCTGTAATCTTAGAAGTGGTGGAAGACACAGTTAAGCAAGCTATGCATGTTCCACATCTGTGGAATCCTTTAGTACGAACTGGATTGTTGGATTCAAAATGTAATGCACTCTTTACGAGGGAAATTTTTAAGTTTTTGCTTCTTCTATAGATGAATCTCGGTTTGTCCGGTATTATATCTTTTAATATTGGATCCCTCAGCAAGAGATGCCAATGATGTTTTATTATCCGTTCTTGTTCTTTGTAATCTGATCCAAATCCAGGTATAAACGCCCATTCGCATGAACTGTTTGAAACTTTCTTATTACTCTTTTCCAGAATGTCTCTTCTTTCGATGTTATCTACTTCGTCTTTAGCTTTTTCAATAATTTCCATTTTGTACCCTTTTTCTAAAAACTTACTTTTCATGATATTTTTCTGCTCTTGATAGCCCTGCTCCTCAGTAAAATTTCTCTTTAATCTAAAACATTGCCCCTTTGGAATATCCTTAATCCAATTGGGGTGATGCTGGCTGTTGTAAGGTATGAAACTGTCGCAATTAGTAGGTTTTTTTATATCCCTTCATATGTAATTTCTTCTCCTTGATAAAAATAGTGGGATCTAGGAAATTTCCATTTTCCTGACTTATTGAAAAAGTGAGTTTGATAGTAAGTTTGTTCGAATTCAAAAAAGAGCAAAAATCATCAAATTTCTGTCGTTTTCCCAGCCAGATAAAAGTTATATCATCGATATATCGGTACCATGACACCAGGTTCACACCAGCCAGCGAGTTCTTCCATATGGCATCTTCTTCCCACCTATTTGCATAGCTTGATGCGAACTTGGTGCCATGGCAATCCCAATTTTCTGAATGACATAGTCTCCCTCAAAGAAAAAATAGTTGTTCTCTAATATAAATTGAATACTTTCAATAATAAAATTTACTCTTTCTTGAGAACATGCATAGCTTGCAGAACTGTGTCTTCCACCACTTCTAAAATTACAGAGTTTACCCTAAACAATATCAAATATGAGATCAAGGATTTTATCACTTGCCATACCACAAATATAGTATATTTAATTAAATGCAATTGTGGTCTCGTATATATAGGAAGAACAGGTAGCGCTCTTAAGACCTGTATATCAGAACATATACATAATATTAAAAAGGGTGTGACACCTCACACTATATCTGAACATTTTTTGAATGAACATACTGTAGGTGTTCACCTTCGCAAATAGATTCATTCATGGGCATACAACAAATTAGAACTTCTTGGAGAGATCGTGATATAGAATGAAATCTTGCTAAAGTGGAGATGCAGTTGATATTTAAATTAAATACCCTGATTCCGAATGGTTTACATTCTGAATTTGATCTAAAATAGTTTATGTAAAAGTAATGCTTTTATTCTCAAGTTGTTACATATACTAAGAATAATTAATTTTCCACTTGAGTTTTGTCCTTTCTGTTTATAGGGTAGAGCATGAATTATGTATGTTGAAATCTCCAATATTTCATAATATTGAGACTGTTGGTTACACTGCTATCGACACACCATCAGTAGTTTTGGTAAAGTGATAATTACTTGATCATGTTTAGGTATATTTATGACTGTCTTAATCTTTATAACAATTCCTGTCTGGGTCCATTGAAACATAGTGTTGAACGTAGCAGAGATCGTAGCGGTCTCTGATTTTCTGGTTGGAACGCTGCTGTTTCCACTTCCTCATTCTCACCGCTGATTCGAACCGCACGTGCGCAGTGCAGACTTCCGGAATGGTGGAACGCACTGTGAACCGCGGATACTTCCGGTCCAGCGGAAATGTGCAATTTTATGTTTTGTGAACCTCATTTTCTTTTTATAAAAATGGTCGTATATGGTCAGTATTTACAAGTACAGTTCCAGTTGTGTACAAATAATTTTTAGAATTGTCTTTGTGTCCTAAAATAATGTTTAATCTAACTTTCCCATCATGCATTGTAATTATATACTTCCTGTGACATATGTATAAATTCCCCCCAGTCCATACTCTGCATCCACACCATGATAGGTCGAAATGGTATTGGTGCATGCAGAGAGTGGACTTTTTTAATCCAACAGTAAGGATTGTCATTTGGTTGTCTGCAAGGTGTACTGGAGGTCTGACACGGGGGATATTCTGAACTCTCACCTGTGTCATAGTCTTATACATCTGAATTAAAAGACTCCAGTGGCTTTTGTGGATTCAATCACTGTCATCCAGTTTACTGTTTACTGACTGTTTATTTTTATTTATTTTTATTGTTATCGGTATTCCACTTTTTTATACCTTGAAGAAATAAAGATCCCCCTGATCAGTCAGAAACGTCAGCATTTCATTTAAAGATACCTATATATGTGGAAAGAATTACGTGAACACGTGAGTGGGGTACGCTTTAAAAAGCATTCATATTACAGTTGTGATTTGTGCCTGACTCCTGCAAAAGATACCTTTATGTGCATTTCCTAAACCCTTGTTATGTGAGTTCTCGGTACACTTGAATATATATTTGGAGTGGTGGTGAGACCGTACCCTTTCTTCTATCAATGCCAGTAGCAAGTCAGGGCTCTCTTTACAGACACTCTATGAAGAATTGTCTATTTCATCCATTTTAAATATTACTACACATTGTATATTATTTTTTTCTTTGGCATATCATTCTGTGGACTTTTGGATCATAACGAGTGACCCAAGGACATTTTGGAAACAAGATCAATCAGTAACTTTTATGTCTTTTTCATCTTGAGTTAATTGTATTGTATTATATGGTTTCTTTGGTGGCGCCTTTGATCATTCCCTTACATTTCTATGTGACTGGCAATAGTGCCTACACTCTAAAGGCCCCCATCCACTAATCCAATTTGGGCACTTTTCTTCAGATTTCAACGCATCTTACCTAAAAATCTAAAGAAAATTGTCACATCGGATAGATTTTCCGATCCGATGCGCAGTCCCGTGTCAGATATGTCTGAACTACAGATCTTTGCGGCTGTCCCAACTATGTATCTGAATCTGAAGAAATCTGGTACATCAGAGTGTTTTTTTTACTTCAGATGTATTTGATCAGATTCATCTGAAGCATCACTTGACTGGCATCTCCCTGGCCACTCCCACCCACCACAGGAAGCGGCGTCAACAGCAGCAGCAGCAGCATCAGATCAATCACATGTAGCATTTGTGCATCAGATATATCTGATGCTATCTGGCAGATAGCATCAGATATATCTGAAGTGAATTTAGTGAAAATTAAAGCCAGGGTCCGATCCGATTCCCGGGACACTCCCGAGAGAGTTCAAGAGAAATCTGATGCAATCTGCAATTCAGACAAGTCTGAGTAGTGGATGGTCACCTTTAGGACCTAATCTACATATATTATATTCCTCTTGAAACCATAAAGAATCTCCTCCTGAAGATTTTTCAGAGGTACCAGTATTGAGAATAAAAGGTTAGGACAAGTAATAAGATATTGAGATATAATAAAAATAATATAAATACAGACACATTAAATGGTACACAGCTGAGTTTTTTTTATTCACACTAGTTTCAGTCTTTTCACATACTCTGAGATTTTAACCAATATTTTGCTGGTAATTCTTTGCCTCGAGTTTCTGGAATAAATCCAGAATTTTTAATATGAAATAATAAAAGGTACATTTTAATAATTGTGTTTTTTGTGTGCACCATATTCAGACACTCTCCTCTTCTTTGTTGTTATTTTACAGCAATTTATGAAACAAATGTCTCTTTGGTAAACCGGCAACATTGGACGGCAGTGGTAAGTTTTAGCCCACTGCTTGTCAGGTTAGTTTACTGTAATGATCCAGCTTATCAGCTCCAGTTCCAGATTTCATTAGAATATTAAAAAGTAAAATAAAAAAACCTCTGCTTTGTTAAAAAAAAAAAAAGATGCTTTGCAAGCGTAAGCATCGCAGGAGTCCCCTGGTGATAGCCTTCATCAGCAGAGGTGCTTTAAAAAACAGGCAAAAGCCCTAAATCCTACACAAATGTCATGTTTTCACTGTATTGAGGGATTTATACCTATGATTGTCTCCCTATGACAAGTGGCTATTTTCAATACATAACAAGAGCAGGCTTGCTCAATAAATATGGATTTCTTTTCAACTTACCTGATAGCGCTGACATGCAGAAAAGTCCAAGAGCCTTTCAGCAGCCTCACCCTGACCTGACTACACCACTGATTAAACCTCCCACAAAAGAATTGTCTCAATCTATCTCACTATGCATTTACAGTATAAGAAAATCTACTAGATTCATGGTTATTATATCAGCTGTACATACCAGTGACTAGGTTTCTTTCTGCCCTCTAAAGCTGGGTACGCACGAGGTGATATTTTGAACGATTTGCCAGATTCCTATGGATCAGAATGATAAATTGATCAAAGTGTCAAATGTGCATGCACTATGCGCGCTCCTGCTGCGTCATTCCTCGCATCTTCATGTCGACCCAACATGCAGCGCAATCTGAGGATACTGTCAATGACAGCATACTCCTGGGTGTGGAGACTGACAATATATCTTTAGGTCTTTTGCAAGACTGCACAGTGTGTATGCACTATGGAGGTCATTCCGAGTTGATCGCTAGCTGAAAATGTTCGCTGCGCAGCGAAGATGCAAAAAAAATCACTTTTTGCACATGCGTATGTGGCGCAATATGCACGCGTGATGTACTTGCACAAAGGCCAATGTAGTTTCACACAAGGTCTAGCGAAGCTTTTCAGTCGCACTGCTGGCCGCAGAGTGATTGACAAGAAGGGGGCATTTCTGGGTGCCAACTGACCGTTTTCAGGGAATGTTCGAAAAAACGCAGGCATGCCAGGAAAAAAGCAGGTGTGGCTGGGTGAACGCAGGGCGTGTTTGTGACGTCAAATCCGGAACTGAATGGTCTGAAGTGATCGCAAGCGCTGAGTAGGTCTGGAGCTACTCTAAAACTGCACTATTTTTTTTGTAGCTGTTCTGCGATGGAAGCAATTGCACTATTGCAAAGCTAATATACACTCCCAGAGGGCGGCGGCTTTGCATTTGCACGGCAGCGAAAAACTGCTAGCGAGCGATCAAATTCGGAATGACCCCCTATATTGTTTGTCTGGGAGTTCAAGGCAAATTTGGGCAATCATTGCATCGTTTGCTGGCCGTCTAATGTGTACCCAGCTGTCTAATGTGTACCCAACTTTAGTGTAACACTAAATATTTTTAAGAATAGCTCATTTGCCACGTACGTCAGTTTATCCACAGCTTAGCCACTACTAAAAGGGAGAGAACTTGAACATACACACATAAGTATGTATTTTTCCATACTACTAAGCCTTGGAGAGTGATAAAGTGAACGGAGATAAAGTACCAACCAACCAGCTCTGAGCTATCATATTTCAAACATAGCCTGTAACATGGCAGTTAGGAGTTGATTGGCTGGTGCATTATCTCCGTCAACTTTATCCCTCTCCAAGGGGTCTATTCATCATCAATTAATTTATGAAAAAGCAGGTGTAAATTAACATTTTCACATACTTTTGCATAAATTAAGTGTCAGGGCCATTCATCAAGATACGAAAAAGCATTTTTTTCCAAACTTGGTGGTGTTACTATACGCCATCCTGATATGGCGTACAGTTCCTGATAATCTTCACAGGCTGCCGTTTGCAGCAGATGGATCTATTTCGATACCTCCCTGCTGTGTATGTATTTGAGAGCTCCAGATACCTCTTTCTACCCTGCAGGGCACTGCAGCCGTGTCCCCAGATTCCCCACCGCCTTCTATTCACCTGCTCATTGCAGTTCTTCCTCCCATCCAGACTCCATTCAGGGGGCTCTGCAACTGAGGGGAGGTGGGGGCACAAACACCGTTGACGGGGAAATCCATATGGACACGGCAAGTGCATCTTCTAAAAAGCTGACTCTGCAAAAGCAATAGCTTTTCAGAAGTGATACTTTAGGCAATGAGGCATGATGAATGCCTCTGAACGGTTTATTAAACTCACAGCGAGTTTAAAACATAATTATCACTAGCGACAATTATGTAATGATAAATGGGAACCCCAGGCTTAGTACATAGACCCCTATATCACTGGGATTTCATTGCACATCAGTTCTAGTTAAACTCTTTTAATGCCCTCACAGTTTGTGGTGGCATTGCTGCCATGGTCCAAAGACAAGTGACCGATGGCTTAGTTGACTTGTGTATGTTTAGGTTAGAGATGAGCGGGTTCGGTTCTCTGAGAACCGAACCCTACCAAACATCACGTCCCGAGCCAAACCAGAACGAGGCAAAACATCATCATCCCGCTGATGGATTCTCGCAGGTTTTGGATTCCATATAAGGAGCCGCACGTCGCCGCCATTTTCATTCCAGTCCCGGAGAGTGTAGTGAGAGGACGTGGCTCTCTCCTCAGTGTCTGTCTGTGCGGGAAAGTGGGGTGGCGACCTGCTCTGTCTTATGTGTGTCATTCCAGTGCTGTGTTGTGCTGCATCAGTCCAGTGGTGGTGTCTTGTGCTGCATCCGTCCAGTCACAGTGGTGGTGTCCTCTGTTGCCGTATATCCAGTGCTGCTGTATAAGTCAAGTCCAGTGGTGCTGTGTTGTACTGCATCAGTCCAGTGGTGGTGTCCCTGTGCTGCTGTATAAGTCCAGTGATACTGGCGTATATGTCCAGTGGTACTGCCGTATAAATCCAGTCCAGTGGTACTGCCGTATAAATCCAGTGATACTGCTGTATATGTCCAGCGGTACTGCTGTATAAGTCCAGTGATACTGCTGTATAAATCCAGTCCAGTGGTACTGCCGTATAAGTCCAGTGATACTGCTGTATATGTCCAGTGGTACTGCCGTATAAATCCAGTCCATTGGTTCTGCCATATAAGTCCAGTGATACTGCCATATAAGTCCAGTGATACTGCCGTATATGTCCAGTGGTACTGCCGTATATGTCCAGTGGTACTGCCGTATAAGTCCAGTGATACTGCCGTATATGTCAAGTGGTACTGCCGTATATATCCAGTCCAGTGGTACTGCCGCATAAGTCCAGTGAAACTGCCGTATATGTCCAATGGTACTGCCGTATAAGTCCAGTGATACTTCCGTATAAGTCCAGTGATACTGCCGTATATGTCCAGTGGTACTGCCGTCTAAATCCAGTCCAGTGGTACTGCTGCATAAGTCCAGTGATACTGCCATATAAATCCAGTCCAGTGATACTGTCCTATATGTACAGTGGTACTGCTGTATAAGTCTAGTGGTACTGACGTATAAATCCAGTCCAATGGCAGTGCCATATATGTCCAGTCCAGTGGTAATGCCATATATGTCCATTCCAGTGGTTTCTGTCATATAAGTTCAGTGGTGCTGTCCTGTGCTGTATATTATTTACTACAAATAAAGGGGTTATTAATATTTAATCCAAATAATTTTTACAGGGTTTGCCCTGTGTGTTGTAGAGGTACGCTCTCCTGTGCTGCATTTTGATATATAACTCCAGAAAAATAATGGAGAACAAAAATTTGGAGGATAAAATAGGGAAAGATCCTGAACCTCTTCTTCCTACTGCGGCTGCTGCAGCTGCTTTTGTTGCTGCTGGGAGTCGATCGTCATCCCAGAGGGGAAGTCGGAAGACCACTTGTACTACTTCAACTAAGAAAATGACTGTCCAACAGTCCTTTGTGAGGAAGATGAAATATGACAGCAGTCATCCTGTTGCAAAGCGGATAACTGAGGCCTTGACAGCTATGTTGGTGTTAGACATGCGTCCGGTATCTGCCATTAGTGCAGTGGGACTGAAGTGCCACTTCTATATCATCCAGACCCAAAACCCGAATGGGTGGTTGGCAAAACCTATCCAGATCCAAAACAAGAGCAGGGATCCAGATCCAAAACCAAAACACGAAAAGTGCCCGCCGCACATCTCTAGTTTAGGAGCTTGTTCTGCAAACTCCACAGACGCAGGGAGTGAGGTAATCTCACTGTACAGTGCTGCAGGAGTAAAGAACAATTAGAATAAATGTACATGTGCAGTTTTCCGCAGCATAACGATCGGGTCAGAACTGCGCATGCGCCGGTGCCGCAGTGCACCTGTGCATGGCCGCCCATCGCTGCGCTACGATTGCCTCTGCCTGATTGACAGGCAGAGGTGGTCGATGGGCGGGAGGGGGCGAAATGCGGCGTTTGGCCGCCATTTCGTGGGCGTGGTCCGGACAATGCAGGCGTGGCCGGACCGTGTGGGGAGTGGCCCGCAGCGGCTGCGTGCCGTCACACGCAGCGGCTGCAGGCCGGGGAGCGATGAGTAGCTCCCGGCCAGCACGCTAAAGCTGCGCTGGCCGAGAGCTACTCTTGAAGTGCAAAGACATCGCCACTGTGCGATGCCTTTGCACTTCTGCTGGGGGGGTCGGCCCTGACATGCGGGGCAGACTAGCCCTGTGCTGGGCGTCCCCCCGCATGTCTGAGTTCATGATCGTAGCTGTGCTAAATTTAGCACAGCTACGATCAACTCGGAATGACCCCCATATTCCAATACCTGTTGGTGATTATTTAGCATTTTGCATTGATAAACTAAATCCTGTAATATTTGGGTTTTAGAAGTTATAAGCAACAATTACTAACTTACAGTACATATAAATAGTTATATTAGTAGTTATATTCGTAAGCATCTAAAACAAGAGTAATAGTTCAGATTATTTTTAATTAAATTCTTTGAGGATACAAAATGTTATTTTCTAATATATCATATACTCTCAGTTCGTGAGCATTGGTGCTGAGATAATAGGGAGGGAACACACAAAGTCAAGAATACTGGCATATTTGTGGAAAGAGCAAGCTGGCACTAGCAGAGCTCCCCTCTAGGAAAAGCTATTCACAGTTGTTCTAAAAAAGATTTGGTTGCCATGGGTACTGATGTAACAGAGAAGTGAAAAGGAATAGAAAGCTTTTATAGCATGGATCACGTTTTTTCACAGCCACTTTTAGTTACCTAAATTAGCAATTAACCCTGCTGACTTTTTATCTCTCTCCTATTCATGCATGTAACTGCATATAGAACATACAATCCCAGTACATTTAAAGTCATACCACTAACAATCTGCATTATTATAAAATTGGAAGTCATGTATCTTGAAAGGTGTGTGTGTGTGTGTGTGTGTGTGTGTGTGTGTGTGTGTGTGTGTGTGTGTGTGTGTGTTTAGCATGCTGCTCACTTTAATTGCGGGATTAAGTAAAAGCAGCCATGATTTCAATGCACAGCTGCAATTAAAAGGTTAAGGATTCATGGATAGTTTCCAACAATTAAGTTAATATACTCTGGGCTTAATTTGTAGTTAGAGTCACTAAGGAAGATGGGAGTGAAACAAAAGAGAGCAAGTACTGTAACTGTGCACCACACTTACCGACTATGCAGGAGGGGGCAGCCAGGTTGGTACAGCAGGGGGCCTGGACCCAGTATCAGTGGGCACCAGGGGCATGGACACCCGATCGCGTCATCGTTGCCCCGCCCCCCACTTTTCAATGCCCATATTACTGGCATTGGAAAGTGAGGGGGCGGGACTACGATGATGCGACTCAGCGAGAATCCAGTCATTAGCCTTCCCAGACTACCTACTTTAAAGGACTGCTGTGGGAGGCTGAGGGGGGTGATGTCAGCTCCAGGAGACTTGCCTACCCATCCAGGAGGGGCGGGAATGCCATCTGATTTTTGGGAGCCTCCTGGCCGATCTGGGAGAGTAGGGTAGTATGCTATGCACCTTGGCAAAACCATGTTGCACAGCAGGTGGGGCAGAAGTAAAATGTGCAGATAGATTAACACAGGGCATACACTGGCATATAAATGTCATTTTATCAGACAGCCTCACACCCCTCAGTTATCATTGTTGAGATGTTGCAACAGACTGAGCCTTAATAATGTTAGAATGATTACACTGGAGGAACAACAGATGGCGCTGTTACAAAGTGATATTGGTGTGTTGTATAAATAAAATGTACTTTGGGGGTCATTCCGAGTTGTTCGCTCGGTATTTTTTTTCGCATCGCAGCGATTTTCCGCTTAGTGCGCATGCGCAATGTCCGCAGTGCGACTGCGCCAAGTAAATTTGCTATGCAGTTAGGAATTTTACTCACGGCTTTTTCATCGTTCTGGTGATCGTAGTGTGATTGACAGGAAGTGGGTGTTACTGGGCGGAAACTGGCCGTTTTATGGGTGTGTGCGGAAAAACGCTACCGTTTCTGGGAAAAACGCGGGAGTGGCTGGAGAAACGGAGGAGTGTCTGGGCGAACGCTGGGTGTGTTTGTGACGTCAAACCAGGAACGACAAGCACTGAACTGATCGCAGATGCCGAGTAAGTCTGGAGCTACTCAGAAACTGCTAAGAGAGGTGTAATCGCAATATTGCGAATACGTCGTTCGCAATTTTAAGAAGCTAAGATTCACTCCCAGTAGGCGGCGGCTTAGCGTGAGTAAATCTGCTAAAAGCAGCTTGCGAGCGAACAACTCGGAATGAGGGCCTTTGTTTTTACAGGATTCTTCCAGAAGAAGGTGCAAATGTAGTAATGTACTGTTGCTGTCCATGTAATATCTGTATGTTTATAACCAAAACAGTTTATTATAAGTATTTATACCACAAAGAGCTTCCTTGTCTGTGTCTCCTGACAGAGAATGTAAGAGAAGATTTGATCGGCTAAGAACACCTCTGCTAACATGTTATGGGCCCAGATTACAGTTCCTGAACACAAGCACAATGAACCCAGCCGCCAGGGACCCAGTTACAAGTACCCAGGCACAGAAAAACATCACTGAGAGGAAATTTGCACAACTGTGAGTAACCCAGTATTATACCTCGGAGGGAATAAAGACTAACGGAAGAGATCGCGAGCAGCATAGATCTTATACTAACAGTAACCAAGCTATCTAATGATCACTATCAACTGTGGAAATGCTGCTGTATAAAGATGATTTGTGGAAAGTATAATTACAGACAGACCAGAGATTAATAATCAAGAATGGGATAAGAAAATCAGATGGGTACGTGCAACCATAAGCTTATTAGGTGAAGATGATCACCTAACAATCATGGGTATCCACTGAGATATCTCACAGCCTATAACCATTACACGATATCTGGGTTCCTCCTCTGGGGAGGAGACATTTCCCCAATCCTCCACTGTGAAGGATCAGGGAAATGTCTGTCAGTTAACTGTGGCAGTGCATACACTGACAGATGCAGCCAACTTCGTATCAGAAGGACATGCTGGACAACCACGTATCTCCTACCGATTTAAAATCAGTCACTCAAATACACTGTACAATTATCCGATCGGCCAGATAATGGTATATATGGTGTATGCCCTTCGTTAGATGAGAGGGGTGTGGCCAAATTTATATCTAAAAAAAAGCATACTATATAATTAAAAACCTCACTCAGAGAAGGGTTCTTCTTCAATTTTATTATTCTGCAGGTTCTGGGACATATAGAAAAGTCTTCAAAATTATAAAAATAACACTACTAAGTGACTACTATGTAAAGTTTGAATTGAGGGTATTATTGTGTGGCCATGCCCCTTCCTTGTGATGCCACATACTTTTTTGCTCCACGCTAGAGGGCTAGACAAGAAGTGAAGGTTGACATGGAGAGAAGATGTGGGTATTAATAGGTGCTAGACTCAATAGCTGCAAGGCATCCATATTCTGTGGTTCTACAATGACCCCCACATCATTAACAATTCAAAAGCATGCTTGATGGTTGGTATGTTGTTCTTGTGGTGATGCATGGTTTCAAACATGGCATTAGATTATGCATCCTAACTGAAGAATAAAATCTTTCTGTGGAGAAGGATCTTCACTAGGTGTTAACATATTGGCCAGGATGTAAGGAAGTCCGAGTTCTCCGACCGTGCGGGATACCGGCCAAACTCAGACTTTTTTTAAAGGGACAATCATGTACAATGCAAAACAAGTCTGAGTTCAGCCGGCATCCGGCACGGCCGCCAAACTTGGACTTCATTACATCCCGCCCATTCTATTTATATGTCCACTTGTGTCTTGTCTATCCAGCAGACACAGATGTATTAACCTGAAGAAGGGATAAAAAAGTTATAAAGCAGTGATAAGCGCAAGATGATTACGCACCAGCCAATCATTACAGATTTGAAAAATGACAGTTAGGAGCTGACTGGCTGGTGCATTATCACCTTGCATTTATCACTGTTTATCACTTCGTTATCCCTTCTTCAGGCTTAATACATCTGCCCAGGGGCTTCTCTAGAGAGGAGGGGACCTGTGTGCAGACTCCGTGTGTGGGCCTCCTCCTCTTTCGTAGCCATCGCACCGCTGCTAGCGCCCTGAGCGCTGTAGACTCTGGCACAGTGCCAGAGTCTACAGCGCATGTGCAGGACTCCGAAAAATGGCCCCACCATTTTTCAGAGTCCTGGCATGCGCTGTAGACTCTGGCACTGTGCCAGAGTCTACAGCGCTCAGTGCGCTAGCAGTGGTGCGATGGCTACGGGAGAGGAGGGGGCCCACACACAGTCAGCAATGGACTCCGGAAAGGTAAGTATAGGAGAAATGGGTGCAGTGTATGCGGCATGGGCCCCCTGGACTCAGGGGCCCGTGTGCACCGCACACACTGCACCCATTATAGAAACGCCAATGCATCTGCCCCATTATCCATTCAGGAACATGGTCATGAACTTTAGCATTTAACATGTTCACAGTGTTAGAGAAGTAAGCTCTGCCTCTGTTTACCAATAGCTGTCGACCACTAATAGCTGTCGACCACTAGGATCTGGAACAGCTGCTGACCTCTGAAATACACTTTTGTGTGGCTACACCATGTTTTGTCTCCATCCACCAAGATACTGGATATGCCCGTGACTGTTCTGCAGTAACGGGAGCCCTAGTGAGCACCCATATTCCAATGTGCCACCACCATACATATATTTTAAGCAACCATCGCCGCCACTGTAGTGCAGTAAGCATTTGCAACCTGACACACCACAACGTCCAGCAACCCTACAAATGCTTGTGGCTACAACTGGGAATCCTGATATCATGTAGCTGCTAACAGCCCTGTGTTGACCTGTTCCTGTTTCTACCTGGTTAATAAACCTTCCCTGGTTAAGATGATCTGACATGTAGATTAGCCTCCATATGTACACTGCTACCACCTTTCACTGCAGTGTCTGCCAATACACAGATTATATTTTTTGGGATCTTTGTGTTTTCCCTGAAAATAATATGTTCTGATCTTTGGATGAGTTACTAGGATAACCCTCCTGGGATCACTGGCAACTCAACTGTGTTCCTTGTTTTCCACTTGTAAATAATCTCTCTCCTTGTAGAATTGTGGACTGTAAATTGTATGTATATGACCGGGTGTGGTATGTAGGGTCGACTACACTTAGGTCGACAGTGTCTAGGTCAACCACTATTGGTCAACAGTAACTAGGTCAACAGGGATTCTAGGTCGACATGTTCTAGGTCGACAGGTCAAAATGTCGACATGAGTGTTTAAAAAAAAACTGGTGTAATTTTCTCCGTACAGTGACCGAGAACTCCAATTAGTGCACCGTGTCTCCTCACCATGCTCCGGGCAAGATGCCTCGCTCCTCTACTGCTGCACTGGACACAGGTTACTATTCCCAATCGTAGTCCACGTGGATCATAAAGTATGAAAAAGTTAAAAAAAAAAGGAAAAAATTGCGAAAAACTCATGTTGATCTTTTGACCTGTCAACCTAGAACATGTCGACGTAGTGACCCCGTCAACCTAGAAACCCTGTCGACCAATAGTGGTCGACCAAGAGCATTGTCGACCTAAGTGTGGTTGTCCTAGATACCGGATACCGAATACACTTACTCAGATTTAGGAGCAGCAACTTTCTCTCTCTCATTCTTTCATTTTCCCAGATCATTTCAGATTCATTCTCTGCTTTGCATGGAGATAACACAAACAAAAATGCTTCAATCCAAACTGCCAGTGGTTTTGGTGTTATAAAGTGCTGGCACCTCTTTCTGTTGACCAAGTAATAAAATGCACTTGATTAGCAGCACCTGACTGTTTTATTGATTTGGAAGCCGTGTGGGTGTCCCTGCTTATTCACACATGGCTTCTTCTTCCCTTATTTCTTTGTTGAATGAAAAGCAAAAGTAAAATCTGTTAAGGATTATTTGTCACATGAGAATAGATTGATCATTTTTTAGGACCTACTGTAGATGGTTGTAAATTATGTCCTGATACACACATTTAAAAGAGAATATACTTTCTTTTCCACATGACTGTATGCGCATGCCTCCCAAAACCAAATGGCAATCGATGGACATTGCAGACATTGTTTTTAAGACATTTAAAAAATGGTTATTGGAATCAGGGAGTGAGTTTATGACTATAAATGTAAACATCGAAGTAAAATGGGAAGAGGTATTTGGGATCAAAACAGATGCAAGTGCTACAAAAGAGGAAGAGTTGGGATGTATATCTTTGTCCTACAACTTTTTTGTGTCGGACAAGGTGCCTGATTTAGAGACAGTTGTTACTACAGCCCCGGTTGCAGCTGCTCTCTTAATAGCGGTTGCATACAGTAAATATGCTAATCTCAGTTTTCCCTTTGTGTTACACCATGCGATGTTGTATACAAGGAGCACCAAAGCAGCCACTTTTAGGCTGGATGGAGACTTTAAACACTCCAACACCAACGCAACATCAGAAACACCATTAACATTTGCAGAAACCTTGTGACTACTCTAGCTACTCCTCTCAAATGTAACTAAATATGACCTCTGAAGCAGTGGATTTGTGCTTGGGAAAGCAGCAGCGTTCCCAGACATGCCCATGACACACCTATAACACGCCCATGAAACAGACCCTTTTTGCATTCACTTTAGGTCACCTCCTAGTTCCACTCTGAAATGCCCAGGGATTGCAAACCCCCTCTCAAGTGTTAGTGATGCCATGGGAGAGGCCTGTGCGCAACTAAACTGTGTGCACCCCTACCGTCAGCCTCTACTATAATCCGGCCCTGCTGAAGGGACTACTGTATTTATTCACATTTTAAAATTCTTGAACCATAGTACTGCCATTTTTATTAAGAGACTTACCACTATAGTTATTAAATCTACCCTGCTACGACAGACCTAGCAAAAAATACCTGTTCTGATAAATAGTTAAAGGGCCCTGCAATTGGCACATGTGAAAGATGTCCACAAATGTGTGCATGTGCCGACTAATATTGCAGCAAAGTACATATGTAGTGTGTCAAATGACAATGTTAAAAACACTTCAAATAATTTATAACAGCACAAAAAATGTTGCCATTATTTGACAATTAGAAATAATATATTACATAAAATTCAATACAGGATTATTATAATATATATCATCAATGCTTAATAGTTCTATGCAGAGTTACATAGAAAATGACCCGTTAAATGGCGCGCGGCGCAGAATTTCATCAGAGTACAAGAAGGTGCAGAGATATCGGATCAGGGGAGGAGCCGAGTGATCGCTCTATCCTGGCAGAAAGCAGGAACACTCTTCACCGCTTTTCTCTGAAGAAGGGTCATGTAAGTAGGGGTGGTCTTCAGTATGCCGTCTGTCGGGATCCCGGCGCACAGTATACCGGCGCCGGGATCCCGACTGCCGGCATACCGACACTTATTCTCCCTCGTGGGGGTCCATGACCCCCCTGGAGGGAGAATAAAATAGCGTGGCACGCATAGCGCGCCACCATGCCTGCAGCGTGGCGCGCCACCGTGCCCGCAGCGTGGCGAGCGCAGCAAGCCCGCATGGGGCTCATTTGCGCTCGCCACACTGTCGGTATGCCGGCGGTCGGGCTCCTGGCGCCGGTATGCTGGTCACCGGGAGCCCGACCGCCGGCATACCATACTACACCCGTAAGTAGACATAAAGCTATCCTCGAATGGTGTTATGTTTTTTTTTTAAAGTTATGGATGAGACACTAAAATGCCAAGAAAAGCGAAACAGCGGAGAAATCAGTGTTAAATATTAGTGGATTTTTCTTTGAGTGAAAATGAAAAAACAAAACACACAACGAAGAGGTGGAGCATCCAGCCGCATTACTGGTGTCTAAAGTTCTGCTTCATAAATAAAACAAAAGATGGGGAAAATATTGAAGGAAAGTCAATTGTTTCTCCCTGAGCCGCCAATAGATGGCACCCAGTGTATCAATTCAATTGTTACTCCATTTGGGCACGCTGAGCCAAGGGGAGACACATTTCAGATTGCAGCCCCCCGTGCTGGTGAGCTGAAATGTGCAAAAAGTGACCAGTTTGGGCGCCCAAGCATCACTTTTCACAATCATGCTCATTAGTTTAGTCGGATTTAGCTGCTTTACCTGACACTAATGGGCGCGAGCAGTGTGATAAACAGCATCAATAGAATATCGCCCTGCGATCTCCCGTCACTTTAGATGGGAGATCGGGTGGCGATATCAATTGAAGTCCCCTCATTCACAGTCGCATGACCAAAAGACTGCAGGGGGAGTCGGCCAGCACATATAAACATACATGTCAAGTTGTATGTAACAGATGTGCTGGCTTCCTCCCCAGTGATCAGCAGCAGCACGCACAGGACACAATGCTTAGCTTATCTATCTTCAATAAACTTGCCGCCAGACTCATGTGAAACAAGCCAATGGGAGTCTAGGGGCGGGCTTATTGAAGATAGGCTGAGCACTATGTGCCTGTGTCCCGTGCATGCTGCATCGGCTGCTGATCCCCGGGGAAGAAGCCAGCACATATGTCACATACAACTTAACACGTATGTTAATATGTGCTGGCCAGCTCCCTCCTGCAGTCCACTGGTCCATGTAAAGCTTCAGCATCCACAGCCGCATTGTGTGCCTGAAAATAGATGCTGATCTGTGTCCTTACTAAGAGCTGACCACATCTGTGCATCTGCATCTCCCCTATACATCCACTTGTGAGAGCAGTTGTCATCAGTATAAGCATGCATTTTCATCAGCCATATACTTTAAATATATTGGGGCATATTTACCATATTTTGGATACCCGCAAAAATGAGTTATCCCTAGAATTTAAAAAGAGGCTATCTGCTGTGCTACACACAGCAAACTTTTCCAGGAAAGGGACCTGTGGGGGGGGGGGCTTCTGAACTAGAAAAGATCACTCTCCACTCATTTCATAGTGACTTGCTGCATATGCAGTTGAAGGGGTCTTCGAATGGGTTTTCTGAGCTTGCTGTCCAAGCTCAGAAAACCCCTTCGAAGACCCCTTCAACTTAAGAGTCTGGAATGTGTCTGATAACAGATCAAAGTGTGTACAATGATCTACAGCTATGCTGCTGTGTCTTAAATGAGGAAAGAAAGGAAAGCAGAAGTTGGTTTTAAGAAAATGCACAAATTATAATAAAATTTTTAAGGAGGGGTATTTATCAAAGCTTGGAGTGAGGTAAAATTGTAAGAGATAAAGTACCAACCAATATGCTACTGTCATTTTTCAAACACAGCTTGTAAAATGTAAGGAAGAAGCTGATTGCCAGGTACTTTATCTCTCACAATTTCATCTCTCTCTAAACTTTAATAAAAACCCGCTCAAGGTTCTATTTATTATCATTTGCAGCCTTCACCTGAAAAATAAATATTCCTTATCGCCACAATTAGCTTCAATACGAAATCTTTATTCTCCCAGATGTACCATTGTCAAGTCACTGGGACGTTAGCACATATGCAAGCTGAAACCACTGTGGGGCGCACCACCTTCTATTTCGTCTCTGGGTGCCTGGCATGAACTTAGGGTTGGCTTAGGTATTGGTGAGCCACAGAGTATTACAGACACACTGGTCTTTAGCAGGAACTGGAAAAAAAAGTGTTAGAACCTTTGGTGCGGGAAACCTTTATTTTTTTTATTGGCTTACAGCCCGAGCCAATGAATGGCATCTACAGATGGAGCCTCCGTTATCTTGGCTGGCTGAGGCATTAGTCGCGATCGAGCATACGCAGTGTGCCTGGGCGCAAGGAGGCTTGCATAGTCGTAGGGAGGCGCACAGAGCATTTGGCGTTACCTTTAAGTGTAATACCTGTGATCATCCACCAGATGTCGCTTTTTAAAATCACCATTGCGCATGCATGTGGTCTCCATTAAAATACAATACCGAACTACAGCGTAAGAACTACTTTACTGCTGCGTCTCATTATGCTACAATATGCTACAGTATGTCATACAGTATAGTACAGTGTACAGACGCAAATACAGTAGTACAGTATATACAGACGCAAACGAACATGATAAAGCCACAGTACAGTCCATTGACGTTAGGAATATGTGAGCGTCCAAGTCCCGCAGACAAATCAACAAATAAAACCAGTAGTGTATACATACGCAAATGAACGTGTTACAGGTACAGTGTGTTCTGTTGATGTTAGGGATATGTTAGCATCCAAATCTCGTAGCCATTATGGCATTATCAAAACCAATGGGCTTATGCATCTGTCATGCGGCGACGTGTCTGAGTGGTGAAGTGTGCCGTTTCCCATGCTTAGAATCCCGGGTTCAATTCCCAAAGTGCGAAAGCATGTTAATTTTTTCCTGACACTTTATTAATTTTATATTTTTGTATCTATTGTACTATACCTTCACATTCAATAGAAGTGTGTACACAAGTTTTACAGAAAGCAAGGCAAAGATGCAGGAGCGTATCTAAAATACACATCGGCTACGAAGATAAGGTTCTATGCACCGTACGGTACACATACAATTCTGTAGCAGGCCAGACTCTATTGAAATGGCTACCACCCGTGACCCCTTGCCTCGTGGAAGCCCTCAGCTATGGAGCCAGCGACTGCATGGGTTTTGCAAGTTACAGGGCAATGCTGAAGGAGCGTCACAATACCCTAGCTAAAATACACAGGGTTGATAGGGATAGGCGAGCTCTATGCAATTAAGATACACCGGACTCGATCGCATAGCAAGTTGACAAAATGGTTGCCGCCCGTGACCCCTTGCCCCGTGAAAGCCCTCATACATGGAGAGAGCGATGGCATAGGTTTTGCAGGCTACAGGGCAATGCTGAAGGAGCGTCTGAATCTCCTAGCTAAAATACACTGGGGTGATAAGGATAAGCAAGCAAGCTCTATGCACATTATGATACACCAGACTCGAACGCATAGCAAGTTGACATAATGGCTGCCACCCGTGATCCCTTGCCCCGTGGAAGCTATAAGCTATGGAGCCAGCGTTTTGCAAGTTACAGGGCAATGCTGAAGGAGCGTCTCAATATCCTAGCTACAATACACAGGGGCAATGAGGTCCCGTTGAATGTATTCTATGATTTTGTAAGTCTGTTTTTGCATCTTGAACTATCAGTATCAGAGAGTTTGGGAAAGAATTATAGATGGAAAGGGATGAAGGCAAAATACCATGAATAAAAAAAATGTAATAGAGGGAAAGTAATGATGCATAACTGTAAACTGGCACCGTACTGATCAGATTACATCAGTAAGCAATCGGTTAGAGACACTTACAGATATCCCAGTGCGGTAAGATAAAATCCTTGCAGGCACTAATATCAAAGGATGATGGAACTCAGAGATTTTGAGCCGTGTGTGTTGATGAAACATTCACAAATAGGAAACATTATGTATAAATGTTTGTGCATAACACTATTAACTCAACATGTGTTTATTATTTGCTGGACATTTAATAGTCAGAACAGAACAGATGCTTTTATGATAACCCAGACAGACATACATGTAAGTAATTCATTCAAGACTGAGGATCATTATAAATAACTTTGGGCCTAATTCAGATCTGATCACTGCTGTGTGTTTTCGCACAGCGGGTGATCAGATCCGAACTGTGCATGCACCGCAATGTTCCGGCGTGTCACACAACAACAACAACAGGCATCGGCGCCTAGTGACGGGATGGTGCAAAAAATCAGAACGAACGGGTGTTCACAAGGTGATTGACAGGAAGAGGCCATCTGTGGGTGGCAACTGACCGTTTTCCGGGAGTGTCCGGAAAAACACAGACAGTATCAGGCGTTTTCAGGGAGGGTGTCTGACATCAGCTCCGGCCCCGATCAGCAGGAATCAATCGCACAGGAAGAGTAAGTTCTGGGCTGTGCAGAAACTGCACAAAAATATGTTTGTGGAGCTCTGCTACACATGCGATCGCACACTTGCACAGCGATTTAACCATCCCCCTGTAGGCGGCAACTATCTGATCGCAGGGCAGCAAAAACCGCAGCCCAACTATCAGATCTGAATTAGGCCCTTTGTGTTTTGCATTGCACACTTTTGGCTTGTTCTCTAATAAACCTGTCAGTTTTCATAATGATTATTTTACAAATTAGTACTTTTATAAATCTGTCAGACTTAAAATCTAATAACTTTGACAGAAGTAAAGAAGTGTCTACTTCAATGAATCTGTTCCAGATTTACTTTACTGTCCAGATTCCCTAGTGAACTTTTTATACTTGTTTTAAATTAGTACGGAGTTATCTCTACTAACTACTGTATAAAACCTTGTTTTTAATGGGCCTATTTATCATTAAATATTTGTACAATATTACTTGAAAACAGACGTTTTCAGTGGCACCCTCAAATATTAAGGATCACCCGGATGTACTATGGACGGATCGCAGCAGATATCTCTGATATCTGTAGAGATCCCTCTATTGTCGTTGTCAAATGAAGCCCCTATAGGCTGCAATGGGGGCTGTCATGCTGCCAAATTTACCAGGCTCAGGAATTTGAGGGGCGTCACAAGCCAGGTGTTAGGGTTGTGGACCGCACATGGGTGTGACCCTCGGAAGGGGTGATACCAAAGTGCCGGCTCTTCTGCAGTGACAGGAGTCGGGTGCTGCAGTGTGATATACTCCTGCAGCACTCGGCACGGCACTCAGCCCAGTCTCTGGGGGCAGCCAGCATCTTTGAGGATGCTGGACATGCCAACGGAGTGAAAAATGGAAACCCCTGCAAGGTCACGCCCCCTTTTGTTAGCCCATGCACCCTTTTTGGGCGGCACTGGGGGGAGGGGGGGGGGGGGGGGGGTTGGGGAGTGCATAGTGCAAACCGGGTGTCATCACTCCTGGTGATGCCTCTGCATAGTGTGATACTTCTGTCGAGAGCATATCCACATTCAAAGAATTAAACACATTGCTTAGCCAATCTGTATCACTACATTCCTGCATGTGTTTTATTATTGCATTGCCACTATACTTCTTGCTATTGTCAATTGCATTTAATTGTTCACCATTTTTGAATTGTTGAATTGGCTTTTGATGTTGCTATTATATTGTATAAACTCAGAAATAATCCAGCACTTAATAATATTATTATTATTATTATTATTATTATTATTATTATTATTATTATTATGTTCTATTGCACTTCCTCAGACATAATGTACGTTATTACACACAAACTTTCACAATGGGGGACAAAGTTGGGGGTTACAAAACAGACACTGCGCTCAAGAATGAATCTAAGCAGACATAGATAAATAACAATCATGAAACACCTCGGCAGTCCGACTCCAGACCAGTATATTGAGGTTATTTGCTGATGTTCAGAAGAGAGTTTAAAACTGAAATGGAATAAACCCTGTACATTTAAATGAATAACAATGTTTCATATAGAATAAAAGATTAATATCTCCCATCAGGACCCAGGAAGAAACACAGGCACACCCATGTGTCTAAATTAGCAGAGCAACGCAAAAATAAGATCGTGGCACCCTCCTGATTGGCTGTGTGCTCCTGTAGTGTCTATCAGGCGGCACACGGCAGTGTTACAATGTAGCGCCTATGCGCTCCATTGTAACCAATGGTGGGAACTTTGTGGTCAGCGGTGATGTTACTTTCGGTCAACCGCTGACCACAAAGTTCCCACCATTGGTTACAATGAGGCGCATAGGCGCTACATTGTATCACTGCCGTGTGCTGCCTGACAGACACTACAGGAGCACACAGCCAATCAGGAGGGTGCCACGACGTGGCGCTCCCTGATTGGCTTAAGGAACCCTCTTAGACAGAAGTCAGGGGGGGTTCCTGGCAGTCGGGGAAAGGGGTCCCATGTGAAAACATGGGGCCCCTTTCAGTGCGTGGTCGGGTGTCTGTTTTTTTATTTTGCAAAGTACGTGGATTACAAATAGAACAGAAGAGGACCGATCTACACTGGATTATGTGAGTATAATTTTTCCTACAGGTACCCCATGGATTATACATGGAGAAGAGGACCGACCCTCGTGTGAACATAGGTAAGTATGTATGTTTGGTGGTGTGGATGTATGTAATAAACTTTTACTTTCAAGGTGTGTGTCTCCTGTTTTTATTGGGGTATTTTTTAGTAGTAGTACTACAGGTACCAGCGGGCCCGGTTTTCCTCCGCATGCTGGTACTTGTGGTTCTCCAAGTACCAGCTTGCGGGGGAGGCTTGCTGGGACTTGTAATACTGCTACTAAAAACAATATTCACATTTTGACAAAAAGGCTATCAGCCCCCCATCCGCCGCCCTTGGATGGGGGGACAGCCTCGGGCTTCACCCCTGGCCCTTGGGTGGCTGGAGGGGGGGACCCCTTGATTTAAGGGGTTCCCACTCTTCCAGGGTACCCCGGCCAGGGGTGACTAGTTGGGTATGTAATGCCAGGGCCGCAGGGACCAATATAAAAGTGTCCCCCGGCTGTGGCATTATGTATCTGGCTAGTGGAGCCCGGTGCTGCTTTCAGAAATACGGGGGACCCCTACGCTTTTTGTCCCCCGTATTTTTGGAACCAGGACCAGGCGCAGAGCCCAGTGCTGGTTGATTAAATATGGGGGAACCCCTGTCACTTTTTTCCCCATATTTTTTCAACCAGGACCGGCTCAATGAGCCTGAGGCTGGTTTTGCTTAGGAGGGGGGACCCTACGCATTTTTTTTCTAAAAATGGAACACTTTCCCACCCCTTCCCACTGATAAACATGCACGGATCTCATGGATCCGTGCATGCCTATCAGAACACGGTAAAAAAAAGCAGGTCTGTTTTATTTTAGCACTTTTTTACGATTTGTATTTTTTCACGGCAGTGTTTGGCTATTGCCGGCAGTGTTTGTGAATTACACTTTTTAGTAAATGACCGAGTTCTACCAAATTTCAGGCGTATTTGACCGATGGTGTATTCATTCGTAATTTTTTTCTTTGAGTTCCAAAAAAATACGAATGCCCTCATGACTGCCGTGATTTGAGTTTAGTAAATTCCCGAGATGACACTTTGAAGAAAAAACACCATCTCGGTCAAAATCGGGACCTTAGTAAATATACCCCAGGGTCTCTAATTTTTTTAGTCTAGATTCTAAAATCAACTAATTGGTTGCTATAGGTAACAAAAACTTTTAGCACATATACACATGCATCATTTTCCTAAGTGTACTCAGTATTGGAATATGCTTTATATAGACAGTACTAAAGCTATTAAAGAAAGTGGTTTTCATCTGCACGCCTTGTGCTTTAACTATATGTATGTTATGTGCTTTATATTTCTGCAGATCATCAGGTGCAGACAAACATAACAGCCGATGAAAGAGGTGTAATGGGATATACTGTATTTGACAATAGGAATACGCTAGATATGTTTAGAGAGCAGAAACTCACATTAAGATTAGTGCTTTTCAGAAATGATACTTTATCTTTAAATGAGAATACGTATTCATAGCACAACTACCTTGCTGTCAAGAGAGTAACGAGTAGCCTATACATATATATCCATACTATATATTATGTATTCATTAAATGCAAAGTGCTTTGTTTTTAAGTGTCTTCCCACAATGGGAAACAAGAATGCAGAACGGCTACATCAGCTTTATAAACAACATGATTCTGATTTATGCCGCTAAAAAAACATCAAAGAACATCCAGCATTTAGAGAATGAGGAGCCGAGAAAATGGTTTCTAGTTTTAAATACAGCTCTGTGAATATGGGCTACAGCAAATAAGGATTTATAATATACAGTAGTGTGATCAAGCACAGAAGGGAATGCAGAACTGTGCTCTTTATATTTAAGTTGCAGAACAATCCACAATTCATCCAATATAAACATTAAATGCTTTGGATACATTTTCAAATGAAATATTGCCTTGGATACTCTATTCCCCACTGTTGGTGTTTACATCTGAAGCGCTTTCATCATCTTAATGGAAAACACATCAAGGTTCTTCCAGCTGTTTAAAAAGGAGTCAGATTTTTTTTTTTTTCATCTCTGCACAGGTAATCACGATTTACTTATTATATAATTAAGATGCAGCAATTACTCTAAAAATGACTTTCACAGACTCACTTGATTTGCAGGGCGATCTTTCAAGTCCTGGTCTGGGTCCACACCAACTCTGTTTGGAGACAAAGAACTTATTTAGACTTCCACTAGAACTGTACAATCTCTTTTGGTCAGAAGAATAACCATCCTGCTTATCTAGAAACATGCACCTTATGACCTTATGAAAGATGATATATCGACCTTGGAATAAGTGGGGAGCTCCCAGGGACTTTTATCGTAATATATATATATATATATATATATATATATATATATATGAGAAAAGAACGTGTTCGGCACTCCAATAAACTGTAAATGGCACCTTGCTCCGGTGCCCGATCTGAACAGACTGTATATGCAGAAGACCAGCTGGCGGCACTCACGGAGACTTGCATGCAGAAAGAAACTAACAGCTCACATGCTGGTATGACTACATACCAGCGTGTGAGCTGTTAGTTTCTTTCTGCATGCAAGTCTCCGTGAGTGCCGTTCAGCTGGTCTTCTGCATATATATATATATATATATATATATACAAATACACTGCTCAAAAAAATAAAGGGAAAATTAAAAAACACATCCTAGATCTGAATGAATGAAATATTCTTATTAAATACTTTATTCTTTACATTGTTGAATGTGCTGACAACAAAATCACACAAAAATGATCAATGGAAATCAAACTTATTATCCCATGGAGGTCTGGATTTGACTTTTACAGAAGGAGTCCCGTTGGATTTTTAAGTTAGGAACATTATCCCCTGGTGGCCTTAATGAAAATCTGGGTCTCCAATGCTTCCTTTAGGGTCATATAACTCCTATAGTGGAGCCGGTTAATTGCTACCTGCTAACTATTAACATCTTGTCTGTTAAATAACAGAGGAATGCAATATGTCACTATTGAGTTATTAACTTTACTTAAGTTGGGTTTTGTTAAGATCCCTCCCTAAGCGATGATTTACATGTATTTTAAATGTGTTGTCTTTCACTGTATTATGTTTTTTGTACAGGCTCTCTGGACGCTTGTAATTGTTTACTGTTGGTCTCCATGACGATCTCCCTGCCCCTCGGCGCACCGTGACGTCATCGCTCAGCGACACGGAAGTGTGCAGCATGTGCGGGCGGGCGGCAGCGCCGTGAGGACAGGTGAGTACAATCTTTGCACTAATGTCGTTTGTCTGTGATGTATTTAAGTGTTATATGCATATGTTTTTATTGTTGTCTGAGCCCTGAGGACGGGGTGATTTTCCCCGAAACATGTAGGCGAATAAAGGAAATTTTATCTTCACATTGATTAAGCCTGCTTGAGTGCCACCAATTTCCACTCTCTATGTTTGTCACCTGTTGACCTGGAGGGCACCGCAGCAAAGGAATCCGTTTACCCTATTAGGAGTGCCGGTATGATTTTGGAATTGTTTATGGTTTGACTTCCACTGTGTGGTCTCTCCTTGCATGGCACCCGATAATATGTAAACTTCTCAGGACATTGACATTGGCTTTGGCTGTACTCACTGGCAGCCTTTTAAAATCTAATCATCGCTGGTGGGGGGCTGTGCTTATAATCCCTACTTTATATCAGTGGCTCCCTACACGATTAAGCTGCGAGTGGCATCATGGAGCATAATTCTGATATGGATGCCACACTTGACTTAGTGCATCAGGATGCACGTGAACGTTTAAGTTTCTCTGATGCAGAGGCTAATGCAATCCTTGTGGAAAGAAGGTTGGTTGATGAGACAGTGCCTAATACTAATGAGGAGTTGTACCGACAATGGATTAAACTAAAGCAAAGGGAATGTGACTTTATGTATCACGGTATTACATTATCCGACTATTACCGGAGTAACTTAATTCCCCGTGGCTTCAGGATATCCAACTCGCCGACGATAGGCCGCTTCAGTGCACAATTTTGTCGCCGGTGGGTGGCAATTTTGAATAAGTGCTCGATGGACCTTATTCTGCTGGTAGTGGAGGAATCTACCCGGGAGCTAAACCTGGTTAAAGAGCAGATCCAGTCCTTTGAGCTACAACATAAGACTACCATATGTGCGGATATACAGACTGATTGGATGAATAAACTGAACACCCAGATGGAAAAATATCGTCAGGACCTCATACGGTTCAAAAAAGATAAACTTGCCAAAGTCCAAAGAGACTACAGTATGCTCAAAGGCAGGTTTATCCCTGGCTGGGTAGTTCAAGATCCAATCAGCAACAAATCTCCTCTAGATGCCGACAGCAGAATTGGCGACGCAGGGAACAACCTGGTATGTCATCTTCGGCTAGTGATTCGGATATGACCTCGGCACCATCAACATCTACCGAGAGAGTGGTCCCTTTAGGACAGACCCAGAAGGGGGTCCAAGGACGCCCCAATCGCAACCCTACAAGCGGTCGCGGCAGAGGACGAGGAGGTCCAAACAAAACCAAAGGATCGTACGAGCTAAGACCGCCACGTCACTAAAGGAGCTTGTCTTCAACCTTTCATCAACCCCTCTCTCCGATCAAGAATATGGCCTTTTGGCTAAAGGACTTTCCTTTGTCCCCACAACGACCCCAGATCCATTGGAATGGAAGGCGGATATCTATCGACTAAACAGGACGTTGAAGCGTAAGGAATACTTTAATAGCAGAGCCTCACGACAGACACCTCGGGAGGTGGCCCCTTTAGAAATACCGACACAGCTTTTAAAAATAGCCCCCAAATCCCAATTTGACCCCCCAAGTCAGAATTCGTCCATTAGGACATTTATCCGTATGGTAGAACAAGAAGGTGTGCAGGCTATGAATGAGCCAATATACCCAAATCTCACCTTTGAAGAACGCACTACATTAAAAAATCTGTCTATTAGAAATGACATTATAATTCGTAAGGCGGATAAGGGTGGGTCTATAGTTGTTCAAGACATTGGGGATTATATTGCTGAATGTGAGCGTCAATTAAGGGATTCGTCTGTTTATTCCCGTCTCAACAAAGATCCAACTACTGAGTTTAAAAAAGAGCTGGACATTTATTTAAAGGATTCTAGCGCTTTGGGTATTATATCACAAGATGTTTGTACTGCCCTCATGGTAGACTTCCCGGTAGTACCGCTTTTTTATACCTTGCCCAAAGTACACAAGACCCTGGAGAACCCTCCAGGTCGACCTATTGTGTCGGCAAGAGGTTCGTTATATCAGCCCATAGCGGTCTACCTGGATGCCTTCCTTAATCCTTGTGTCCAAGCTCTGCCCTCCTTTCTAAAGGATACATCGTCACTCTTGCTGCAATTACAGCAAATAGAGGCAATACCGGTCAATACTCTGCTGTGTAGTGCTGACGTGACCAGCCTCTACACCTGCATTCCACATGATGCAGGTGTAGAGGCAGTAAGAGCGCTTATGGAAGGTAATGCTCTTTATCAGGGCCCAGAAGTGTCCTTTTTCTTACATTTATTGAATTTGGTCCTGAAGAGAAATTATTTTGTTTTTAATGGGGAGTTCTTTTTACAGTCTTCTGGGTGTGCGATGGGGTCCGCTGTGGCCCCATCGTACGCTAATGCCTTCATGTACCAGCTTGAAAACACTATGTTTTATCTTGACCCTTCTGTTAAGTCCCAAGTGGTTTATTACAGGCGTTACATTGATGACCTCCTGGTCTGTTGGGGTGGTTCTAGGGAAGATCTCACTAGGCTGTGGGAGCAACACAATGCTTCAGAACATGTAGTAAAATTTACATACGTGATTGATGATAAGCAAATCAATTACTTGGACGTTTCCATTACTCTTAGTTCTGGTCAGCTTAGTACCTCACTTTTCGTTAAGAACACCGACAGAAATACGTTTTTGAATTATCAAAGTTTCCACCCATTGGCACTTAAGAAAGGATTGCCGTACTCGCAATTTTTGCGAGTGCGGCGTATCACGTCAGATCCTCAGGAAACCAATAGGGCCCTCAATGAAATGCTACTGAGATTTGCACAAAGGGGGTATCCCATCAGAGAACTTGAGAAATCAAAGGAGGCAGTCCTTCGTATCCCTAGGCAACAACTACTAAACCCCAGGTCCGACCAGTATCCAGCAGTGGATAGACTACCATGGGTGAGCAGATTCACTACGAGTTCAAAACGAATAGTGAGCAAGGCCAAACAATTGTGGCCTATTATACAAACAGAAACTGCTCTGAGTAGTCTATCCAATACTAGACTGTTACCTAGCCATACCAGGGGCAACAGTATAGGGGACCATATTGTTCGCCTTGATGTCACTAATATGGCTAAATGTAATCAAGCCCATTTTCTTAGACCTAAGATGGGGTGCTATAGGTGCCTTGGATGTGCCACATGTAATACCTTACAAACTGGCACTACATTTAACCATCCCCAAACAGGCCAGAAGATCCCTATTAGACATCGCCTCACGTGTACTACTACTCACGTAATATATTTACTCACGTGTCCCTGTGGTCTAGCCTATGTAGGCAAAACCATACGACAGTTTAGGGAAAGGATGGCACTTCATAGGAGTGCCATCAAAAAAGCGTTTGAGAAGGGCACAAGTGACCAGCCTTTTGCACGTCATTGTTTGACAGCTAAACATGGGGTGGCCAGCATTCGGGCTATCCTTATTGATCATACCCCCATTTCATTGAGGGGTGGCAATAGGGATAGATTACTTTTACAGAAGGAGTCCCGTTGGATTTTTAAGTTAGGAACATTATCCCCTGGTGGCCTTAATGAAAATCTGGGTCTCCAATGCTTCCTTTAGGGTCATATAACTCCTATAGTGGAGCCGGTTAATTGCTACCTGCTAACTATTAACATCTTGTCTGTTAAATAACAGAGGAATGCAATATGTCACTATTGAGTTATTAACTTTACTTAAGTTGGGTTTTGTTAAGATCCCTCCCTAAGCGATGATTTACATGTATTTTAAATGTGTTGTCTTTCACTGTATTATGTTTTTTGTACAGGCTCTCTGGACGCTTGTAATTGTTTACTGTTGGTCTCCATGACGATCTCCCTGCCCCTCGGCGCACCGTGACGTCATCGCTCAGCGACACAGAAGTGTGCAGCATGTGCGGGCGGGCGGCAGCGCCGTGAGGACAGGTGAGTACAATCTTTGCACTAATGTCGTTTGTCTGTGATGTATTTAAGTGTTATATGCATATGTTTTTATTGTTGTCTGAGCCCTGAGGACGGGGTGATTTTCCCCGAAACATGTAGGCGAATAAAGGAAATTTTATCTTCACATTGATTAAGCCTGCTTGAGTGCCACCAATTTCCACTCTCTCTATATATATATATATATATATATGAGAAAAGAACGTGTTCGGCACTCCAATAAACTGTAAATGGCACCTTGCTCCGGTGCCCGATCTGAACAGACTGTATATGCAGAAGACCAGCTGGCGGCACTCACGGAGACTTGCATGCAGAAAGAAACTAACAGCTCACATGCTGGTATGACTACATACCAGCGTGTGAGCTGTTAGTTTCTTTCTGCATGCAAGTCTCCGTGAGTGCCGTTCAGCTGGTCTTCTGCATATATATATATATATATATATATATATATACAAATACACTGCTCAAAAAAATAAAGGGAAAATTAAAAAACACATCCTAGATCTGAATGAATGAAATATTCTTATTAAATACTTTATTCTTTACATTGTTGAATGTGCTGACAACAAAATCACACAAAAATGATCAATGGAAATCAAACTTATTATCCCATGGAGGTCTGGATTTGAAGTCACACTCAAAATTAAAGTGGAAAAACACACTACAGGCTGATCCAACTTTGATGTAATGTCCTTAAAACAAGTCAAAATGAGGCTCAGTAGCGTGTGTGGCCTCCACGTGCCTGTATGACCTCCCTACAATGCCTGGGCATGCTCCTGATGAGGTGGCGGATGGTCTCCTGAGGGATCTCCTCCCAGACTTGGACTAAAGCATCCGCCAACTCCTGGACAGTCTGTGGTGCAACGTGGATGGAGCGAGACATGATGTCCCAGATGTGCTCAATTGGATTCAGGTCTGGGGAACGGGCGGGCCAGTCCATAGCATCAATGCCTTCGTCTTGCAGGAACTGCTGACACACTCCAGCCACATGAGGTCTAGCATTGTCTTGCATTAGGAGGAACCCAGGGCCAATAGCACCAGCATATGGTCTCACAAGGGGTCTGAGGATCTCATCTCGGTACCTAATGGCAGTCAGGCTACCTCTGGCGAGCACATGGAGGGCTGTGCGGCCCCCAAAGAAATGCCACCCCACACCATTACTGACCCATTGCCAAACCGGTCATGCTGGAGGATGTTGCAGGCAGCAGAACGTTCTCCTTGGCGTCTCCAGACTCTGTCACGTCTGTCACATGTGCTCAGTGAAAGCCTGCTTTCATCTGTGAGGAGCATAGGGCGCCAGTGGCGAATTTGTCAATCTTGGTGTTCTCTGGCAAATGCCAAACGTCCTGCATGGTGTTGGGCTGTAAGCACAACCCCCACCTGTGGACGTCGGGTCCTCATACCACCCTCATGGAGTCTGTTTCTGATCGTTTGAGTAGACACATGCACATTTGTGGCTTGCTAGAGGTCATTTTGCAGGACTCTGGCAGTGCTCCTCCTGTTCCTCCTTGCACAAAGGCGGAGGTAGCGGTCCTGCTGCTGGGTTGTTGCCCTCCTATGGCCTCCTCCACGTCTTGACAAAGGTCCCAGAGAGGACCGAAATGTTGATGTAACCTTACTCTGTATTTATATATATATATATATATATATATATATATATTTGCATGTCGAATGGCACTCGTGGTTCAGATTCTCAGATAGTGCCGGGGTGCCTTCCTCAAATTACTATATGCAGGAGGTGTCTATAGCCAAATAGACCGGGCGGCACTCCTTCGGTCTTGAAAAAAGTGATATTTTAATCCATATAGGCTGACAACCGATCAAAACCGAACAGACTTGATGATGTTGAGATCAGGTCTCTGTGTGGACCATGGGGCTAATTCAGACCTGATCGCTAGCAAGCAATTTTTGCACTGCTGCGATCAGATAGTCACCGCCTACAGGGGGAGTGCATTTTAGCTGTGCAAGTGTGCGAACACATGTGTAGCAGAGCTGTACAAACAGATTTTGTGCAGTCTCTGCGCAGCTCAGGACTTACTCAGCCGCTGCAATCACATCAGCCTGTTCGGGACCGGAATTGACGTCCGGAACCCTCCCTGCAAATGCTTGAACACGCCTGCGTTTTTCCAAGCACTCACAGAAAACGGTCAGTTGCCACCAACAAACGCCGTCTTCCTGTCAGTCTCCTTGCGATTGCCCATGCGAATGGATCCTTCGCACAAACCCATCGCTGAGCGGCGATCCGCATTGTACCCACGCGACACACCTGTGCATTGCAGTGCATGCGCAGTTTAGACCTGATCACCCGCTGTACGAAAACGCAGCCTAGCGATCAGGTCTGAATTAGCCACATATCATGACTTCCAGGACTCCTTGTTTTTCTTTATGCTGAAGATAGTTCTAATGACATTGGCTGTATGTTTAGGGTCATTTTATTGCTGCAGAATAAAATTGGATTCAATCAGATGACTCCCAGATGGTATTGCATGAAGGATAAATACCTGCCTGTATTTCCCAGCATTGAAGCACAAAGAAATGGTCAACGTTGAGGACCGTAGATGCAGTGGTCGGCCAAGGACACTTAGTGCATCAGATGAAAAACACATTATGCTTACTTCCCTTCAAAATCGGAAGATGTCCAGCAGTGCCATCAGCTCAGAACTGGCAGAAACCAGTGGGACCCATATACTGTTCGGAGAAGTCTGGCCAGAAGTGGTCTTCATGGAAGAATTGCAGCCAAAAAGCCATACCTTTGACGTGGAAACAAGGACAAGGGACCCAACTATGCATGAATACATAGGAACTGAGATGCAGAAAAATGGCAACAGGTGCTCTATACTGATGAGTCAACATGTGGAAGGAGAGCAGTACAATAATGAGTGTCTGCAGGCAACAGTGAAGTATGGTGGATGTTTCTTGCAAGCTTCGGGCTGCACTTCAGCAAAAGGAGTTGGGGGTTTGGTCAGGATTAATGGTGTCCTCAATGCTGAGAAATACAAGCAGGTACTTTTCCCTCATGAAATCAGGGGCGACAACAGAAATCTTGGGGCCTGGTACAGTGATATCTCTGGGGTCCCCATAAACTGGACGAGGTCCCTTACAGGAAGCGTAAGGATGTAGCTACGAATGCTGATTCCCTCTGATTAAATTGTATGTGATCTACTAATATGTTTGAACTGACAAGCCCTTTCCTGATGAAGATTCATTCATTTTGAATCGAATCATCGAGATATGCCAAAGCTACATGTAATAAAAGATGACTTTTTAAGCTATTTGCCTCTGGTTCTTGACAGAGCGTGCACCTTCCGCTTCGTCAAGCGGTATCGTGTATATTGAGTGGACCATTCCTTTGGATCCATTAGGAGCACCCTGAAAGTTGCACAAGATATTTATGAGAGTGCGGGACCTTTGTGGATATATATATATATATATATATATAAAACCGGGAGATGTCTGCACACGTAATAAGACAGTTATAATGCTGGGGTGTCGCTCAAATTTCATGGAGTGAAGACGGCAGTCCTCATCCAAGAAAACATATTTGAATATAGGGGTGCACTCACCAGTCTTTCCATAAAATCACCAAGTTTTATTTGAGCATGGATCTAAATATCATACCGACGCTTCGGTCCTCACTAGTAAATCACAGCGGAAGTTGCTGCACTATATAAGAAACTGTTAATAAATATATATATATATATATATATACACACATATATAAATATATATTTAATTATCTGTACACATATATAAATATGTATATTTCTTCTTCCTCCCCCACACACACCACAGTCTGTGTCTCCGTCTGTCCTTCATCCCACACACCCCACAGTCTGTCTCTCCCCAATGACTCCATGCTGCATTCCCAGCTCCCCCACCCCATCCCAAAGCCCTTTATCTCCTCACCAATCCACTCTTACCCCAGGGAGAGACTTACCTGCGCTGCACTTCACAATATCCATACCCGAATACTGCACAGCAGGTACCATACGGTCCTCACACCACACCAGAAGAGGCTGGCGCAGGGCATGGGAATCCTGGCCAGTGGAGCTGCTGCCATGTTATGTAACTGCATGCAACAGAGCTGGACCCGTAAGAGCAGGCACACACTTGTGCCGCACAGTCACTGTGTGTGAGAGGCTCCTGTCACTTTGAGACTGCGCCAACACAGCCTACAGCTCGCTGCCCCACTTGGACAAGACGTCTCACATCCCTGCCGGGAACTAAGTGGCGTATTCATGGGGCCCCTCTGATCTTTGGGGCCCGGTACAGGTGTCCTCTCTGACCCCCCCCCCCCCCACCCCACCCCCTGTCGCTGGCCCTGCATACAACACCATCAGAAAGGCATCTAATTGGCTCCAAACTTATTCTGCAGCAGCACAATGACCCCAAACATATAGACAATGTCATTAAGAACTATCATCAGCATAAAGAAGAAGAAGGAGTCCTGGAAGTGATGATATCGCCCCCACAGAGCCCTGTTCTCAGCATAATCAAATCTGTCTGGGATTTCATGAAGGATTTGAGCAAGCCTACATCCACAGAAGATCTAAGGTTAGTTCTCCAAGATGTTTGGAACAACCTCCCTGCCAAGCTCCTTCAAAAACCGTGTAAGAACAATTTATGCTGTTTTGAAGGTAAATGATGGTCACAGCAAATACAGATTTCATTTAGCATTCTCTTCTGTTAATTTACTTCGCATATTGTTAATTGATAAAAAATATACTATTAACACTTCTATTTTTAAAAGCAGAGAGAGAGAGAGAAAACAGATACGTTTAACAATAAATGCAGCATATAACACAGATAGATCTCAATAACATATAGTCTCGGGTGATCGTTTTCCTGGAATTAATCAATGTACTGCAGCACCCAGTTTATAAATAAAAAAAATAGCCAATGAATTAAATCAACCATAATATAATTGTCAAATATACAAAAAGGTAATTTCTACTAATAGAATAGAACAAAGACTAGATATAGTCTATCATATTACTCCTAAGCAGCTCACATCATTATTTAAACTTGCAAATAAAACTCCAAGGTGACTTCTAAACTAAATTTAGATATATTTATTCTTTATTTTTGTATACCTTTTCTTCTGTGTGACAAGGAGGGAGGTAACTGGAAAATTAACATTGTTAATAACAGTGTCTATAATCTGTTTTCTATTACAGTTATGTCCAATAATGATTATAGTCACACTGGTAAATGAAGGTGGACGATGATCGCTATCACACTTTGTTTATTGGGAATACATATGGTATACCGACTGTTGGGATTCTGGCATACCGCCATCAAGCGCAGGGGCTGCACTCGCCATACATTGCGCCCGATGGCAAGCTTAGCTCGCCACAGGTTATATTCCCACACGGGTGGTGGTGTGGACCTACTACCCAAGTGGGAATACGAGGCGGCGGTCGGGATTCTGACCGCTGGCATTTAGCCGCCAGTGGGAATCCTGAATGCTGGGATCTCAACAAGCAGTATATTAAGCGCATACAGTTTATTGTCAATTGCAACTCACTTACAGGTTGCAATGTACAGTGTAGAGATCTGGCTTTTGCGTCAATGTACTAAATAGTTGTATTTAAATTTGACCACATATTTCTGAGGCTAAATTGTATGTGAATCCTGCCCCTCAGCCCAAGCAGCAGGCTTGGCCCATGTATGGAAAACTTGTGTACTTAGTGCTTTAGTACTTTTTTCCAGAAAGAAATAAAGATCACAGTAACCGGACTACTATTACTGAATGCTGGTTTCTTTTGGACAAACCTCACAGTACAGTACTAAGCACCCCTGTAATCGCCTAGCTGACAGTCCATTCCGCAGACACGGCTAACCAGAATGGTATGCCAATTCCCAGACATATAAACATGTATATTTGGAAAACAATGAGCACTGTGCAAATACACACTACTTATAGTGGGTATATATTCCCAGTTATAATTATTTCATATCTGGCGGGGCAATCAAGGATGACGATTTTGCTTGTAAAAGTGAAATTTGTGCACTTGCTGATGTGGAACAAAAAATGCACATATTGCATTAAATATGCACATTAATCCAATCAGAAAGGACTACACACATATTTAGAAACCCTCAGGCTTAATTCATGTGCTTTATGAATGGGTGAATGGGTTGTATCACTCATAGCAATGTAGGGCGGCAGTTGAGAATAGTCAGCGATTACACAGAAAGGTAATAGGTTATTGGGCCAAGGAGAGTGCAAGCCTTAACTAATTAACATAGCCATAGTAAATGAATGAGGTAAAGTGCCTACATCAGAAAGCACTGGCAGCTTCATAAATACTTTTCTCATACGTCCTAGAGGATGCTGGGGATGCTTCAAGAACCATGGGGTATAGACGAGATCCGCAGGAGACATAGGCACACTATAAGACTTTGATTGGGTGTGAACTGGCTCCTCTCTCTATGCCCCTCCTCCAGACTCCAGTTTAGATTCTGTGCCCAGAGAGACTGGTCACACACAGGGGAACTCTACTGAGTTTCTCTGAAAAGACTTTATGTTAGGTTTATTATTTTCAGGGAGACCTGCTGGCTACAGGCTCCCTGCTTTGTGGGAGTGAGGGGAGAGAAGCAGATCTACTTCTTAAGAGTTCAAGGGCTCTGCTTCTTAGGCTACTGGACACCATTAGCTCCAGAGGGTTCGATCACTTGGTACACCTAGCTGCTTGTTCCCGGAGCCGCGCCGTCACCCCCCCTCACAGAGCCGGAAGAAAGAAGCTGGGTGAGCATAAAGAAGAAAAGAAGACTTCAGTGACGGCAGAAGACTTCAGTGTTGAGGTACCGCGCAGCGGTCGCACTGCGTGCCGTGCTCCCACATACACACAAACAGCGGCACTGGCAGGGTGCAGGGCGCAGGGGGGGGGCGCCTTGGGCAGCATGGACACTGAAGCTTCTTAAACTGGCATATTATAAGTGCCTAGGCACTAAATATAGACCCCCGCCAGTATAAATATGTGAATTTGAGCGGGACTGAAGCGCGCCGGTGAGGGGGAGTGGCTTATCCCTCACAGCACTTCCAGCGCCATTTTCTCCTCACAGAGACGCTTGTCCTTCCTGAACACTCCTGTATAGATCAGAGTGGAAAACAAGGGTGGGGCACAGTGGTTTGGTGTAATAATAAATTGAAATAAAAACACTATATCATGGGCGCTGGGGGAAATGAGCTGGTAAATCTCCTTCTGTGTTTCCATGGCATAATGTACTGGAGTCTATCCCTTATAGCCAGTGTAATGTCAGTGGGTGTTGGTACACATGTGTCGGCAAATTTGAGGCTGGGGTTTCTGCCACAAAGGGAATGACTATGTCAGTGCTGTCGACTCCTAATGGTACTTGATACATGTAAATATGTCAACATGTCGGTAGAGGTATATTTTTCCCCTGAGAAAACTATATGGGAGACACAGACGTGGGGGGTGTCCCTGTCGGCACCAACAATATCTGACTGGGTGGATATGGACATGATAATATGATGCATATCAGATAGATCTATACCTATATGTAATATGTATGTATAGTATGATTATATAGGTCTATGGCACGAGCACAGTCGTGATAATATATATGGAGGGAGTCCTATTCAACATGTCTAAGACTGAGCTGATCATCTTCCCACCCTCCCACACAACCTCACCTCCCACTATCTCATTATCCATTGGTGGCACGACTATCTCCTCTAGCCCCCAAGTACGCTGTCTTGGTGTAATCCTTGACTCCTCCCTCTCCTTCAAACCACACTTTCAGCACCTCTCACAAACCTGACATTTTCATCTCAAAAACATTTCCAGGATCAGACCTTTTCTCACCCAGGATGCCACTAAGATCATTATTCACTCACTGATTATTTCCAGACTGGACTACTGTAATCTCCTCCTAACTGGCCTCTCCGACAATTACCTCTCTCCACTCCAATCTATCCTCAATTCGGCTGCCTGGCTTATCTTCCTCACCAAACGCACTACGTCCACCTCCCCTCTCCTACAAGCCCTTCACTGGCTTCCCTTCCCTTTCAGAATCCAATTCAAACTTCTCACACTCACTTACAAAGCACTCACCCACTCCTCTCCCATTTACATCTCTGACCTTATCTCCCTTCACTCTCCCACCCGTCCTCTTCGCTCTGCTAATGCACGCCGACTCTCCTGTCTTCTAAATACTTCCTCCCACTCCTATCTCCAAGATTTTTCACGTGCTGCTCCCTTCCTCTGAAATTCTTTACCTCTCCCCCTCAGACTCTCCACCTCTCTATAAAACTTCAAACGGGCTCTTAAGAACCATTTCTTTACCAAACTCAGCCAAATCTTATCCTAACCCTCTGTTCCACGCTCTCTATGTACCCCATCTGTGTCACCCCTGTCTGTCTACCCCTCCCCTTAGAATGTAAGCTCTCACGAGTAGGGCCCTCTTTCCTCATGTGCTTATCCTTTTCTTACTTTAATAATCCTCAACTGCCCAAATCACGCAGTTTTTTGGCCACCTGGAACGTATCTCTGTCATTTACTGGTGTAGTTATGCTTAGTTACCCTGTACTTGTCCTATATTGTCTTCAAATGTAAGTCACTGTTTTCCTGTTTTGATTATGTGCATATGTACTCTGTAATCGGGCGCTGCGGAACCCTTGTGGTGCCATATAAATAAAGGATAATAATAATAATAATATTCATAGAATGGATTTTTCTCAGACCCCTCAGGGTCGCAAAAAATTTATTTTGCCCAGTTACTACTCCCTGGGATCGACTCGAATATCTTTCTTAGGTCGACCATAATGTTTCCTGATCAGATCCTCAAAAATTGGCAGGGACCTTGCTGTTCCTGACAAAAAACATGAATATGTAGGTGTTTATATATATGTATATATATAAATATATATATATATTAGTGATGTGCACCGGACATTTTTCGGGTTTTGTGTTTTGGTTTTGGATTCGGTTCCGCGGCCGTGTTTTGGATTCGGACGCGTTTGGCAAAACCTCACCGAAAATTTTTTGTCGGATTCGGGTGTGTTTTGGATTCGGGTGTTTTTTACAAAAAACCCTAAAAAACTGCTTAAATCATAGAATTTGGGGGTCATTTTGATCCCATAGTTTTATTAACCTCAATAACCATAATTTCCACTCATTTCCAGTCTATTCTGAACACCTCACACCTCACAATATTATTTTTAGTCCTAAAATTTGCACCGAGGTCGCTGGATGGCTAAGCTAAGTGACACAAGTGGCCGACACAAACACCTGGCCCATCTAGGAGTGGCACTGCAGTGTCAGACAGGATGGCACTTCAAAAAAATTGTCCCCAAACAGCACATGATGCAAAGAAAAAAAGAGGCGCACCAAGGTCGCTGTGAGACTAAGCTAAGCGACACAAGTGGCCGACACAAACACCTGGCCCATCTAGGAGTGGCACTGCAGTGTCAGGCAGGATGGCACTTCAAAAAAATTGTCCCCAAACAGCACATGATGCAAAGAAAAAAAGAGGCGTACCAAGGTCGCTGTGAGACTAAGCTAAGCGACACAAGTGGCCGACACAAACACCTGGCCCATCTAGGAGTGGCACTGCAGTGTCAGACAGGATGGCACTTCAAAAAAATAGTCCCCAAACAGCACATGATGCAAAGAAAAAAAGAGGTGCACCAAGGTCGCTGGATGGCTAAGCTAAGTGACACAAGTGGCCGACACAAACACCTGGCCCATCTAGGAGTGGCACTGCAGTGTCAGACAGGATGGCACTTCAAAAAAATAGTCCCCAAACAGCACATGATGCAAAGAAAAAAAGAGGTGCACCAAGGTCGCTGGATGGCTAAGCTAAGCGACCCAAGTGGCCGAAACAAACACCTGGCCCATCTAGGAGTGGCACTGCAGTGTCAGACAGGATGGCACTTCAAAAAAATTGTCCCCAAACAGCACATGATGCAAAGAAAAAAAGAGGCGCACCAAGGTCGCTGTGAGACTAAGCTAAGCGACACAAGTGGCCGACACAAACACCTGGCCCATCTAGGAGTGGCACTGCAGTGTCAGGCAGGATGGCACTTCAAAAAAATTGTCCCCAAACAGCACATGATGCAAAGAAAAAAGAGGCGCACCAAGGTCGCTGTGAGACTAAGCTAAGCGACACAAGTGGCCGACACAAACACCTGGCCCATCTAGGAGTGGCACTGCAGTGTCAGGCAGGATGGCACTTCAAAAAAATAGTCCCCAAACAGCACATGATGCAAAGAAAAAAAGAGGCGGATAAAAGAGATGGATAGTATACTTAATGAATGACGACACAGAGGTAGGTACAGCAGTGGCCTTCCGTACTGGTATAGTATACTGGTGGTCACTGTGTCAGCAAACTGCAAAACTAAAATGCACCACAGGTATAGAATGTAGATGGATAGTATACTTAATGAATGACGACACAGAGGTAGGTACAGCAGTGGCCTTCCGTACTGCTATATATAGTATACTGGTGGTCACTGTGTCAGCAAACTGCAAAACTAAAATGCACCACAGGTATAGAATGTAGCTGGATAGTATACTTAATGAATGACGACACAGAGGTAGGTACAGCAGTGGCCTTCCGTACTGCTATATATAGTATACTGGTGGTCACTGTGTCAGCAAACTGCAAAACTAAAATGCACCACAGGTATAGAATGTAGATGGATAGTATACTTAATGAATGACGACACAGAGGTAGGTACAGCAGTGGCCTTCCGTACTGCTATAGTATACTGGTGGTCACTGTGTCAGCAAACTGCAAAACTAAAATGCACCACAGGTATAGAATGTAGATGGATAGTATACTTAATGAATGACGACACAGAGGTAGGTACAGCAGTGGCCTTCCATACTGCTATAGTATACTGGTGGTCACTGTGTCAGCAAACTGCAAAACTAAAATGCACCACAGGTATAGAATGTAGATGGATAGTATACTTAATGAATGACGACACAGAGGTAGGTACAGCAGTGGCCTTCCGTACTGCTATATATAGTATACTGGTGGTCACTGTGTCAGCAAACTGCAAAACTAAAATGCACCACAGGTATAGAATGTAGATGGATAGTATACTTAATGAATGACGACACAGAGGTAGGTACAGCAGTGGCCTTCCGTACCGTATTGCTATATATAGTATACTGGTGGTCACTGTGTCAGCAAACTGCAAAACTAAAATGCACCACAGGTATAGAATGTAGATGGATAGTATACTTAATGAATGACGACACAGAGGTAGGTACAGCAGTGGCCTTCCGCACTGCTATAGTATACTGGTGGTCACTGTGTCAGCAAACTGCAAAACTAAAATGCACCACAGGTATAGAATGTAGATGGATAGTATACTTAATGAATGACGACACAGAGGTAGGTACAGCTGTGGCCTTCCGTACTGCTATATATGGTATACTGGTGGTCACTGTGTCAGCAAACTGCAAAACTAAAATGCACCACAGGTATAGAATGTAGATGGATAGTATACTTAATGACGACACAGAGGTAGGTACAGCAGTGGCCTTCCGTACTGCTATATATAGTATACTGGTGGTCACTGTGTCAGCAAACTGCAAAACTAAAATGCACCACAGGTATAGAATGTAGATGGATAGTATACTTAATGACGACACAGAGGTAGGTACAGCTGTGGCCTACTGTACCGTAATGCTATATATTATATACTGGTGGTCACTGGTCAGCAAAACTCTACACTGTACTCCTCCTATATAATATTATACTGGTGGTCCCCAGTCCCCACAATGAAGCAGCACACTGAGCACAGATATGGAGTGTTTTTCAGGCAGACAACGTATACTGGTGGTCACTGTCAGCAAAACTCTGCACTGTACTCCTGCTATATAATACAGCTGCTCCCCAGTCCCCACAATTAAGCAGTGTGAGCACAGATATATGCAGCACACTGTGAGCACAGATATGAAGCGTTTTTTTCAGGCAGAGAACGGATAACTGGTGGTCACTGATCAGCAAAACTCTGCACTGTACTCCTCCTATATACAGCTGCTCCCCAGCCCTCCCCACAATTAAGCAATAGTGCACAGCACAATCAAGTTCAACAATAACGGAGAGGACGCCAGCCACGTCCTCTCCCTAACATTTCCAATGCACGAGTGAAAATGGCGGCGACGCGCGGCTGCTTATATAGAATCCGAATCTCACGAGAATCCGACAGCGGGATGAAGACGTTCGGGCGCGCTCGGGTTACCCGAGCCATACGGGAGAATCCGAGTATGGCTCGGACCCGTGTAAAAAGGGTGAAGTTCGGGGGGGTTCGGTTTCCGAGAAACCGAACCCGCTCATCACTAATATATATATATATATATATATATATGTGTGTGTATATATGGATATATGTGTGTACAGGTGCATTGAACGGTATATATGATGTATATATGTATATAAAGATATTTATAATGAATGCTGAGGTAAAGTTGTCCTTCTCAATGGATAGAAGGTGAGAGTCACCCCCTGTTCTGCACGGGGCCCTGTCACAAAGGATCGTATGCAGGAAGATATGTGATACTCTATTTATGTGTCCGCATGTACGTTGATTATACTTGCATTACATGCGCATGGGGGAGTAGTTGTATGCAACTTAAGTTGAGTCATGTCTATATCATTGCAGCATACTGCCGTACGACTACAGGGGATATAAGACTCTTGTTTTCGCGGGCCACTTCCATGGCTGTCTCGATTAGAAGGGCGTTGTGGATTCACCAATGGAATGCTGAGGCTGACTCTGAGAAGAACTGGAGTATCTTCCCTATGAAGGTGAAACCTGGTTTGGGGATGGCTTTGTTAAGTTGATCTCGGCAGATACTACTGGTAAGTCTACCTTCTTAACCTATGTTCCCTCACGACGGTTGGTGACGCATTTTTGTAGGATGCAGTCATTTCGACCGAATGGATACGGTTTTCCCTTTCTTTGCAGGTAGAGGAAAGTGAAAAGGGTAAGAGGTCAGCAGCCTTTTCAAGTTCTCAGAAACAGAAATCATCCTCTGTTTCTTCCACATCCACCGCATGTCGCTGGGTCTATCTTGTGGGCGCCCACACCGGTGGGACCACGTCTAATACTCTTCAGTCAGTCCTGGAACGGACATGGACCAGTGAGTTTAAGAATAGAGTCCCAAGGGGGGCATACTGGAGTTCCAGACCATTCTCCTCACTGATTTTTTAGAAAAAACCTTTCCAATTCTCCCCTGGACGGGGAGGTAGTATGCGACGCCATACAAGAGTTGGGTCAGGATCAGGTCATTGTCCTGCTGGCTCGGTCATAAAAAAAAAAGTTAAAAGCTGTTATTCAAGCTTTTTCGTGCTTCTGAGGCCGGAAGGCTCGGTCAGAACAATTCCAAACAATTTCTACTTAAGAAGTTGAACTACATGATGGAATCTCTCTGGGCAGGGATCTCCATTCTGTTAAGGAGAAAGTGGGTCTAAATACGGTTCTTCCGCATTAGGCTTACCTGGTTTGCTATTCAGGATTGTCAGTGCCTATTCACCGGAGTGATGGCGGTATGATAGTTTTCTTCGATAGTAAAAGAGTCGTTATTACTCAGTACTGGGACGTTCTCCTGCGTACGGGGAGGACAAGAAACAAGTGGTGCAAAATGTTGTTTTTTCCCTGACAGATCTTCAACAAAGTGGCTGGCCCCTGAACTTGCCAGTATCACGGTTGATCCCAACGACGCGGTTGTTGGCGTTGGGAAAAATGTTAGAGACAAAACTGTTGAGAGTTTGTTTCTTTCGATGGAAAGAGCTCTGAAGATCCAGAGTCAGATCAGATCTACAACAGTGTCTATCCATCAATACGTTCCATGGATGAAAAAGAGGGTTGCGGCCTACGAGGCCATTCAGTGAGCAGGTTAAATGCCAGAGTGGTTTTTAGCGGGACCAATTTGGACATGTGGTCCGGGTCTCTTCTGCACATGCACCGGACAATACTCTTATCTTCCAAGACCAGAATTTCTCTCCTGTGGTGGCTGTTCAGTTCTCACCTCCTAGAGGGACGAAGGTTCGCGATCCAGGATGGGATCCTGGTGTACATGGAGGCAAGTCTCCAGGACGGGGGAGCAGTCATTCAGGGGGAAACAAATTTCCAGGTAAAATGGTCAAGCCCGGAAGCTTGTCTGCACATAAACATTCTGGAACATTTTGTTCGTGGTCTGCCCGGATTAATTCAGTCGGACAACATACAGCAGTGGTGTATGTACACCGTCAAGGCGGATCAGAGAGCAGAGCGGAGATGGCAGAAGCCACAAAAGTTTTCCGCTGGGCGGAAAGGCATGTAACCACTCTGTCAGCAGTCTTCATTTCGGGTGGGGACAACTGGGAAACAGGCTTCCTCAGCAGACACGATTTCAATTCAGGAGAGTGGGATCTGCATCAAGAGGTCTTTGCAGAGGTGTCAAGGCGTTGGGGAATTCCTCCAATAGACATGTTGACGTTTCGCCTCAAAAAAAAAAAAAAAAAAACTTTAAAAGATATTGTTCCAGGTCGAGGGACCCTCAAGTAATAGAGGTGGACGCCCTGGTGACACCGTGGGTGTTTTCAGTCGGTCTAGGTGTTCCCTCCACTTCCAATCAATACAGATCATATGAGGAACAAGGGTTCAGGTAATACTCATAGTTACGGACTGGCCAAAGAGGGCCTGGTATCCAGATCTTCAGGAGTGGAAGATCCCTGGCCTCTTCCTCTTCGAGAGGTCCTGTTACAACAGGGACTGTGCGTATATCAAGACTTACCGTGGCTGCGTTTGACGGTGTGGCGATTGAACGCCGAAATATAGCCCGGAAGGGTATTCCCAGTGAAGTCATTCCCACACTTCTTTAGGCTAGAAAAGAAGTAACGGCAAAACATTACCACCGTATTTGGAGGTAATATGTGTCTTGGTGTGTATCCAAGAAAGCTCCTACGGAGGATTTTCAGCTGGGGCGGTTGCTCCATATTTTTACAAGCAAGTGTGGATGCGGGCCTAAAGTTAGGCTCCATTAAAGTACGAATTTCGGCTTTATCAATTTTCTTTCAGAAGGAATTTGCCTCCCTTCCAGAAATACAGACCTTCTTGAAAGGCGTGTTACACATCCAACCTCCCTTTGTGCCCCCCTGGCTCCATGGGATCTTAATGGGCTGTTGCAGTTCCTGCAATCTCATTGGTTTGAACCGTTACATAAGGTTGCATTAATATTTCTTACTTGGAAGCAGCCGCAATGCGGGTATCTGAATTGGCGGCTTTGTCTCACAAAAGCCCCTATTTAATCTTCCATGCTGATAGAGCGGAGTTGAGAACTCGTCAGTAATTTCTACCAAAAGTGGTTTCACGTAAACCAGCCTATTGTGGTGCCAGTGACTACTGACACCTTGGCGGAATCGAAGTTTCTCGATGTGGTCAGAGCTTTAAAAATCTATGTCGCCAGAACGGCTCATATTAGGAAAACAGAGGCTCTGTTTGTCCTATGGGCTCCAAACAAGATTGGGGCTCCTGCTTCCAAGCAGACTATTGCGCGCTGGATCTGTAATACGATTCAGAGGCCTCATTTTATGGCAGGATTGCCGTTACCAAAATCGGTGAAGGCCCATTCTACTAGAAAGGTGGGCTCTACCTGGGCGGCTGGCCGAGGGGTCTCAGCATTACAGCTTTGCTGAGCTGCTACTTGGTCGGGATCAAACACCTTTACGAAGTTTTACAAGTTTGATACCCTGGCTGATGAGGACCTCGTGTTTGGTCATTCGGTGCTGCAGAGTCGTCCGCACTCTCCCGCCCGTTCTAGAGCTTTGGTATAAACTCCATGGTTCTTGAAGCATCCCCAGTATCCTCTAGGACGTATGAGAAAATAGGATTTTAATACCTACTGGTAAATCCTTTTCTCTTAGTCCGTAGAGGATGCTGGGCGCCCGTCCCAGTGCGTACTGTATCTGCAGTTATTGGGTATGTTTACACACATGGTGTGTTGCGTTTAAGTCAGCCTGTTGCTGACTATATTCATGCCATGGCATGCGTTATGCTATTGGTTGTGTTACACACACAGGTTGTGTTACGCTTTATGTCAGCGTATTGCTGCATATTCTTCATGCCGTCGGCTGGCTTTCTATTGAATGCCACATTCTGCGGCATACTGAGGTGTGAGCTGTTAAAATGCTCACCGTGGTTTAACAATAAATTATTTCCTCAATATGTCCGTCTCCATGGGCACAGTTACTTAAACTGGAGTCTGGAGGAGGGGCATAGAGGGAGGAGCCAGTTCACACCCAATCAAAGTCTTAAAGTGTGCCTTTGTCTCCTGCGGATCCCGTTTATACCCCATGGTTCTTGAAGCATCCCCAGCATCCTCTACGGACTAAGAGAAAATGATTTACCGGTAGGTATTAAAATACTATTTTTTTATTTATTTTTTACTTTTATTATTTGTATTAACCCCTTGAGTGTTAAGGTGGAGTGCAACTTGTCTTTAAAATATAAATTAAAAACATCATGACAAGTGCTGTAAGATACATTTCAAATGTACTTATATAGCCACAGCGGTAATCAGTATGGGTGAGAAGCTAGGGAGGAGGCTGGCCTTGCACGTCACATCATACTAGCTGACTTTACAAAAGCCGGGAGAGAGACAGAGGGGGCAAACATTCCCGAGGAGCAGGGGCTGGTGGAGCTTCGATCTCATGTCATTGTGTCTCTGCCCCCTCCCCCTGCTGCTAGTAGCCTAAAGAACAAAAATGTTGTGCTATATTTCTTCGTCTAATGGAGCTTCATCATGAATCTCATCAGTATTTTACAGTAATATCCTCAGGAGCTCATGAAAGAATTGGAATATAATTACCCTGTAGTAATTGAATATTTTTAACGACACAGACCTTCTGAAATTATTACTGTTGCAAAATGTCAAGAAGTTTGTCTGGGCAATGATGATTTTTTTTTTTAAGGTGGCAACATAAAACTCCCACAGTAATTGCCAAGGAAATAGGCTCTGCACATAGATGGCAGCATAGAATAGTTACTGGACTTATTTTTTTTTAAACTATAGCAGAATAGAACTGCTAAAACGTACACTTTTAAGGTGGTTACTGTGGCTGAGTGCCATCCAGTGTGAAAGCAATACCTGGTAACAGTACAAATCTATGGTGATACCTCCATGAGTGAAAAGTGCACCAAACTGAATTCAATTGTGCCGCCCTCCCATACTTGCATTGCTCTAGCGGAGTCTTATAAAGACCTACAAGTTGGTTTATTAATATGTACTTGCATTGCTATACCGGAGTCTTATAAAGACTGTTCATAATACGGTACCATATGATAATATTAAATTAATGCTTTGGAGAGACTATCTGTACAACTGATAAATACATGACAGCATTTGTAAATGAACAGTTACTTATTGTGAACACCATGGCTGGAAGAGACACAGGGGTCTATTCCTGAAGCAGTGATAAGGGTGGAGAAGTGAGCCAGAGGAGATGTTGCCCATGGCAACCAATCATCATTGAAGTAACATTTATAATTTGCATACTATACAATTGTACAGAGCAGCGGATTGGTTGCCATAGGCAACTTCTCCACAGGCTCACTTCTCCAGTCTTTTCACTGCTTCAATTGTAATAATTTGTTTATATTGCTACATGGAGGGAATTGTTACCAGTGGAGTACCCCAGGGATCTGTACTTGGACCAGTGTACTTTTTTGGTGACATTGCAAACAGTATTGAAGGGAAGGTACTGTATGTCTTTTTTTGCAGATGACATAAAGACATGCAACAGAGTAAACACACTGGGAGAGGTAAAACAAATGATTGATGATCTAGGTAGACATAAGAAATGATCAAGAACGTGGCAACTACAGTTTAATGCTAAAATAATGCAAAATCATGCACTTGTGTTTTAAAAACTCATAATATAGTATCAAGGGTACTATAATGGAAACTACTGCTTCAAATGAAGAGAAGTATTAGAACTTCAGTACATGCACTGAAACAGGAGAGAGGTGGGTTCAGGGGAAATTTAAGGAAACATTAGTTCACAGAAAGAGGAGTAGACAAGTGCAATAGCTTCCCATCAGAGGTGGTAGAGGATAACTACATATATAGAGGGAAAGGAAAGACAAAAGAAATCCTTTTTGGGAGCACTCTTATTTGAAAATTTTTTATTCAATATTAAATCATATTATACAATGAGATGATGTGAAAATGAATAATCTAAAACTTAACATTTGTTCTGTTCCTTAAAAAAATGACCTATACGGTCTTCTGTTCCTAACAATGTCGACCCATATGGGCCAAAATATTGGTATCTCTATCTAAATTAAATAATTAAGGAGATAGAAAGGTGAAAATATGGGTTAAAATAGTGAGAGTAAGCAGCATAGAGTTGCTCCACCAGTGTTGTTCAGTTGAAAATATAAGTGATCATCTTGGTGATATCCACAGTGCCTGGTATTCCTAAGTGGTCCCCCTTCAAAGTACTAGCCAGGTCTATCCTATCAGCTTCCGAGGTTGAAGATCGGGCTACTTTCAGGATAGTACGACCTTGAATAGTAAAGATGATATAAGAAGGAAGAAAGAACCCACTTCTGCTGTCTGTACTCTGCCCGTTATATGTCACTGGAGAAATTGGCCCCAGGCTTTTCCAGATGAGAGAGTGTTGGAAAGGAGAACCAAAAGCTGTCTTTAAATGGTATCAGATTAACTGAAGAGATTTTTCTTCCCCTTTGAATGGGAGATAGAAAAAGAAGAAAGAGAGAAACACTTCTGCTTTCTGTTGTGACAGTAAAATGTACGCTGAAGAGGGCAAAGCCCTGGCCAGCACTACTGTCAACCAGATGAGAGAGTGATGAAAAGAAAAGTAAAGAGTCTAAATGTAACACATATGAAGTGTTTGTTACTGAATAGTATAAAGAGCAAAATTAATTGAAAAAATTGGCTAATATTCACACACTGATAGGTTCAGTTATATTTCCTAGGTATTTGTCAATCAGCAAATGAAAATAATCCAGTTAAATAATCAAAGCAGGAGTGACAGCATCTGTGGGGATAGGCAGAGTAATATTCATACATATGAATGGTGGGTCATTTGTAAGACTCTGCTCTCTCACAAAAAATAAAACAATGTTGCAAAAAAACAGGTGCTATTCATACATATGAATGGTGGATCATTAGTAGGACTCTGGTCTCTCACAAAAAGTAAAACAATGTTGCAAAAAAGCATCCACAAGCATTTTGGTCTGTAGAACTAATTCATTACTCAACTACAATAGGTCTGTGTTGATTCCACAATAAATTGTCCACCACAAATGTTTGGTCTGCAGGCCTATTTCATTAATCCAATGCAATTGGTGTGTGTAGTTTCCACAATTAAGTGTCCGCTACAGGCATTTTGGTCTGCAGAATTAGTACATTAATCAACTGCAATTAATCTGTGTCAATTTCCACACCAAAGTGTTCATATGTACATAGATGCTTAATTGAGCTCGTTAAGTAGCATAATATAGCAGTAGATGCATCATCAAAAAATAATAATTAATTGAATTGATTCTGACTGAGAAGTTTACTGTTGTTCACACACTAATAAGTTGGGTGGTATTCCCTGGATGTTGATCATTCAACAATTAGTGGTAACCCAATTCAATAATCAAAGAGAGAGTAAGGGTATCTATGGAGATATATTTACTGATATGCACCTAAAACGTATTTGTACCAACTCTGGTCTCTCACGTAAAGATAAAACAATGTTGCAGAGACATCCTCAAACACATGGTATGCAAAGTTGATTCATTGGTCAAATACAATTAGTCTGTGTCAATTACACAAAACGGTATCCACATCTGCATAAATGCTTATTTGAGCTTGTTAAAATGACACAGTATAGAAAAAGATATATCATCAGAAATAATTATTTCTGTTCAATAATTCAATTCCAAGATTCATTTGTAATCTAATGAACCAAATATGAATCTGTACAGGTTCTAACACTCAAAAAATGTATTGATCAGTATAAAGATATCCTTATGCATGTATCCTAGGTTATATTCACAAAGTATCACCTTATTATTAACGATATATAATCAGAGAGCACAAGGCTAATTAATTCAAATGATTCATTCATCAATTCATGAATTAGGTCTATAAGAATTCTAACACTTTTTAAGTGCTAATCAGCAGTGTAAGCAATCCTGAGACAGAGGCTTTTACACGTAGAATTTGCAACATATGTAACAGTGAAAAATAAAATGGAAACACCTTTTTAGTAATAAAGGGATATGTGTAAATCAGCATGAATCCCAGATGGTGATCTTAACATAAGGTAAGGGAGGAGGGAGCAGGGACAAATATAGCCATGTATGGGCGCTTGATGGTGGTGGACATTTACATTACCAAACGCCGCTCCAAACACGTTTGGATGCCGGCGTGTGTCAGTCTCCTCCGCTGCTTCGGCGTGGCCTGCTTCCACTTATCCTCACGCACCTCTCATATACACAGAGGTGCAGCGGCTACCCGAACCGAGAAGGGGGGCGTGGCCGCACAACGTCCTTGATGACGTCAGTCCTGACGTACGTTTCACCGCTGGGCTTGTTCACGGGAGCCTCTATCCCACAAGCCCAGCCCTGACTTTATAAAGAGAGATACGAGTGATTGACTGATAATTAGAGTCAATCCACTCAATCAAATAAGATCTTTTCAATTCATGTGTAGTTTTTAATCCAGAGTGATTCCAAAGTAATGAATAAACTACAGTCTATACATGGTGCTTGATTAGATCTATGTATTCAATACGTAAGTCTGGAGTAAAGCAATCTTGGTTAACGGGTATATTAGTATAGTAATTGAATCAACAGTCACATCCAATTTAATTACACCGAGGAACCAAGGGAGAGAAGTATTTCCTCAATGCGTGCAACATTTTATTATTAACTCCAATTCAACAGCAGAGGTCATGTATATATACACATACAGGGGTGTATATAGGAGGAGATATTTAGTTAGTAGCAATGCATGAACAGAATTACATAAAATAGGTGTCAAATTAAATTAAATTGACTGGCTCTATAGAGCTGCTGACTGAAGGAAGCATTTATATATGTATGTGAACATAGACCTAAATCTCCCAGCATTAAGATCAGCTGTTGTAGATAAATCAATTTTAGATTTTCAATTTTTACTTGGCTTAATCTTAAATCTATGAGTTTTTGTATAGAGAATATAATTAATGAATAGGTGAAAGTAATGATAGAATTAATGATAATGGTAATATTGGGCTAATGAATAATGTCAAATGAAATTAAAGAAAAATTGTAAATGTGAATATGAATCAATGTATGTATGTAGAAATGAAGTGAAAAATTGTGATGCTTGTTGGATTGGTGATGTTAAGACTAAAAAGTGAAGATAATACGGCGACTGCACTGGAGAGACAGGGAGAAAAGATGAAAGAACAGCAAGGAGAAGAAAGAAGGAGAAAGAGAAAGGGTGTTAGAACAAGTGTGAGAAAATAGTGACTAAAATTAAACGTAATGACTAAAATTAAACGTGAAACTATACTAAACACGTGTAAAATATCAAAGTGAATATAGAGATAAAAGATTGATGGTGATGATCATGGTGACGATAATGACGATATTGCTGGTAAAACTAGTGATATTAGCAATAATATTAATGAGGATAAAATAAATCCATGTGATACTACCAGACAAATCAGACAAAGAGTGCAGACATAAATATATCCACACATTCTATCCAACTTACCCAGCAGCACCACATAGATCCATTAGTGGTGATAATCATAGTGCCAATAATGGCAACATTGCCGGTGACAATAATAACATTAGCGACAATACTGATAAGGATAAAATAAATCTAAATAATACTATCAAATAAACTAGACAATATGTATGAATACATATAGATAATATGTGCTGAAGGAAATAATATTGTATGCGGGAAATTATTCAATGTGTCTACAGATGTAGCCAACTTTATCTTGACTGTTTCTCCGCCGAGACGGGCGTCTAGCCACGCTAATGCGATAGCTGAGTTTCATCACAGGCAGGCGCGTTGAGACGATCTAGATACTCATCATGCATTACACATCTCCACCACTGTGTCGCTAATGCTCCACTAATCCAGTACTTTCGATCGTACAGTATAGCGGCGGATTGATCTACAGCTCTGGCAATACTGTAGGCGTAACGGGAGGCGGTGGAAAAAGTATGGAGTATTGTACAGTACAGTATGTGTATGGAGACGCAACTACAGTAATTGTGTAAAAGGAAGAATGTACAGTACAATGCATAAACACCGTGCTTTTAAAATATATGAGCGTCTGAGTTCGCTAATGCATAATGGGAATGGAGGACTAGCAGGAGGCGGAGGAAAACACCGTGCTTTACAAATGCGAGCGTCCGAGTCCTCTAAGGCATAAACCAACAGCAATGGGGCGGGGGCCGGGCGCTGTTTGCAGTACTTTCACACATGAAATTGGAAATCTCTCATGAGGCGTCGTGGGCTAGGGGTGAAGGCTCCCACCTCCCTCGCTGGGAGTCCAGGGTTCGAGACCTGATGTGCTTTCTTTCTTTTTTTTTTTTTTTTCTGTAATAATGCACTGTATTATTTTATTTACATTGTAAGACAGTCAATGGAAGGATGCACACAGGTTTCACATAAATCAAAGTACATCTGCAGGAGCGATTCTTTACGCTAAATGCACCTAAACAGCGGGAATGAAATGAGTGTATTCTGACGCTACCAACTGAGCAAAACAGTACTGTAGATCTTCAGCGTTTGTGTATTGCACAGGACCTGAATTTCCTCCCTGTGCAGGCCCCCAGGGGGGAAGGGCGATGGGGGTAGGGGGGAGACGATGGAAAATACTGTGCCTTTGAAATGCAATTACAGTACATGAGCGTCCGAGTACACTACGGCATACTGTAAACCAACACCAATGGGAAGGAAGTGCCAACCTTATTTTTAATGTGTTCCGTGACATTCACTTTAAAAAAAAAAAAATTCTCTCCAATACAGTACATCCAATGGAAGGATGCACACAGGTTTCACATAAATCAAAGTACATCTGCAGGAGCGATTCTTTACGCTAAATGCAACCTACAGTACGGTACTGTAAGTGAGCAAAATAGTACTACAGTGGGCGTTTGTGTATTGCACATGACCTGCATTCCCTCCCTGTCTACTGCATGATCTGTGCAGGCTCCCATGGGGGAAGGGCAACAGGCTAGCAGGAGGCGGAGGAAAACACCGTGCTTTACAAATGCGAGCGTCCGAGTCCTCTAAGGCATAAACCAACAGCAATGGGGCGGGGGCCGGGCGCTGTTTGCAGTACTTTCACACATGAAATTGGAAATCTCTCATGAGGCGTCGTGGGCTAGGGGTGAAGGCTCCCACCTCCCTCGCTGGGAGTCCAGGGTTCGAGACCTGATGTGCTTTCTTTCTTTTTTTTTTTTTTTTCTGTAATAATGCACTGTATTATTTTATTTACATTGTAAGACAGTCAATGGAAGGATGCACACAGGTTTCACATAAATCAAAGTACATCTGCAGGAGCGATTCTTTACGCTAAATGCACCTAAACAGCGGGAATGAAATGAGTGTATTCTGACGCTACCAACTGAGCAAAACAGTACTGTAGATCTTCAGCGTTTGTGTATTGCACAGGACCTGAATTTCCTCCCTGTGCAGGCCCCCAGGGGGGAAGGGCGATGGGGGTAGGGGGGAGACGATGGAAAATACTGTGCCTTTGAAATGCAATTACAGTACATGAGCGTCCGAGTACACTACGGCATACTGTAAACCAACACCAATGGGAAGGAAGTGCCAACCTTATTTTTAATGTGTTCCCGTGACATTCACTTTAAAAAAAAAAAAATTCTCTCCAATACAGTACATCCAATGGAAGGATGCACACAGGTTTCACATAAATCAAAGTACATCTGCAGGAGCGATTCTTTACGCTAAATGCAACCTACAGTACGGTACTGTAAGTGAGCAAAATAGTACTACAGTGGGCGTTTGTGTATTGCACATGACCTGCATTCCCTCCCTGTCTACTGCATGATCTGTGCAGGCTCCCATGGGGGAAGGGCAACAGGCTAGCAGGAGGCGGAGGAAAACACCGTGCTTTACAAATGCGAGCGTCCGAGTCCTCTAAGGCATAAACCAACAGCAATGGGGCGGGGGCCGGGCGCTGTTTGCAGTACTTTCACACATGAAATTGGAAATCTCTCATGAGGCGTCGTGGGCTAGGGGTGAAGGCTCCCACCTCCCTCGCTGGGAGTCCAGGGTTCGAGACCTGATGTGCTTTCTTTCTTTTTTTTTTTTTTTTCTGTAATAATGCACTGTATTATTTTATTTACATTGTAAGACAGTCAATGGAAGGATGCACACAGGTTTCACATAAATCAAAGTACATCTGCAGGAGCGATTCTTTACGCTAAATGCACCTAAACAGCGGGAATGAAATGAGTGTATTCTGACGCTACCAACTGAGCAAAACAGTACTGTAGATCTTCAGCGTTTGTGTATTGCACAGGACCTGAATTTCCTCCCTGTGCAGGCCCCCAGGGGGGAAGGGCGATGGGGGTAGGGGGGAGACGATGGAAAATACTGTGCCTTTGAAATGCAATTACATGAGCGTCCGAGTACACTACGGCATACTGTAAACCAACACCAATGGGAAGGAAGTGCCAACCTTATTTTTAATGTGTTCCCGTGACATTCACTTTAAAAAAAAAAAAATTCTCTCCAATACAGTACATCCAATGGAAGGATGCACACAGGTTTCACATAAATCAAAGTACATCTGCAGGAGCGATTCTTTACGCTAAATGCAACCTACAGTACGGTACTGTAAGTGAGCAAAATAGTACTACAGTGGGCGTTTGTGTATTGCACATGACCTGCATTCCCTCCCTGTCTACTGCATGATCTGTGCAGGCTCCCATGGGGGAAGGGCAACAGGCTAGCAGGAGGCGGAGGAAAACACCGTGCTTTACAAATGCGAGCGTCCGAGTCCTCTAAGGCATAAACCAACAGCAATGGGGCGGGGGCCGGGCGCTGTTTGCAGTACTTTCACACATGAAATTGGAAATCTCTCATGAGGCGTCGTGGGCTAGGGGTGAAGGCTCCCACCTCCCTCGCTGGGAGTCCAGGGTTCGAGACCTGATGTGCTTTCTTTCTTTTTTTTTTTTTTTTCTGTAATAATGCACTGTATTATTTTATTTACATTGTAAGACAGTCAATGGAAGGATGCACACAGGTTTCACATAAATCAAAGTACATCTGCAGGAGCGATTCTTTACGCTAAATGCACCTAAACAGCGGGAATGAAATGAGTGTATTCTGACGGACTGTGCATCTTCGGTATTTGTGTATTGCATAAGACCTGTGAAGGCTCCCAGGAGGGAAGGGCGTAGGGCAAGACAGTGGAAAATACTGTGGTCAAAGAAAGGGCATATTTAAAACTAAGGGAAACTGTCACAAAGTACAGTAACTACAGTACTGTACGTTGAATGCCTGGACCGCATGACGTCTGAGACGCACGACGTCTGAGGCGCACGACGTCTGAGACGCTCATTGAGCATAAGGACGGTTATGGCTGCTGCACGGGACCGTCCCTATGCTCTTGGTGAGCTGCGTCTCCTCGTTCGCTGGCGGGACAGAACTCTCGCCAGCAACGAGGAGAAAGTGAGGGCATACCGGAGGGCCAGCAGGGACATCCTCCGGAAGTATAACAGGAGGAGAACGGTGAGGTCTCTCCAGAGGAGGTGGAGTGACCTCGTGAGGCGGACCCCACGACGCCTGCAGGCCATAAGGGATTGTAAGTACAGTACATTACTGTAGATAACTGTACTTTAAGTTACTGTAGTTACAGGTACAGTACATTATAGCAGGGGCTGCTGTAGCAGCAGGTATCCGGTCTATACAGCACTGTACAGTATTTGTGGTAAACAAATGGTTAAACAAGGACCAAACATTAACCCGGGTCAAAAGGTCAATTTGTTTTTTTGCGTCGACCTAGATGGTGCGGCTTTTGAAATTGGTTGACACCAGTTACTGTAGGTTGACATGGTCGTTAAGTTGACATGGAAAAAGATCGACATGCGTTTTACAAAAACAATTGTTATTTTTTTAAACTTGTGTATATACAGTAGTTCTTTACAATCCAGGTGGTCTACGATTGTGCAGTGTACAGTATCATGCAGTGTACAGTATATGCAATGTATCACAGTGTATCGTGCTGCGTAATTGCAGCGTGTCATGCAGTGTACATTCAGAATATGGTATTGTGCAGTGATTGTAATACATAGTGAATCACATCGTGCAGCAGAGCCGGCCTTAGGCATAGGCAAACTACAGTAGGCAAATGCCTAGGGCATTTGCTATGCTTAGGGGCACCAGCAGCTTCTGCTGATTAAAATGATATGCGGCATGCCTATATTTTGCGTGACTGCGGCTGTATCTGTACCTGGCTAGGGCCAGCACTGTCGTGCAGTGTACTGTATACACATGTGGTAATTGCAGTTTTTTGTGTAGTGTACATTGTATCATATTTTGCAGGGAAATGTGCAGTTTGTCATATCACGCAGTCGTGCAGTGCATTGTGTGGTTTAATTGCAGTGTGCCGAAATTTGTGTTTCAGATAGTACAGTGTTCTAAGGGATGTTACTTTGGCAGAAATTATTCTAAGGGATGTTACAGTGGCCTAATGTGTTCTGACGTGCATTACTCTTGCATAAGGTTCATGACTGGCAGATCTCTACTTTGTGACGTAATGTGGATATACTACTGCACTACTGTGACGTACAGTAACGTGAATAAGGTGCTCTACTGTGTGACACAACGTGAATCAAGGACAGTACTGTGACGTGAATACGGTGCTCTACTGTGTGACACAACGTGAATCAAGGACAGTACTGTGACGTGAATAAGGTGCTCTACTGTGTGACACAACGTGAATCAAGGACAGTACTGTGACGTGAATACGGTGCTCTACTGTGTGACACAACGGGAATCAAGGACAGTAATGTGACGTGAATAAACTGCACTACTGTGACATGACGTGAATAAGATGAATTCAGGTGAGTACTGCATCATCTGTCATGAAATCAATTTGTAATGTATGTACAGTAATGAACAGTACTGAGATGGTTAAGGGTGGGAGGGCTGCATGCTGATGTGTGTCATAATGTTTATAAGGGCAATGCTTATGTGTGTTACAATGTCTATAAAGGTAGTGTTCTGTCTAATACCCTGGACCTACTGTACTGTAGCGATACTGTAAGTGTACTGTATGTCACATTTAGAAATGTGCCCCTTAAGTTTTGAAGACAGTACAGTACACTATGCCCTCCTGAGTGATTAGGTGCAGGGTACTAGAATGAACAATTCCATTTATTGTGATGTCATAAAGATGCTGTCAATGTTGAATTTCATTGGCTGTACAGTATGCTGCCATTATACTGTATATATATTTTTACAGGGCTGGTAGCACGACGTCACAGGAGGCGGGACAGGCGCCGCCAAGCTGGTAAGTATTGTCAAATACAGTAGTGTACAGTACATAGTGATTTCTATAGTCCCAACCCCCTGTCCTGACCATCACAGATAACTCGCTGCAATCCGTTAATGTTAAGAATGTCTGTTTACAAAACTAAATGTAAATATTAAACACAAAGTATAAATAACATTGTAGATAGCTGAATACCCGTGCTTCGCTACGGGATGAGGATGGTAAATTCCAGTGATAGTTGTTTGTTAATTTACGTTTGTTGGCGATCTAGTATATAGTACTGTATACTTTAAGCATACTGTATCTTGCTTCTCTGATGCAGATTGTTTATTGGCCGGACCCCTTTTTGGTCCTGGATACTGTGCAGTACATGTTTCAAATTGACAGCTTCACTTACAGTACTGTTATTTTTTTTCCCACAGTACCACCACCACCACCACCTGCTGCGCTGCCAGGTATTGTGTAACGAGAATTACAGTAGTGTACAGCATAAGGGTCGACTGACATGATGTACAAGCATTACATACAGTACATGTCAGTACTGTATGTAAATTCTTCAATTATTGCCTAACAACAATGCTGCTTACTGTATATTAAATACTGTAGGCCTAGAAATGTGCATCTCAATATAGTAGTTAAAAACACAGGGGCCTATGTGGATAAGCGAGTTCTATGCACACTAAAAATGGCCACCGACCGTGAACCCCCAGCACGTGGCAGCGCTCGGATATGTAGTGAGATACAGTATGGCATACATTTCACAGTTCAGGGGGCAATGCTGAAGGAGCGTCACAATCCCCTAGCTCAATTACATTGGGATAAGCGAGGTCTATGCACATTACGGTATACCGAGCTGGATCGCTTAGCAACCTGACAACATGGCCGCCGACCGTGAACTCCCAGCACGTGGCAGCGCTCGGATATGTAGTGAGAGATGGTATACATTTTAAAATACACCGGGATAAGTTGTACAGGCCATGGAGCAATGCACAGGGACATTCATCATTTACGTACAGTACTGTATACAAATAATTGTAAACCGTAAATGAAAGAATTACCGGTCAAATACTGTATGACGAAACTGTGTCAATGAGCTGGAACAGTATGGCCTGTGAAGAAGTTTTCGAAGGCAGAAACGGAGAGCAAATTATCAGGAGATTTCTGAAAGGTCGGAGAAGATCCACACAGCAAGTCTGCCTACGAGGAAACAGATTTGCAAAGTGGGTAGCGTAAAGCCTAACAACAATGCTGCTTACTGTATATTAAATACTGTAGGCCTAGAAATGTGCATCTCAATATAGTAGTTAAAAACACAGGGGCCTATGTGGATAAGCGAGTTCTATGCACACAAAAAATGGCCACCGACCGTGAACCCCCAGCACGTGGCAGCGCTTGGATATGTAGTGAGATACAGTATGGCATACATTTCACAGTTCAGGGGGCAATGCTGAAGGAGCGTCACAATCCTCTAGCTCAATTACATTGGGATAAGCGAGGTCTACTGTATGCACATTACGGTATACCGAGCTGGATCGCTTAGCAACCTGACAAAATGGCCGCCGACCGTGAACTCCCAGCACGTGGCAGCGCTCGGATATGTAGTGAGATACAATATGGCATACATTTCACAGTTCAGGGGGCAATGCTGAAGGAGCGTCACAATCCCCTAGCTCAATTACATTGGGATAAGCGAGGTCTATGCACATTACGGTATACCGAGCTGGATCGCTTAGCAACCTGACAAAATGGCCGCCGACCGTGAACTCCCAGCACGTGGCAGCGCTCGGATATGTAGTGAGATACTGTACAATATGGCATACATTTCACAGTTCAGGGGGCAATGCTGAAGGAGCGTCACAATCCCCTAGCTCAATTACATTGGGATAAGCGAGGTCTATGCACATTACGGTATACCGAGCTGGATCGCTTAGCAACCTGACAAAATGGCCGCCGACCGTGAACTCCCAGCACGTGGCAGCGCTCGGATATGTAGTGAGATACAGTATGGCATACATTTCACAGTTCAGGGGGCAATGCTGAAGGAGCGTCACAATCCCCTAGCTCAATTACATTGGGATAAGCGAGGTCTACTGTATGCACATTACGGTATACCGAGCTGGATCGCTTAGCAACCTGACAAAATGGCCGCCGACCGTGAACTCCCAGCACGTGGCAGCGCTCGGATAAGAGCGTCTCAGTCACCGCCCCGCTACCCACTTTGCAAAGCTGTTTCCTCGTAGGCAGACTTGCTGTGTGGATCTTCTCCGACCTTTCAGAAATCTCCTGATAATTTGCTCTCCGTTTCTGCCTTCGAAAACTTCTTCACAGGCCATACTGTTCCAGCTCATTGACACAGTTTCGTCATACAGTATTTGACCGGTAATTCTTTCATTTACGGTTTACAATTATTTATATACAGTACTGTACTGTACGTAAATGATGAATGTCCCTGTGCATTGCTCCATGGCCTGTACAACTTATCCCGGTGTATTTTAAAATGTATACCATCTCTCACTACATATCCGAGCGCTGCCACGTGCTGGGAGTTCACGGTCGGCGGCCATGTTGTCAGGTTGCTAAGCGATCCAGCTCGGTATACCGTAATGTGCATAGACCTCGCTTATCCCAATGTAATTGAGCTAGGGGATTGTGACGCTCCTTCAGCATTGCCCCCTGAACTGTGAAATGTATGCCATATTGTATCTCACTACATATCCGAGCGCTGCCACGTGCTGGGAGTTCACGGTCGGCGGCCATTTTGTCAGGTTGCTAAGCGATCCAGCTCGGTATACCGTAATGTGCATACAGTAGACCTCGCTTATCCCAATGTAATTGAGCTAGGGGATTGTGACGCTCCTTCAGCATTGCCCCCTGAACTGTGAAATGTATGCCATATTGTATCTCACTACATATCCGAGCGCTGCCACGTGCTGGGAGTTCACGGTCGGCGGCCATGTTGTCAGGTTGCTAAGCGATCCAGCTCGGTATACCGTAATGTGCATAGACCTCGCTTATCCCAATGTAATTGAGCTAGGGGATTGTGACGCTCCTTCAGCATTGCCCCCTGAACTGTGAAATGTATGCCATATTGTATCTCACTACATATCCGAGCGCTGCCACGTGCTGGGAGTTCACGGTCGGCGGCCATTTTGTCAGGTTGCTAAGCGATCCAGCTCGGTATACCGTAATGTGCATACAGTAGACCTCGCTTATCCCAATGTAATTGAGCTAGGGGATTGTGACGCTCCTTCAGCATTGCCCCCTGAACTGTGAAATGTATGCCATACTGTATCTCACTACATATCCGAGCGCTGCCACGTGCTGGGGGTTCACGGTCGGTGGCCATTTTTTGTGTGCATAGAACTCGCTTATCCACATAGGCCCCTGTGTTTTTAACTACTATATTGAGATGCACATTTCTAGGCCTACAGTATTTAATATACAGTAAGCAGCATTGTTGTTAGGCAATAATTGAAGAATTTACATACAGTACTGACATGTACTGTATGTAATGCTTGTACATCATGTCAGTCGACCCTTATGCTGTACACTACTGTAAGTCTCACAGGGCCCATGCACTTCCAAGGAGGGTTATTTACTGTACTGTATCTGTTTCATACAGGAAACTAATTGCAGTCCATAACACTGAAGTTGTATTTTCAGTACTGTACAGTATACAATACTTAAATTTGAACATCAGGTACTGGATAGTAAACATGTACAGTATTAACTTCTATCATAAAACTCTTATGCATTTTCAGATGTGTAAATTTTAGACTACAGTATTCACAAATGTTTTCTCTCCATACAGGAATTATAGTTGGACAACATGCCAGTAACTATCAACAAAACGATGAGCAAGATAATCGCCAACATGAAAAAAGAAAATAAAACCATCAAAGAGATCCATGCATGGCTCAAGGAAAGTGGCATTATAGTCACTTTAGAAACGGTGCGCTATCATGCATTCGAGAGAACAACGCCCAGATTTGTATTTCCTACAAAATGCACATGGTACGTACTGTACACTACTGTAATGTTTAAATGACTTGCTTTATACCATAAACAATTTTTTTGAAATAAAATTAAAACTTCATCAATTGTAACTGTGATTGTGCTGTTCATGAATTCATATTTTTCATACTGTATTGTACTGTAGGAGAGTGCAACAAATTGTGGAGGAACTAACTCGTGAGGATGATGAGCGTACTGCTCTGCAAATAAAACGAATTCTCCATTCCAAGTATGACCTGGACATATCGGCCACCAGCATCAGAAGGATGCGACGGAAAATGGGATGGACCTTTGGCGCAACAAGGTAAAATACTGAAAGCAGTATAAACCATACAGTAAATGCACTGTTAATAATCCCTTGATACGTGATATAATAATGCCATAAATCATTATACAGAGTGTGTACTTTATACTATATACAGTATGTGTGTGTGTATATACTGTATATACAGTATTCTATCCCAAAAGAGATACCTACTGTATAGGCACTCAGAGACAGCAATGAAGCATTGCCGGCTTATTGTGATGATTACATACTGTATACTGTGTGTGTGTGTTTGTGTGTATGTACAGTATGTATATATATATTACTCTGTATGTAACTTAATGTACTGTATGTACAGTTTAATGTATACAGTAGGTATATAATACAGTATACTGCACATACAGT